>NC_133382.1:10528223-10601887 GCF_049309525.1 Garra rufa | reverse complement strand
AAAAAGAAAAATGTTAAATATATATAACATTTTTATTTTTTATTTAGTTTTAATAATAAGTTTTTAGTTTTTAATAAAAAGTTTATTTAATAATATATATTAAATTGTATATAAATGTAATAAATATTTGAAAACATTTTTTCCTATTCCTGTGATGCACAGCTGAATTGTATTTTCATTTTTTTTTTTTTCACTTTTTTAATGGTTTTAGTTTGCTATAACCCTGATACAAATACATATAATTCAAATAAACAACAAAAAATAACATAAAAAGGTAACTGACTGTCTCACAGCTGTAAGAAAAAAGATAAACTAAAATAGAACAAAATATAGGCTATTACAAAACAAAACTAAAATTTGCTTGAAAATAATAATAACAACAGTAACAACAGAAATAAGTCCATTAATAGAAACTTTGGACTAAGCATCATGCAGTAAAGCTGTTGATTTCCCAATTCACAACAGCTACCATCCTTTTCTAACCCCTTTATAAAGTGAAAACTAAAATAAAAAAAAGCTCATTAAAAATCTTACAATGTCAAAGTCATCATAATAGGTGACGTCATTGTGAATTAATTCTTAATTGTTGTCATTGTTAATTAGCTGCATATCTATATATCTGTCAACATCTATCTACTCAGCATAGTATGTTTTTCCTTTTAAAATAGACTAAACACGTTTAGTTATGCCATGGTAAAGTGATGCTATCAGACAGTAAAGCACACATTTCAATGTCTAGTCAATTTCCATTTTCTACTAGCCTTCTTAATATTACCATAGCCAACCAAATGTCCAAAAAAGCCCATGTAACACCATGGTATTTTTGTGCGAGCATCTTAGACAAACACGGATATTAGTGAAACTACATTCAAATTGAGTCCGGATCAAACTCTATAGCCTACTTGTTTGTCGCGTCGCGTCGCTGTGCAGAAAGCGGTGTAATGAGCTGTTTCTCTATCTGTCATGAACGTCTTTGACTCACCTGTGATGTCTGACAGGGTGAAATAAACCAGCAGCGCACGTCTTTCACTTTTTGCAGACGGTGGTCATGATGATGGTCGCTGAATTAACGCGTACAATCCATGGGCTCTCGAACCATTAATAAATTCACGTCTTATTTACCGCAAACACACCTGACAACACAGCAACCAGTCAGTCTAACAAACAGGAATATTATCACACAGAACACTTTAAACTAGAACATCTACTCAGGCAGTGTCTCATCACCTGATAACTAAACGAAGATTTAAACAATCTGTGTAACCGCTTTACATCACGTCTCTGACCGGCGGCGATGCGCTTTTGTTGTATTGAGATGCTGCGAGTCTTAAAGGGGCAGCACACTCCACGCCTCTCTGCGGACCCCACCACATCACCTCTTCTACCCAGTCACAAATCACTCAGAGCTTTACAGCTTTAAAAGCAATTCACCATATACCGCAGTCTCTCCGTCTTTACATACTATTGCATTACATTAATAACAACAGCAAGTTTGGTTATTTTCCCGAAATTAGACACTTGTGGTAGTACCATGGTACTTCAAATTACATAAGTGTCATTACCATGCTACATGTTCAAATATATGATAATAGCATGGAAGATTTTTAGCCGTGGACTTTTTATTAATAGTATTTTCGTCTCCTTTTTTATTTTGAGATTTTATACTATGTAATTACGCACAGTAGGTTATAGCATGGTGCCTACGTTGTACTTTGAAGGTGCCTTAAAGAATGTCCATTATTTATTTATTTTTTGTTCAGTGCAATATCATTTCATTTACCTTATAACAATAAAAACCAAAAGTTCCAAACTGTGATTCAATAAGCAATGATGATGGCAAAATATTTAAAATGTAGAACTATTGTTGATTTCCTCCATCTAGTGGACAGATGTACTAGTTTAACAACAGGTTAAAATGTATAAATGAAGAAAGGAATCAAGGGTTCAACATTCAATTATTCTTTATTATTGTCAATTTTGTCATTGGATAATAAATTATTTACAATTGTCTTTCACAAAGCATAAATCAAATTATAAGAGAGAGGAAGAGAAGGAGAGAGAGAAAGAGACTGATAGAGATGTACTGATCATGAGGTGTTTTTGGAGCCTCATTTGATGAGGTTTTGGCTCATGCTGGTTTCTCCTGTTCAGTAAACTCATTTATTATCATAGAGACGGATGGGTGAAGAAAGCCATGGCACCAGTTACAGAGAAGGAGAGAGGAGTCACATCACCATAACAAGTCTTCCACCCTGCGGAAAACAGAAACAAATCATTTTAATATCTCCACCAGGGGTTTATCTGAATATCTCTGGTCTGGCTGTGACTGACTGCAACTGACTCTGTGATTAAATATAACAAGCAGTGATACAAAACTACAGAAACAAAGATATTGCAGCATGTTCTCTCGCTGCTCACCGGGGCCTGACGTCCTGTTCATCTTCACCGAACAGCAGTTCAGCCACAGCAGCCTCAGGGGTGGATCGCTTCCCATATCTGGAGAATAAGAAGATGTATGAGAATGAAGTGTGTCATTCAAGTCTTATGCAACTATTCCAGAAGGTTCAAACACTCACTGATGCTCCAGAAGGAAGATGCATTAAGAGCTAGGGGGTGTAAACTTTTTTAATTTGAAGATCTGGGTAAATCTAACTTATTTTGTCTTCTGGGAAACATGTAAGTATCTTACGTAGCTTCTGAAGGACAGTACTACATGAAAAAAATGATATTTAGGCAAAATAAGAAAAATGCACACATCTTCATTCTGTTCAAAAGTTTTCTCACCCCTGGCATTTAATGCATTGTTTTTTTCTTCTGGAGCATCAATGAGTGTTTGAACCTTCTGTAATAGTTGCATATGAGTCCCTCAGTTGTCCTCGGTGTGAAAAGATGGATCTCAAAAGCATACAATCATTGTCAGAAAGGGTTCAAATACGCAAAAATGCTGAAAAAACAAAGAATTTATGGGACCTGAAGGATTTTTTGAAGCTGAAACTGCTGTTTTGAAGCTGTTTAACTGTTCAGGACAAACAGGGGACTCATGAACAACTATCACTAAACAAAAAAAAAAACAGCTGTGGATCATTCAGATAATAACACAAAAACAAAAACAATTACAATCTAACATCCTGATTTAACCGAAAGAGAGTTATTTTACAGATAATTGCAGATGAATTCACAAATATAAAGAAATCAATGAGAAACAGAACCAAAATAACACATGATTGTCATGTAATTGCTGCCTTTTAAGGTTTAACTTGTTGCAGAAAATATCAGGGTACATCTCTAGCGTGCATCATCAGAGACGTTACCAGACATGTTAATCCCACTTAATAACAATCTATCTCAACACACAGCTTAATAATGAGGGGTTGCGTACAGGTTGAAGGATATCTGGCAACTCAGCCCACCCCTCGCACACGTGTGAGTCTTCAGATAAAACCATAGCAACACACTATTTGGTAAAACCATTAAACACAGAAAAATGTGGTTTTGTTTCAACTGGAAAATAGATGGAGTTTATTTGCTTGGGAACCCTAAATTCAAATCAATTTATTTGTTTAGTGCATTTTAGAATGATTGTGACTGGAGTAATGATGCTAAAAATTCAGGTTTAAAATCGCAGGAATAAAATACATTTTAAAATATTAAAATAGAAAGCAGTTATTTTAAATAGTAAAAATATTTCACATTTTTTACTGTTTTTGCTGTACTTTGGATCAGTGGATAAATGCATGCTTGGTAAGCAGAAGAGACTTCTTTTTAAAAAATATAAAAAATCTTATTGTTCCCAAAAAAATACATATATGTATTTTTTAAATATAAGTATTTTTAGTATATTTATTATTATTTTATGCTATGGTATTAACATTTAATATCATAACTGTACCTGCACAACAAATCTAATGCAGGCTAAAGTAATAACTCAGTGCCTGGTAAATGTAATATTAAAAACGGCAATACTGTGGTTCCGTAAATGACGTCAATATGAGAGAGATGTGCTAGAAATGGTGCCATTAATATAGGCATCATACGCTCCATTATCATCTGAAAATCTTTGTTGGGCCATTAGCTGTTTTCTGCTGATTTTCTACAGAATCATATTTCAAGAATCATCTGAATGAGCTTTAGTCATAAAACACAACCAAAGCGGATTTGTGGATGAATTGTTTGCAAAATCACTCTAATGTATTTTGTCACATTCAATCCAGTGTGATTATTTATGCAAGATGCTTTTACAAAATTAATTCTACTGAACAATTTTTAATAACTAACTTAATTAGGCTATTAATCTAGGTTAATTTTATTTTATACATATGCTATTTTTCAATGTTTGATGTTTATTTATGTTATAACTTCAAATGTTCAGAATTGATCATTAATCTAAATTAACAAATGCTTTGTTTATTAATAATTCATGGTGGCTAATGTATTAAATAATGTGAACAAATAGTGGTATCAAATATATGAAAGGAAAAAGTAAGTTTCATGACATTTCCATTTAGTTAATGTACTTTCTAAAGTATTGCATATATAATGTTCAAACAATCACATACCAAATCATATTTGCTGAGATAAATCCACTTGTTGCTTACTAATTTTTGGCCTGCTGAGACCACCCTGGACCACAAAACCAGTTATAAGGGACTAAAATAAGCTTTCCATTCATGTATGGATTGTAAGGATAAGACGATATTTTGCCAAGATACAACTATTTGAAAATATGAAATCTGGGGGTGCAAAAAAAATCTAAATATTGAGAAAATAACCTTTAAAGTTGTCCAATTTAAGTTCTTAGCCATGCATATTAATAATCAAATGAAGTTTTGATATATTTATGGTAGGACATTTACAAAATATCTCATGAAACATGATCTTTACTTATCCTAATGATTTTTGGCATAAAAGAAAATATAAATTTGACCCATACAGTGTATTGTTGGCTATTGCTACAAATATACCTGTGCTACTTATGACTGGTTTTGTGGTCCAGGGTCACATCTGTGCTTTTGACATTATTCCTATCCTTCTCTAAACCAGATTAGGACTATTTGTACAAATCTTAGCCAATTTTTACATTTATGAAAGATTTTGAAGACATTATTTTATGCCTAATTCTGATTTCAATTAATAAACTGTAATAGAAAATATTTTAGAGTAATAGGAAGTATTTTAACATATTTTCAGACCTTCCTTAACAGATTGTAAGTACAATTTGAATACTAATTTTTAGCATTATGACTTTTGACTGCTTTTGTTATTGATAACTGATAACTGCATTACAGGTGATACATTTATATAATTTGAAAAATATAGTATATGTAAACTTGATATTTTCAGATTTAGCATCATCGAATGATTTAATATTAGGCCTTTTTTTAAGCTAAAGTAACTATTAAGTAATCAGTGCTACTCTTAGCCTCTAAATGCAGATTTGTCTGCCACAATCTGCTCTGATACATAGAATTAAACACACTGGAAATTCTAGGCTCACCTCTGTCGTGTGATGAGATTGATGTAGTGTCTTAGAGCCGTGTGGTACTTGGCCATCTCCTCTGGACCTACATCTCCCGCTGGAGGTTCTGGTTTGGGCGGGTAAGCTTCAGCCAGGCTGCTGAGACACACTATGACACACAGCACAAGAGCCAGCGGCACAGTCCAGGATCTCAGTGCACTCGCCATCTGACAGATAAAGACAGAAAACCTTTGGGATTTATACAAGTAGGATGCACTTTTGATTCAGTTGGACTTTGAAGAGCAAGTCCCAAAATCTACAAAACTTGAATGCATGTCAATCTGATATCCTCAATAGATGCTAAACAGTTTTGTGAAGTTTACTTGAAGCATTTTGATATGGAGCTATCCATGGTCCTGATTCTGATGCCGTTATGTTAAAGTTATCAACTAAAGGATATTTCATAATGTCATAGCATTAAAGAGTGAAAGAAGCAGAATGCTACTTACTCTATAGAGTATACAGTAGATCTTCAGGCCCAGAAGGATTGGTAGAGCTGATGTTGGTTGTTGGCGTTGATCTGTTCCTCTCTCACCAGACCATGTTGCTTTTATAGCTCATGAGACAACAGAGGGAGGTCCAAACCCCACCCAGCACTTACACACAACCAGAGTGTTAATGATAAACTAATGAGTCATTGGCACAAGCCATCCAACCTTATGATCACAATATCTATTGTACTGTAAATATTAACACAGCTGCTGTATAACATGGATTAAACTGAATGAATTGAGACTGGGTAATTCGAATACCGATCCAGCCAATTGTTTTCAACAATAAATCTCAGCAGTTGATGATGAGTATTTAAAATGGTTCAAATGATATTGAGTATTGTCATTTTTTATAGTATAGTTAATTTAACACTGTTACATAATTCATCATAATGGGCACTGGTTAAGCACAACATGCATTGGTATATTCACAATACAGCACAGCTTTAAGTGCCTTATTGTTTTTATAACATACTTGGAGCATAATAAAAATACTATACACCAAATTTCATTCAAACATAATTTTTCAAGAAATATTCCCAGTAGAAGATATAGTTTCTAACGTAAAGATGTAGGATAATAGCTGTCATGGTGTCTAGATACTGTATTTATACTTGGAATGATATATTAACCAATAAGCACCTAGGACTGTAACTCTCTAGTCTTTTTTTTATAAAAACATTTTGATTTTGATACTCAATTCTGACTGGATCAGTGTTTTAAGACACACATCCGTCGTGTACAATAATTTTTATGGAAAGTAATGCGTTACGTTACTTTTTAAATCTGGGCAGGGCTTGCTTGTTTGTTTTTAATATAAAAACATCATTACATTAGTGTAAAAGCCTTTTTACACTAAAAGCCTCAGGCTTAGAGAAAAGTAAATTCACGTTTGTACAGTAGACCGCAGAAGAAAAAATGTCAACTCTTATAAATAAAAAAAGGAAATCAAATGTTAGACTATCCTGAGCAAATTTTGCTTATTAGTATCCATGAATAGGCTTCATGCCCAACAGGCTTCCGTTTTCTGCTAAACAGGTCTCGTTGCTTCCGGTTCACGCGTTTTGCATATCCCTCTTTAAATATGAACATGATTTACTCAAGATTCATTCAAAGTAGACACTAAAAATGATCATAACCAATGTCCATCACATATGTGGATTGATATATAAAAGTTTTAAATTTTTATTCTTTTCACTAACATTTATATATAAATATCGAATGAAACGTCCACAATAAACAGCTGGCTTGTTTAACTGATTACCTTAAAAGTCCGTCGATATCGCCATTATTTATTAGCAGTTTATGGAACTTTTTCATTCACTATTTTATATTTTGTAGATCAAAATGGAGCTTTTGATGTCCTTAATGTCTTAATTTGCAAATATAACATATAATTTGAAACAAAACAGCTTTTGTGACTGAATTTTATTTATTAATTTAGACGTCGTCATGTCGCCTCAGATAAGGTAAATTCAAAATGGCGTCCAATGACAATTGTCGTTTTGAAAGACGAAGTACGTGTACTATAAACAATATTCGTAAATCGCGTTGAATTAAAGTGTCATCTGAATATAAATAAACTAATAAAACTAAACTGCTCATGTAAACCCACTAGAGGGCGTATTTGAGTTCTGAGTATGTGTTGAATGCGTAGCCTACATCACGTAGCGAACGTGTCTCGACTCCGCGTGACCTTTGCGTCCAACAAAGTAAAATTCCAATCTTTGTACATTGGTTTAGTATCACGAACCAAGACATTAACGTTATTACAAAGGATGTGATAAACCGTTTTGTTCGGATAAATACGTGATCTTTTATGTGTGGACGTGTCCTCTCGCACACGACTGCGATCATGGGGCTTTTGATGAAAAGAATTTCTCTCAAATCTATAAATGACAGACATTCATTTAGAATAAAGAATCAAGAAGGAAATGGGAGCTGGAAATGTTAATTATACGTCATTGATTACTGACGAAGGCAGGGGTGGTTAATCAATATTTGGATTAGCCAGTGAAATTAATCTTCAAGTGTTATAATGAGACCACCCTAATTATCAGATCCCTCAAATTACAAATATTGGCAAGCAACTCAATTCTGTTTTAACGTAATTGTTGGGAATTTGGGAAATTTAATAATATGCAAATAGTAGCCTATGGATAAACTGACAAATCAAACACAATCTAATGGCAGTGTCTGTTTTACATTTTTGTAAATTGGTGGCTATAATTTCTGATTAGTTCATTTTTGTATGATATCTGCTTTTCGCCACAGTGACGGATATGCTTAGGGGTGGGTTAGGGTTGTTCCTCTGAGATTTGTCTGGACAAACCCCAAACACTGTCTTGGTAATTCGTAACTATTTTAGCTATTTTCAGCTTGTGTTTTTTTCTAAAATGGCACAATTTCATACAATCACGCTTTACAAATTCATTTGGCCTTGTTAAACAGTTCCTTTTTGTTATGAGATTGGACTAAAGTTAACATATTTCAGTATTGTTTCCCCTGTGTACATCCTAATGTTAAGAAATTGCTCCCGTGTTGTTGTTTTTTTTTTTTTCAACCCAGAAATTATGGTATGTTTTGTTTGAGCCTTACATATGTTGTCTAGATAATTTTCACAAATGAACACTACTTTATGAATTTCAAAGCCTAAATACTATTAAAGCGAGACATAGGCCGCGATCACACCGAACGCGTTTTAGCAGTTGGAGGCGCCTCTTTTGAATGGTTTTCTGTTGGCAGTGAGCGTTCTGCGCGCCGCTTATGCGCACCGGGCGCCTGGCGTTTTCGCCGCCTGCTGCGCCTCGCGTTTTTGCAGAAGCGCTCTGAGCGACTGAAGTTGAAAAAAATTCAACTCTGAGCGGAAAAACGCCCAACGTCATTCGCGTTCTTTTCCATTGACCAATCGAATGAATAGAGAGGCGGGCCTTCTGTTGTGGTGATGAAAGTTTACCGTTGCTTAAAATGTCCGGAGACTGCAAGAAATAGAGGAGAAACCTTTGGTGTCTGTCGTGGGTAACCCGGAGCTGTATTATTTAGGGTTTCTGCTAATATGACAGTTTACTTAACAGCAAAAAAAACTAAGATTTTAGAGCGCTCGCGCTATAATCCTTTGATTTGACTGACAGGACAGCTGTCTTGGTCGTTGCTTAGCAACATAAAAAAACCGCAGCACACTGCTCTTTTATTAAAAGTCACCAAACAAGGCAGTGCTGTGCGCCTCGCGTTTTTAGAACTAAAAGACGCGTTCGGTGTGATCGGGGCCATAGACTGTAAACAAACTACCTCATAGTTGTACACTACCAGTCAAAAGTTTTTGAACAGTAAGATTTTTTATGTTTTAATGTTTAAAGAAGTCTCTTCTGCTCACCAAGCCTGCATTTATTTGATCCAAAGTAGAAAAAAACAGTAACATTTTAAAATATTTTTACTATTTAAAACTGTTTTTCTATTTGAATATATTTTAAAATGTAATTGATTCCTGTGGTCAAAACAACATTTTCAGCATCATTACTGCAGTCTTCAGTGTCACATGATCCTTCAGAAATCATTCTAATATGCTGATTTGCTGTTCAAGAAACATTTTTTATTTCTATTAATATTTAAAACAGTCGAGTAATAAATAGAAAGATCCAAAAATCAGAATTGAAATAAAAAGCTTTTGTAACATTCTACTCAGCTGTTTTAAACATAATAATAATAATCAATGTTTTAAGGAGCAAATCAGAATATTAGAATGATTTCTGAAGGATCATGTGACTGGAGCTGGATGCTAAAAAATCAGCTTTATAAATTACATTTTAAAATATATTCAAATAGAAAGCAGTTATTTTAAATAGTAAAAATATTTCATTTTAATGTTGTTTCTGTACTTTAGATCATATAAATGCAGGCTTGGTGAGCAGAAGAGACTTATTTAAAAAACACATTACAAATCTTACTGTTCAAAAACTTCTGACTGGTAGTGTAAGTATGTTATATCAGCTTTAAGCTTTCTTTTTTTCTTTTTCTTTTTTTCCCTGAGTTAGAATAGCGCTGGTTAACAACCAACAAGTAAGAGCTTTAAAAAAATACTTAAGGGTATTACTGATGTATTTATGTTGTGGAATAAAACTTGAAAATATTTCAGGTATTTAACCAAAAAACATTTAAAAAAATGACTTGAGGACAATGGAACTAGAGAACTGCTGAAATACTTACAAAAATACATCACTGCAGCATTATATTGCTTATTATAAGGGCATTAATTATCATACAATCATATACATAAGAATCTGCATTCTTCTCAGTGAATTTTTCATTTACTCTCCAACCACCTTAATGAATTGATTCATTCGACTCTACTAATAACTCCTATTTTTCTCTCAACAACTGAGTAATTGATCTTCTAACTTGTCATTAGAATACATAATACATCTTCCTCCAACATATGAATGCATCTTTTGCAGGTAGAATAGTTCAATACAATCTCATGGCACTTCGTAACTAATGTTTTGGTGAATTGGTGGTGAATTTGGTTGTTTTGGTTATTTTTTGGTAAAAATCACATTTTTGTACAATCTACATCAAACACCAATCATTTTCCTGTGAAATCAGGTTGTTTAGTTGCATTTAAAAGCACATGAGCAATTTTTCTCTGAGTTCCCATCATTGCAGGAATAGATTAAAGTGTAAATCCTGGAGTCACAGCTGCTAATAAAAGGCATATAGACCGCAAATTGCATAAATGTCAGTGGTCTTCAGCACATTGCTCTTTTCTTGACGACATTTTCTTTATCAAATATAAATATGATCAGCCTACAGTATGTAAGAGCTCATCTGCTGGTACAGATTGTTCATTTTTCTGTTTAAATTACGCATGTTTACAGGAACATTTACTGAGGCTTCTGTTGTATCTTTTTTTAGGATTGTCTCTGGTTGGAGTCGCACACTCCTGGACGCTCGACCTGTGCAACCATAAAAGTCAATGAGGAGAAACAACACACGGTAGATACTGATACTCACACTTCAGCTTATCAGTATGAATAAACACTGAAAAAGCCACAGTAGATAATACAAGCACAAACTGATTGGATGAATGTTTATGCTATGATAACTCTACAAATAGCAGACGGTGAATAATGTCCTTTGACGTGATGACTGTCCTGCGGATGAGAGATGAACTCAACAAAAGACACTGTTGAATGTTGGATGTAGAAATGTATGGTGTTATATTTTCTGATCAATAATGGGACACCTTTTTACTATGGAGCTTGTTGTAATTGTATTGATTTTTAGTTTTAGTGCGATTGTGTGTAATAATTCCACTAGGTTGTAAAATGAAATTATACGAAGAATCATAAAACTATATGTGGGGAAAGAAAGTGGTATACAGAACAGGCTTGACAGAATAAACAGATTAGAATAGGAAAACAAAATTAAGGAAGTAAAATGTCTCACATGGCAGTTAAAAGAGAAAACAGTTTGCACATATAGCATATACATATTCCATTATACAGATCACATCTTTCTTCTTTAAAATATGAAATGCACCATGTGTCAAATTTTATTAAGGGGAGACACTGCAGGCAAAAACACTGTTTTTTCATGCACCTGTCAAGCTTGAGATTTTGGGCTTTTTGGTGTTTTATAAAGTGTTTTTTTCAGACTAGTGGAAAGAAAACACCCAAAAAACACTGTTAAGTGTTTCTTTTATAGCGCTTTATCTATTTGTGTCAATAGATTTCAATTACAATCCATATTTTTAAAGGCCGTTTTCAAAATGAGTTTTTTCTCCTAACCATAAATCTCCACTTCAGTAGCACTTACTGTCACGTAAATATAAAGGTCTGGGTCCAAAAGCAGGGTGAGTGATTTTAATTAAACAAAACACAAATAAACATTAACAAAGCAAAAGGCCAACACGGCACAAAACTAAACATAAACTGAAACACAAAATAAACAAGATCAAGAACAGAATCTAAAGCCAGGAATTCAGGAACACAAAAGAACATCAAAAACACAAGACAATGCAGACCTGAAAACGGAATGGAGAGTGAGTGTTCTTATACAGAGTCCAGATAGTGAACAGCTGTGTGTGAATCAGTGTTAATGACAAAACAGACGTGATGAATCAGAGTGCAGTGCAAACAGCGACCTCAGGTGGCTGAGGGAAAACCCACAGCCCCGATCATGACACTTACACACACCTTTACAACTTTACATTTTTATTCCTGTCTATATCCTGAAGTTTTTTACAGAGGGATTTGTATATATATAAATTACTTGATTTTATACAACATTTTATATCCCCCAAAATGGTAAAAAATTACATTGTTTTTTACAAGTTTTTTTCTGAATAATGGAGTGACAATATGAGATACCCAGAACCCCCTCTGTAAAAACATTTGACTCTAATATGTCAAAAAATTAACCCCTTAGCGTTCCTGTCAAACTTAACTCAATGCAAAACGTTCTGCCGGTGGAACGTTGGAACACTAAGGGGTTAAACAAGAATTTTTTTATTTTTGTACTAGAAATGTATGCAAATTAGCTCACATTTCATTAAATAATGCCTCATTTGCCTATTTAAACCTAACATTTGAGAAAGCTTTTAATACGTTTTTTTTTTTTTGCAATTATCAATGAAATAAATTAACTGGTAAGTAAGGTGATAACTATTAGTTTTTTTTTTTTTTTTACTCTATTCACCTGCAGTGTCTCGCCTTAAACATGTTTGATTAAAGAGTTTAATTACAAGTAAACACAGTTTACACCAAGTATCTAATGGGTTCCATCAACAGCTGTCCTGAAATGCTACTACAGTTCTTTTTGTAACATTTTGTATTATTTGTATTATTTCTTATTTGAACTCCAAAATAGTGATAAATACTGCTATTTATTTGAGTTTTAGGAGTGACAAGGCCAATATACATATACAGTTGAAGTGCAAAATGTAATTTAATTTACCAAAATAAGAGGGATCATACAAAATGCATGCTTTTTTTATTTAGTACTGAACTGAATATGGTATTTCACATAAAATACATTAACACATGTAGTTCACAAGATAAAAAAGTTTACACTTGATTCTTAAAACTGTGTTGTTACCTGAATGATCTACAGCTGTGTTTTTGAACTCTTTCTAACAATGACTGTATGATTTTGAGATTCATCTTTTCACACTGAAGACAACTAAGGGACTCATATGCAACTTCAGAAGGAAAAATTATGCATTTAGAGCCAGGGGTGAAAACTTTTGAACAGAATGAGGATGTGTACATTTTTCTTATTTTGCCTAAATATGATTTTTTTTTCATTCAGTACTGCCCGTCAGAAGAAGATACTTACATGTTCTGCAGAAGACAAAATAAGTTAAATTTACCCTCATCTTCAAATTCGAAAAGTTTTCACCCCCAAATCTTAATGCATCGTTTATTTCTGAAGCATCAGTGAGCATTTGAACCTTTTGTAATAGTTGCATATGAGTCCCTCAGTTGTTCTCAGTGTGAAAAGATGGATCTCAAAACCATACAAGCACTGTTGGAAAGGGTTCAAATACACAAAAATGCTGAAAAACCAAAGAATTTGTGGGACCTAAAAGCTTTTTCTGAAACACAGCGGGCAGTTTAACTGTTCAGGACAAACAAGGGACTCATGAACAACAATCACAAAACAAAAAAACAGCTGTGGAACATTCAGGTAACAACACAGTATTAACAATCAAGTGTATGCAAACTTTTCAATGGGGTCATTTGTATAAATTCATTATTTTCTCTTGTGGACTATATGTAAACATCTTTTATTTTAAATATCTTATTTAGGTCAGTACTAAATAAAAAAATAATATGCATTATATATGATCCCTCTTATTTTGGAAAAATAATTAATATTTTGCAGATTCTGGTGTATGTAAACTTTTGACTTCAACTGTAAATGTAATGAAATACTGATAAACACTGCAAAATTCAATCTGTAATTCAAAATATGGGTAAGACATCTGTGAAAAATCAGTACAGAAAATTCCTTTATTTTCACACAGTACACTGGGTCAGATTTCTATGCAATTTTCTTAGAGAGTATATCAGTTAAAAAAACATTGATGGTCAAAAAAAAAAAAATCTGTGTAAAGTGAACACATGTTTGCGTGAGAAGCCTATAGCAAACAGAAAAGACACATGGCAAACAGACGCACACAGACAGAGGCAAGAGAACAGACAGAAAGGAGCCAAAGAGAAGAACTCTACAGTAAAATGCCATTTACGACCATTTAGGAAAAGCTATCATTCATTGTTTTTAACTTTTCTACCGCGTGCCTTCCACTTACGCACACAAAATTCTGAAACTTCCTGCATTTATGGCTGTCCTCCTGTCTCAGGGATAATGTTACAGGGAATCAGAAGAAAACATGGAATTATTATCAGTCTTATCATGCGTTATGGCCTCGCTAATGTGAGCAGAGTGCTTTGGTAGCAGCCTAGCATGTTTACATGAGCTGATTCAGTTCAGAAAGACGACCTGAGAGAGACAAAGTATAAGACTGATATCATAATATCTAAGAATAAGACATTAGAACATTTCCAGTAAGTTGAACATGGTGCTTTGAATGACTTTAATGGGCATTTCAGATATGTGAAACTTAGACCTCAGTGAGTGACCATGTTACAATGTAGGATGCTAAACATGCTAAAATGATGAAGGTTTTACTGAAAATTGATACTGTTTTAATTATGGAACTTTAAAACCCCATTAAGAGTTTTGTAGTACTGCACTGATTTGATTTCAACGTTATTGAAGTTCTAATAATAGACTGCAATCTCAGGAAGTTTCATTAGGTGTTCAATCATGTAGTGGTGAAACCCAATTGTAATTGTTAGAGTGGCCAAGGATTAGTAATCCCCACGAAAAACTGATTGGGCAGAGCAAACCGTAAGTCGTAGTGACTTGATGCTTGGAGAGATGGTAGTACTCACACCATCTACAACATCACCAAGGCTCACCCCAATCGGCCTGATGGGGGTGCCACAGCGATCAAAAGTACGAAATCATCCGCGTTGGAGCCAATAGCCTTGTGGGCAGTACGTCGACATACAGCGCTGCGGGCATCCCGTGTTCGAATCCCGACTCGAGGACCTTTCTTCGCGTTTTTTGGTGTTTGCATTTTCCTTTAAAAAACATTTTTTTGCAAACTAGCCCTAGGTTTTTTGCCCAATCCGAACCAAACCAATGCAAGAAGATTCTCTGGAGAGTGAACATCAATACTTATCAGAAAAAAAGAAAACTAAAGGGACGCCAAAACGTTCGAAAGGGGCAGGGCTGCCCTCAATATAACTTTTTAACGTAATGATGTATCTTTACCAAACTCACAACACGTATGTAAGAGCTGAATCTGAGGTCACAAAAAAAGTCGGAGCTTGGCCATTTGGTGGTGCTGTAAGAGGGGAAAAACATTAAAAAAAAGGCCATAACTACACAACCGTTTGTTCTATCGACAAGAAAATTGGTACGCACAGTCTTGGTCAAAAGTGCCACAAAGGGCATTTGAGTATTTTCTAAAACATGGCTACCATAGGCTGATGAACTTTGTGCACCTATTAAAAAACCTTAAGGCTGCGTGTCCACCAAAGTGTTTTTTTCCTGAGGCTACCGTATATTTTTAATTGTTCTCAATAGTAGTGACACATTTTTTAAAGGGGTCATCGGGTGCAAAACTAACTTTTACATGTTTGAACATTAATGTGTGTTGGCAGTTTGTGTACACAACCACCCTACAATGATAAAAATCCACCCAGTGGTATTTTTTTACTCTTTAAAAGTAATATCCCCTTTTTAAAATCAGGTCATTCTCAGCTTCTTGTCGTTGTGACTATACACAGTTGATTGAAATGAGCGTTTTACCTCACCGAACTGAAACAATCCGAATACCATTGCCATTGTGTCGACTCAGGTGCAGGGGACGACTCTAATTGAGCGATTGAGGTTTTCTGTTGTTGGATGTAATAATGAACATAGCAGTAGTCATTTACTCCTGACATCTGAGCTGCTTAAGAGGCATGAGGACAACGTTACTTTCATTTTTAAAAGGAATCCCGATCTACATATGTGACCCTGGACCACAAAACCAGTCTTAAGTCGCTGGGGTATATTTGTAGCAATAGCCAAAAATACATTGTATGGGTCAAAATTATTGATTTTTCTTTTATGTCAAAAATCATTAGGAAATTAAGTAAAGATCATGTTCCATGAAGATTTTTTGTAAAATTCCTACTGTAAACCTATCAAAATGTAATTTTTGATTAGTAATATGCATTGTTAAGAACTTAATTTGGACAACTTTAAAGGTGATTTTCTCAGTATTTTGATTTTTTTGCACCCTCAGATTCCAGATTTTCAAATAGATGTATCTCAGTATATATCTCAGTTTTGTCAAATTTTACTTTATGACTGGTTTTGTGGTCCAGGGTCACATATGATGCAGCTTCACCCACAGCAGAAGTGAATATAAGGGTTTTTTATGCATCTTTGCAAATGGCCTTTCTTAATAATGTGCTTGTTGGCAAGTTTCGCAGATAAATGCAGCTAAATGCAGCTAAACGCGGCTAAAGTAAACATTACAGCTCGTAATCCCTCAGCAGAGAGGGGTGGGGCGAACAGAGCTCATTTGCATTTAAAGGGCCCATGCGATAAAATTAGCTGATATTTTGCAGAGCTGATTTTGACAAGGTAAAAGGGTGTTTTTTTACACTACTATTGAGAATTTTTAACCAAAGTATATTAGAGACTTTTCATTAAGACCCTAAAGAATCATATGAACTTGTGGAAAATGGGCATCCGATGACCCCTTTAAAACGCCAGGAGCGTGCAGAGTGCTGAACATTTGGATGTTTTTTTCTCAACGCCGCGAGAATGAAGAATGTTCAACTTTGAGTAAAACGTTGCGCTCATCATTGTCACTTTCTAGTCAGCTAATCAATCAGAGTGGAGGAGTAATGGGACTAATACCAACCAACCAGCTTGCTTGTACTACGACTGAACAACATTGGAGAAGTTAATAATGCTTGTCTCCAAGTATTTACGTCTTTACCAGATACCTGACTACCTTAATTTTGTTATAAAAAAATATTGCTGGGAGAAATATTTCATTCGCGACGCATTTGCCGTTACTTAAGTGTACTTAAGCTCAACTGAAAAAAAAAAACACTGAGCTCTCAAACGCTCACAGCTGGACGTTTTCAGCTGGCTAAAAATGCATTGGTGGACACACAGCCTAACGGAGGTTGATCGGAACGAAAAATGCTAAGCCTGTTTGACTCACAGTCCTAAAGGTCGGTGAGAAATGTAAAAGAAATTAACCACTGGGGGGCGATATTGTATTTTTCATAGGTGTAAATGATTGCCTGTTTTTTCGCACATACACATGACATCCATATCATGCAATAGAACTCCTCATTCCAGACAACTTTGCCTCTAGAGCCACTGCTGTCAATCAAATCGTTTGTTAAATTATTGAGAAAATAAAAAAACTACTTTTGCGAACTAGTCCTAGGTTTTTTTATCTGGAAAAAAAAACACTGCAGTGCAATTCTCTGAACTCTCAACGTCAATAATTACCAAAAAAAAAAAGTTGAAATTTACCCTTTGGGAAGCTATAACAGGGTTGTTTAGAAAGGGGGCCTGACCAAATACACAAAAGCCTATAAAGTCCAAACAAAAACTCAAAACTTCACAAAACCTGGTGAGCAAATGCAACAGGTGATTCTAAACAAGCATGCAATATTTTAGGGAGATCAGACCACAGCTGCTGCTATAACAGTCATAAATGTTAACAAAATATCATATTTCTGTAGTAAATTCCCAGGATTTGCCAAAAATGCTTTATTAATCATTGATCACTGGTTGCAGCTTTATTTATTAATTTTTCTTGAAAGAATAACTGTTAAACTCATATTTTCCAATTTTATATCCAAACTTGAATGGCCGTAACCACCATCAAGGAACCACAAATACAGGACACATCTATTTAAATATTCAAATATTCAAACAAGCGGTTTCTTAAAATATTATTAATCATTTTAAATATGTAGCAGCAGCCTAGCAGCAAATAGTTATTTAGCAAGAGTAACTTGTTATTAACATTAAAAGGCAACACTACGTGTTACGTTTGGAATTTATTTATTTCAAAAAGTTTTTTTGTTTTGTGTTTTGTAAGGGGCTTTTATTTGAGCTTGACAAGATGAATATACATGTAAATTCAATGGAATACTGATAAACACTGCAAGAGATACTAACCTTTGTTTGAACCATGATGTCACGCCTTTAAATATTATGTAAATATTTATTAGAATAATTGCTGAAAGATCATGTGACTGGAGTAATGATGCTAAAATTCAGCTTTGAAATCACAGGAATAAATTACATTTTAAAATATATTAAAATAGAAAACTATTCTATTTTAAAAATTATTATTTTTTTATTTTTTTTACTTTTGATCAAATAAATGCAGGTTTGGTAAGCAGAAGAGACTTCTTTAAAAAATATTAAAAATCTTACTGTTTAAAATTTTTTTTTTTTTTTTTAAATAAATACAAGTATATAGTTCAGTTTTTTTTTTGTAAATTAGATTTAGTAGTAAGTCATGTGAACACTGTCATTGCACAAAGGTTAACCATGCAAAATATATTTGTAACATTCCCAGAAAAACTAGTTCTTGAGGCTAAAAAAATGGTCTACAAGTGTTGCTGAAGACACTGGCTACTCACAATAAAATGGTAAATAAATGTACTTTTCACACTTCTAAATGCTCACTAGCTGTTTTATTGACATGACATATCTTAATTCCTCCTCTGGGAGATAAATAACAGTTAACAAATCTGTTGTCTAATAACTCAACTGCATACTATAAATGATATAACCCCTTTATATGACTCACTGTGCCTCACAACACAACTGATTTCCCAAGAGAGTCGACCTCAGGTTACAGAACCACGTAACACTTTCTTCTCCAGTTAGCATCTAATTAAAACAAATAAATACCAGCTGATGTGCTGTTATAGATTTACAGGTTAAATGTGACTGGTGCAGAATCAATAAGTTGTTGTCATTAAATAATTATAAGGTAGAAATGTCTTCACTTTTCAGCAATCAAAACTGTCATCGTACTGAAGTCATGTTTAGGTTGTGTTGTCATTTGTCAGTTTTGCCATAAAAAATATTTGGGACAATTTTCATATTCTCTTCCTGTTTTCTCGTTAATGCAAGGTTACATACATAGCCATGCAAATTTGTATAAAAAATGCTCAACACTCGCCTTCATTTCCCACAAACTGATTTTCAACAATATGAATGAGATTGAGAATGAAAGAAAAAAATCCTACTGTAAGTCTTAACTACCTTCTCAATTTGATCTTAATTACTTTTGCATGCACATCAGATTGCATGAAATAAGGCAGGATGTGTGCTGTTCATTTGTGACTAATCCTCCAGTGTCATATACAGCAGCTGTAATGAAGCAGCATGCCTCATTGTGTAATTACAGTCATTTATCTCTTCAGACGCCTCTGAATTCTCATTCCAGAGTATGGGCTTTTCCATTCTAAGCATGTCTTATGGCCATGACGTCCACCATATGGACTGATGAGTAGAACAGGTCCAACAAACCCTCAAGCCATTTTAGGTGTATACGACTTTCTTCTTTCTGATCAATACAATCAGGCTACGTCTACATTAACCCGGATACATTTGAAAACAGAGTTTTCATTTTAAAACGCTCTCCGTCCACACTAGCGTTTTCAAGCATTTTCCAAAAGTTCACTGTTAGACATTTCAAAGGGTTTTTACAGTAACTTACTGGCAACACTGTTGCCAGTGAGTTACTGTAATTAAATTTTACAGTACCCAACTGTATTTCTGTTATACAATAATATACTGTATAATATACTACAGTTTACTACTGTAATTAATTTATTTGAATATAGAGTTCATTTGATTTTATCATTTTTATATAGAATTAATTTTAATTTTATTTATTTATTTACTACTGACATTCAATTCAAACAGACACAATTAATACAAAATATCAAATTCTTTATTTAAATATTGCCTATATAACACAAATACAAAAAATTCAGTCTTTCAATGCTGGAACAGTTCATTTTCAATATGTGACCCTGGACCACAAAACCAGTCATAAGGTTAAATTTTACAAAACTGAGATGTATGCATCATATGAAAGCTCAATAAATAAGCTTTCTATTGATGTATGGTTTGTTAGGATAGGACAATATTTGGCCGAGATACATCTATTTGAAAATCTGGAATCTGAGGGTGCAAAAAAATCAAAATACTGAGAAAATCACCTTTAAAGTTGTCCAAATTAACTTCTTAACAATGCATATTACTAATCAAAAATTGCATTTTGACATATTTATAGTAGGAATTTTACAAAAAATCTTCATGGAACATGATCTTTACTTAATTTCCTAATGATTTTCGGCATAAAAGAAAAATCAATAATTTTGACCCATACCATGTATTTTTGGCTATTGCTACAAATATACCCCAGCGACTTAAGACTGGTTTTGTGGTCCAGGGTCACATATTTCACCTGTGTGACTTTTTGCAGTGCATTATGTTATCCTTTGGATTTAGCCTTACAAAGAATATTTAGGCAACATTAAAATAATAGGGAAAAAATTATATAAGCAGCTAAAGAATACATATCATCTGCATATTCCAGGTGCTGCTCCAAAACCTAGGCCACCTTTGCTCACCATCCACTTTGTTACAGAGAGAAATTTGTTCCCTGAAAAAGCAAGAAGAAAATACACATTTGTAAAAGGCAAACCCCATATGGAAATCACAAAATCATAGTGAAGATAATTCATCTCTTACCACGAATTATTTATTTCAGTGTGGCTGGCCTGCTCCTGTCCTTTGTGAAGCTTCATTTGAGTTGCCTTTAAAAACACACACAGAAAATGCAGTAAATATTAAATTACCTTAAAAAAATCAAATGCTAAAACTAGAAAGGCAGCTAACTTAGTCATAAAACGTTGATTTTATATTCTCAACTAGACTACTGCCCAAAGTTAATTAACACCTCAACAAAAGTTGGCATCAGTTAACTTAGTATTAATATAAGATAAGCCTTGCTCATTAAAGTAATTTTAACCCTAATAAGGTCTTCATTTCCAGTTCATCAATTTGGTCTTTGGGGTCTATATGACCCCAACAATTGATCGAGAAATTATACAAAAAATATACATTTTTAATTATACAAATAATATATATATTTTTTTGTTTACTTCTCATCTATTCATTAATGCTGTGTTTTGGGAGATATGAAGTACTTTTGTACCTATTTACCACACAATTCCTCAACTACACCATAAGCTTGCCTATGAAATTTTAATTTTTTATGAAAAATTCACTTAAATTATGATCTAAATTTAATTTAAACTGTTTTTGGATATTGATCTAGGTGTTACGTGTAGAAGTACGCCATCTCCTGGTTAGAGATAAACCTTAATTCTTTTCAGTTTAAGAAATAAATAGTTTTGACCAGCAGAGGCCAATAGAGAGCCATTCATTTTAGTGCATGTAGCCAACTGTTGTATTACAACTTTTGAAATACATTTTTTGAATTTATTTATATATAAACATAAGAAAGGACATTTAAAATTATAATTTTTTTTCAAATAGTAGAATTTTTGTAGTTTTGGAGCATTTTGAAATGTCTATTTTTACATAATGCCACAGAAATTTGACAGAAAAATGGCACCTAAATGCCACCTAAAACACACCTAAAGGACAAGACTTGGAGTCAGAGTGTGTGTGCGTGTGTGTGTGAGTGTGTGTGAGTGTTTGTGAGTGTGTGTGAGAGAGAGAGAGAGAAAGAGAGAGAGTGAGAGAATACATGGGTGCATATGTAAGTGTGTGTTTGTTTGTCTGTGTTTGTGTGTGTGTGTGTGCGTGTGTGTGTGTGAGTGAGCATGTCTTTTCTACATCACATTTATGCTCTAGTAGTAGGCCTTCATTTCTGTGTGTGAATTTTTTGATTTATGCCGGATTTATAGTTTTTTTTTGACAAATTAAGAAAAAATATTGAGTTTTTTTCAAATTTCCCATTCATTTCAATGTGGGGTCATATTGACCCCGAAGACCAGATTAGTAAAAAAAAAAATTACATACCTTCAGAACAATCGAATCAAGCCAGGTTTTTGTGTGTGTGTATAGACAGATTATGTAGGAAAAGTCACAAAATATTTTTCCTCTCAGATGAAGGGAACCCTTTTTTTTAATCGAGGAAACGTCGATCGGGGTCATATAGACCCCAAGGACCGATTGAGGGTTAATTCGGTAATTTAATAAGATGACAGTCGTTTGTTAATTGAAAGGACAGCGCAGTTCACCGTGGTAAAGTTTATGTACCGTCATTTTGACAAGTAAATGTTACTAGGTTAAACTGTTGTGCAAAAATTTGACAAAGCACACGCAAACAGACATACAAATATATATATATATATAAACAATATATTTATTTTAAATATATTTTTACCTTTCCTGCTTGTCTTATTCTCTCGCAAGGCACATCCACACACAGCGCAGATGTTCTCCGGAACTCTCCAGCTTGCGGGTTCCATCCCAAGGGAAAACCACCGGCGCAGCCTCGTTGGTTCCGTGTAGTCAGACGCGAGCGGCGCGACGTGACAAAAGAACCCATTATAATCCGTGATACTATCCACAATAGATGCTGGACAGTAAACTGATGCCCCAGTATATTTCTGACGTACAGTAGTACTCTAAGCATGTTCTTTCACTCGTGCTGTTTCTAACACGAAGGACAAACTCAGTGCAGGGCAAATCCTGTCAGGAGTGGCGCTAAAGAGGCCGTTACAGCAAATACAGTAGTATACAGCAATATTAAGAAACACAGTAAGTCACTGTATGTGGTGTTCGGCAAATACAGTAGTATACAGCAATTTTTAAAAATACAGTTAGTCTCTGTATGTGGTATTTGACGTCACAGAAAATTCCCATGATGCAATGGTTAATACTTATTATTTATTATAAATGGAATTTGTTGTATTATACTGGGTGATATACAGTAAAAAACTGTAGAAATTACAGAAATGTCTAGTGTTTCTCATCCACACTGAAACGTAGGAAAACATCAAATTCGCCTCCAAAATTATACAGATGTAATAAGTTTTCACGCAAGTCTTCTGGCGGGATAATTTACGGAAATATCTCATCATCCACTGACGCGTCTATATCACGCTCATTCATATTTTATCTGAAAAGCAGTTGTCGTCATGTTTTGCAGGACAGCAACTGTGAGTAAATTTTCTGTCATCTTTTTAGGACTGTAATTTGAAGAGTGTACAAGGTAAATCTCTTTAACAGCAGACAGTGTGACAGTGAATAGCACAGGCACAATTACTGGTGTAAACATAGATATCTATTGGTGCAATATGCGTCACATGACTATAAATATGCGTCATCGTTTACAAAAGCCTCCGTTTTCACAGTCCACACTACAACGTGAAAACGGCGTTTTCAAATTTATCCACTTTGGCTGGAGTTTTTAGAAATAATCGTTTTCTGTGATAAAAACGGGGTTTTCGTGTAATGAGAGGACAAACCGCAGGGAAATATCTGTGTCTTCCCTTCGTGTAAACGGGGCCTCAGATACGTATTAAAAATGCCCTGGTTTATCAAAGCTTTATAATGGGTGTTGAGATTTTGAAGTCCAATAAAGTGCATCCATTCATCATAAAAAGTGTTCCACACAGCTCCAGGGAGTTAATAAAGACCTTCTGAAGCAAATCAATGCGTTTTTGTAAGAAAAAATATATATATTTAAAGCTTTATAAACGTAATTTGTAGCTTCCGGTAACTGTCGTAACATTTTTCCATCCAAAAAACCTAATTTTGTACTTCTAATATGTGACCGGTGTTTTGATTTGCTCTCTCCTCGGTACTACCGCATTTGCATATGTCCTACGTTATCTAGACATTGCGTTTTATAAAGTTTTAAATATGGATATTTTTCTTACAAAAACACATTAATTTGCTTCATAAGGCCTTTTTAAGGCATTTGTGGCATTGTGCCATGAGTGTGTTTGAATTAAGTAATTTAGTAAATATGGTAGTGTTTTAGTACCCTAATATTTAGGGATAAAGTCAAAATTACAAGATTAATGTTAAAGTTAATCATTAAGAAAATTCCATGAAAACATACCTGTGGGACCTTTTTTAGAAGACGCAAAATACGTACCAATAAGTATATATATCACTGCAGTTTCCATCAGAAATGAACACTAGAGGCGGTAAAATTCCATGAAAACATACCTGTGGGACCTTTTTTAGAAGACGCGAAATACGTACCAATAAGTATATATATCACTGCAGTTTCCATCAGAAATGAACACTAGAGGCGGTAAAACAGCGAGCACATGTAATCGTTTTAATTCAGTTATGATTACAGCTCCATATGTTTCACTTTCTGAATGTAACAAGCTTGCTCAATAGCTCATCCGGCACGGAACTGGACTTAGAATGCGGAATCCTTGGGTACAAATCTGCTATGTACGTTTCGTGACATTTTTGATGCAAATTGTCCTGCTTTTAGATCTTTGTTTCAGTTGTTTCTGTGATGTACTGAAATATAATTACAAGCACTTCATATGTTTCAAAGGCTTTTATCGACAATTACATGACATTTATGCAAAGAGTCAGTATTTGCAGTGTTGGCCCTTCTTTTTCAGGACCTCTGCAATTCGACTGGACATGCTCTCAATCAACTTCTGGGCCAAATCCTGACTGATAGCAACCCATTCTTTCATAATCACTTCTTGGAGTTTGTCAGAATTAGTGGGTTTTTGTTTGTCCACCCGCCTCTTGAGGATTGACCACAAGTTCTCAACAATCTAACAACAGTTTGGTGAAGAACAATGCATTTTCCAGTACGATGGAGCACCGTGCCATAAGGCAAAAGTGATAACTAAGTGGCTCGGGGACCAAAACATTGAAATTTTGGGTCCATGGCCTGGAAACTCCCCAGATCTTAATCCCATTGAGAACTTGTGCTCAATCCTCAAGAGGCGGGTGGACAAACAAAAACCCACTAATTCTGACAAACTCCAAGAAGTGATTATGAAAGAATGGGTTGCTATCAGTCAGGATTTGGCCCAGAAGTTGATTGAGAGCATGCCCAGTCGAATTGCAGAGGTCCTGAAAAAGAAAGGCCAACACTGCAAATACTGACTCTTTGCATAAATGTCATGTAAGTGTCGATAAAAGCCTTTGAAACGTATAAAGTGCATGTAATTATATTTCAGTACATCACAGAAACAACTGAAACAAAGATCTAAAAGCAGTTAAGCAGCAAACTTTGTGAAAACTAATATTTGTGTCATTCTCAAAACTTTTGGCCACGACTGTATGGTACATTTTATGCAACATTGGTTTTGTACGTGTTACTGCAGTTCTGACTTGAAATGTCCCATGAGTGGCGCTATAAACCTAACGCTCCGTGACATTTTTAAAATAACGTACCATCTGCACTACACCTAATCCCAATAGTATGAACAAAAGAGAATATGACGTAAAAATGTTGTTGCATGCATGCCGTTTTAGCTTGTTTTTAGATCTCTCATCTTTCAGTTCTTTCATCGTGAGTCATGTTTTTCACAGGATTCTTACCCATAGATTCCACATCCTAAGTCTGATTCCATGCCGGCCGATCTACCAAGCATGCTTATTACGTCCGAAAGGGGAAACACATAGAGCTATTATCATAACTATGTGCGAAAACGATTACAAGTCCTCGCTGTTTTACTGCCTCTAGTGTTCATTTCTGTTGGAAGCTGCAGTGATATATACTTGGTACGTATTTTGCATCTTGCGAAAAAGTTCCCAGAGGTACGTTTTTGTCATGAGATCAGGTAGAATAAAAAAGGCTGGAGTGATTTTTTGCAATAGTCTGTCTACTATATATTTTTTTAAAAATGTTACAACAGAGAAACTTGTCAGTAATCCTGTGAGGAGAACGTGTACATCAACCGCTTTAACTTTGAACTTACCAAGAGTCATTCAGAATACTTTTTTATTATTATTAAAAGTTAGTTTTTTTATGTTTTACAATAAACATTTTACCACATTTAATAATTTTTTCTAACTGTACTTGATATGCGGTGTTATTGCACCACAGCTATTTATTTTTTCCTTTCCAAATTATAGGGTGGCTGATGCGCTACAAATAATAAATAGACTTCAAAACAGTAAAACAGCTTGTAAATAGTCATGTTATGCGATTCACCTCAGAAAAGACAACGATAAGCTTTAGAGCCCACATTAACCTTGGTGGTTAACGTGGGCTTATTTAAATCATACAAGTTCTATTTTTCTTATTTGACATCACACTATCATTGCTAAGAGAGTATTTTACGCCATATTTGCCATTTCCCGATAGAGAATTTGCACTTACATCATGGTTTGTTCATTTACCCAGATGAGCGGCCATACTGGAGACAATCAAATGTAAACAGCAGCATTGATTGCACAGTTAAAGCACTACTGAATACTAACTGATGCTGTCTAAATCCTGGAAAAAAAAAATGTGTGGAAGCTGCTAAAACATATATATAGAAGGGCCAAGTAAGTAGGAAAGGGTGCAATAGTTTGACAAACTAAAGTTAATAGGTGGTAAAGATACGTACAGGCAGTATTAATTAAAATATTAGCCTAATATTTCACCTGAGCGGAAATTGAACAAACACAAACGTTGTCAACATGCTTGCCCTGGAAATCCTGGTTCAGTCTGACCAACCACAAACGCCTTTTGTTCCTCCTTTTTCTCCAAAAAATTTTTTGTAGAACCCTAGTTCACTTACAAGTAAATTTATACAATTTACAATTTATAGCAGAAATGTAAAGAACTATTCCACAAAGTATATAAGAGTATATAATCAACAAAAGCATGCACATTTGATATTGCTTACACAAACCAACTGCACATAAAATCAGATTTTAAAATAATAACTGTCCAGGTGTCGATGGTTCAAAGTTTCAGTTCAAACTTTAATGTGAGTGTTCACATTCATTATATTTACATTACAGAGAAGCAAACTTGCAAAAATAATGGAAAAAAAATAAAAAATACAAACAAAACCCAATTCACATCTGAATTAAAGTTGAACTCAGACCATGCTAAGCAAAATATATTGTTATTTTCTGAAAACAATTTACTAAAAATATTTTTCCCCTTAGAAAGGTAGATCTCTGAGCTCAGTTTTAAAGTTGTAGTTCAGATTTAACACAAATTAAACGCAGGTTTCACACAACTTAAATTTTGAACAAAGAAATTATGACCCTGTCCTCCCTAGAATTGTTTCTGCCATCTTAGGCAGGAAGGACTCCAGAAAATGAAAGAAGTCTTGAAAGACACCTGTGGTATCATGGCTGGGATGAAACCGGAGGACAACCATAGTGCTTTCATTTCCTCCGACAACCTCAGCATCCACTTTGAATTCCAGCAAATCTTGCATTTTCTCCTCTTTTTCCACGATGCTCTGCGTCACCCTGCTCTCAATGTCAACGCATCCTCCTTCAGGTTTGGAAGTCTCATCGCTAGTCTTCAAGAGATCTCTCCGCACTTTCCGTCGGCCGGCCCAAACACGGTTCCTTTGAGTCCAAATCCAGTGGACCGGCTCTGGGTGCTCCAGATCAGCATCGAGTCTGTGTCTTTTAGCTTCTATAACGGTGGAAGTTGACGGACCCTCATCCTCCTCCACTGTAAGAGGCCTCTTCTTACCAGCTTCACCTTTGGCTTGAGAACCAGAATCTTCTACACTCCGGTTATTATTCACCTCCATTTCATTTCCTTCTGTGTCTGCTTTGTGCGAAGTTGTTGCAGCTTTAGTTTGAGTTTCCTCTACACGTGAGCATTTTAAAATTTCATGAAACACTGTGTGTACAGCAGAGCAGATTTTTGCAAACCAAAGACGTCTAAATCTCTTCCCAGCCAATGCCAGTTGGGCACGCAAGGGTTCTGGAAGAACGGCTGCTTTGAAAGGAATGCTGACCTCCATAATCTTCTCAGTCTCGACCTGTGAACGTGGTCCGGCTTCACTCGGTGGTGCAAAGAGCCGCACGAGGCCCCAGGATTTGCCCTTGGTTGATTTGCGCTGATACTGCAAACTGCGGCAGTACTTCTCAGCCTCAGAGCATTCTCGCTTGAAGTTCTTTTGCGTTCGTTCATTAAGGTTCCCGGCCACGTTGTGGTTTTGTTCAAATGGATCCAGGACATTCATAGGCCCAAGTTTAGGGGCAGAGGAGCGCTTGGGTTTGGGAGCAGAGGCCTCTGCGGTGTCTATCACTTCCTCGTCATTTCGGAGGAAGTCTGTGATAGGCAATACATGGCCATCTCGTAGAGACACCACTGATGCAGGGAAATCGAACTTTGAGTAGAAGGTGAAGAATCCAAAAAGCAAAGTGGCTGAGGCAAAGGAGATTTACAGGGAGAAAAACACATGCATGTGAGCTTGTGATGTCTGCATGGACAGCAGCACTTTCAAGTGATTTGAGCACTCAACAAAGTTACACATGGTAGTAGCTGTGCAATATTTACAAAATATTTTAATCAATAATGACCTTAAAAAAATAGCGACATCTGATTGTGGTATTAAAAGGGAATTGGTTTGTTGCAAAAAGTTAACCAACTAGAATGAAATAAAGCATAAAGCTGTCTTATAAACTGCAGAGCCAATACTTGATTCTTTCTAGTTTTTGTTTTCATTCTTTAATTTACTTGTAATTTTTTCCTAATACTGCTCATAATCGTCTGTTAAATGATGCCATTATTGACACTGAATATATGATTATATCGATAAATGATAATACAATTTTAAAAGGTCTATTTGTGCTTACAGTCAATGCAGTATACTTTAAAAGGCTTGCATACTCAACAGTGCACTAGATGAAGTGGAAGAAATACAATTAAATATATCTAGGCATTCAGTCACCATGCTAACCATGTTGTCAAGACACCTCATAAGTGACAAATACTGCCGTTTTTTTTTAAGTAGTAGATTTTTTTTTCTCATCACGGCTGTTTATTTGAGCAAAAATACAGAAAAAATTTAAAATGTGAAATATTTTTATGATGTAAAATAACTTTTCTATTTTAATACACATTAAAATCAAATTTGTTCCTGTGATCAAAGCTGAATTTTCAGCATCATTACTCCAGTCTTCAGTGTCACATGATCATTCAGAAATCATTATAATATGCTGATTTGTAATAGCACTGGAAACAAATTCAAACAATATACACTACCATTCAAAAGTCTGGGGTCAGTCAATTTAATTTTCCTTTTTTGAAAGAAATCAACACTTATTTAGCAAGGATGTGTTAAATTGATAAAAAAAAAGTGATAGCAAAGACTTCTATTTTGAATTCTTTTGAACTTTTTATTCATCAAAGAATTCTGAAAAGCATCACAGGTTTCAAAAAATATATATATTTGGCAGCAAAACTGTTTCCAACATAGATAATTGTAATATTAAATCAGCATATTAGAATGATTTCTGAATGATCATGTGACACTGAAGACTGGAGTAATGACTGATTTGATCAAATTCAGCTTTGCATCAGAGGAATAAATTTAATATTTTAAGTATATTAAAACAGAAACCATTATTTTATATTGTAATAACATTTTGCAATATTATTGTTTTGTCCTGCATTTTTGATCAAATAAATGCAGCCTTGATGAGCACAAGAAACATCTTTAAAAAACAATCATACTGATCAAACAGTCATACTGATCCCAAACTTTTGAACAGTGGTGTAACTGAAATACATTTAAAAAAGAAGTTCACTTCGAGATCAAAAATGTACAGATAATTTACACCTTGTCATCCAAGATGTTCATGTCTTCCTTTCTTCAGTCGTAAAGAAATTATATTTTTTGAGGAAAACATTTCAGGATATTTTTCCATATAGTAGACTTCTTTGGTGCCAGCGAGTTTGAACTTCCAAAATGCAGTTTAAATGCAGCTTCAAAAAGCACCAAACCCCAACCGAGGAAAAATTCTCTTAAAAAAAAATGTATATTTTTAAAAATTACTATTGATATACTTTTTAACCTCAAATGCTTGTCTTGTCTTGCTGTATACTCTGTGTATTCTGGTTCAAGACAGTTTAGGGTATGTCAAAAAAAACATCTAATTTTCTACTTCAAATCCTACATCGCTGCTTTTTTTGTAAAGGGTGTTTGATCTTCTTTGCACGTTCACTTTGCAAACACTGGGTTGGTACTCCTGTAGTAATGTAGGAGAATTTTGAAGTTAGGGGAGAAAATGAGATGGGAGTTTTTCGACAAGAGTACATAAATTGCATTTTTTTTTATTTTACAAAGTGACCAATTGTTTCACTAGATAAGACCGTTATTCCTCGGCTGGGATCGTTTAGAGCATAGAGGTTTAGCCCTTTGAAGCTGCATTTAAACTGCATTTTGGAAGTTCAAACTTGTGGGCACCATAGAAGTCCACTATATGGAGAGAAATCCTGAAATGTTATCCTCACAAAACATTTTCTTTACGACTGAAGGAAGAAAGACATGAAAATCTCGGATGACAAGGGGGTGAAACATTATCTGTAAATTTTTGTTCTGGAAGTGAACTACTCCTTTAATAGGGAGAAACTCCACTCACACACCACAGTAATTAAACCACACAATTATCACTCAAATGAAGCCCTGACTAATGGTACTGAATCAGCAGCCATCAACAATTACTGAATAGGATTAGATTTCTATTAATATTTTCAGCATTGAATGAAAAGCAGCCCATGTCAGCCCCTACTGGTAGATGCTGTAACTGCACAATTATGCTACTAAATAGCATATTTCCCATAGATCATTGATTGAACAGCAGCTGTTTATTCTGACAAAGAACTACAATAGTTAAAAATTGTTTACTTCAGGGTGGGTCAATATGCGTCAAACAATCACCATTTAGATAAACAAGCCAATCTCAGAGGAAAAAGGGAAATGTTTCTGTTTATTTTGAGATTGCATTATCCACAGAGGATATATGTGATGCTGTCTTTGATTTTGATAAGGTGGTAAAAACAAACTCTCTCATAATTTTGCTGCCACCTACTGTTTGTAACAGCTTTTGTGTTGGAGGACACCTTAGTGCACTTTAGTGTTACTACTAGTACACTGATTAAGTACTAGTTCATTGATATACCAGATAACAACTGGTTTATAAAACATTTGAGACATCAAAACATAATTGAAAGAATATCTAACTCTAAGTATTCCATTTGTAATGCAGGTTGCATTGTTAAGTATACCAAAAATCAAGAAACCTGTATGGACTTCTACTATTATATATTCTATTATGTGTGCAGTTTCTGGAGATGCAGCGTGAGTTTTTGACTGTACAACTTCTCCATCTGCTGCATAAGAACAGTGTACAATTTATTGTCTCCTCCTCTATTGTGAAACACAATTCTTGTTGGATGTGAATATATAGTCAGATGTGCACTTCAATAGACCTTAGTCTGGGTAGTGTCATATTAATTTTTTCACACTGACAGAAGTACAGTGTGTTCAATGGCTCCATAAAATATTTTTAGTTTTGACTTCATACATCATGTATCACTGTAAAGACAGCAAGTCTATCCCTCACAGCCTCTACATAAAAAAAAAAAAAAAAAAAAATCAATATGCGCCTGCAGTTAAGGTGTTTATTATATGTCTAACAAAATTGGGCAAAAATCTAGTTGTGATGATCGGCTAATGCTGAAGCCGTTTATGACCATACGCAGATAGAGAAAAACAGTTTAACAAGTTTACATGACCACACACTTTGTCAGCCTTTTAAGCATAATCATTTAAAGAAAGTGATCATGCAAAGCATGAGATACTTACAGAGATCTTCAGTGTTTTTGCTAGATGGTACAATAAATGGTTGACTAGGAAATGTACAATCCCATTCTTCAATAACACACTCTTCTTCCTCACCTGCACAAACAAAAAATATTTAAACACATCTCATGCTCTATGACAGCTACTGTTTAGTCTGACAGTCATAAAAATACAGATAAAACAAATGATAAAGAAAGTAAAATGAAGAGCAGTCTTGGTAACGCACAGGCCATGTTTTTGAGCTGGTTCACAGAAGGAAGCACAGGAGGGTCTCTATTTTGAAGGTAGAAGATCACCATCAGCGTAAGAGCGTAGTTGTTCAACAACGGTCCAGGACCAGAGAGGTTGCCTGTAATATTAAAAATGTATAAAGTTTAACTGTGAAATTTGTACATGTGAATCCCACCAAAACTGTCGAGGTTATATAAATAACCTCAAAACCAAAATAATATTTTGGAGTTTTATTCTGCCAAGTGCATTGCTTATGCCTCATCAAGGCTGTGTTTATTTGATCAAAAATACAAAAAAAAAAATTATATTGAGAAATATTATTACAATGTAAAATAACATTTTTCTATTTTAAGATACATTAAAGGAACACTCCACTTTTTTTTAGAAATAGGCTCATTCTCCAACTCCCCCCGAGTTAATAAGTTGAGTTTTACCGTTTTGAAATCCATTCAGCCGTTCTCCTGTTCTTGTGATATCACTTTTAGCATAGCTTAGCATTGATCATTGAATCCCTCGTTGGTAATTTTTGAACGTGATGCTATTGGTCTAATAGGATTCAATGATCTATGCTAAGCTATGCTAAAAGTGATATCGCCAGAACAGGAGAACGGCTGAATGGATTTCAAAACGGTAAAACTCAACTTATTAACTCGGGGGGAGTTGTAGAATGAGCCTATTTCCAAAAAAAGTGGAGTGTTCCTTTAAAATTGAATTTATTCCTGTGATCAAAGCTGAATTTTCAGCATTCCTTGATGCATAAAAAGTTAAATAGAACAGCATTTATTTAACATAGAAATCGTTTCCAACAATATACACTACTGTTTAAAAGTTTGGGGTCAGTACATTTTTATTCTTTTTTTTTTGTAAGAAATTAATACTTTTGTTTAACAAGGATGTGTTAAATTGATAAAAAGTGATAGCGAAGACTTATATTGTTAGAAAAAATATATATATTTTGAATAAATGCTGTTCTTTTTAATGTTTTACTCTTAAAAAAAAAAAATCCTGAAAAAAAGTATCCCAGGTTCCAAAAAATATATTTGGCAGCATAACAGTTGACGTTAATAAATCAACATTCTATTATTAAAATAAATTATATTTGACAGTACATTAAATATAAACTATTATTTTATATTGTAATAACATTTCGCAATATTACGTTTTTGTATTTTTGATCAAATAAATGCAGCCTTGATGAGCATAAGAGACTTCTTTAAAAAACATTACAAGTATAACTGATCAAAAGCTTTTGAACAGCAGTGTATATTTGTTTTATATATAATTCTTTTTCAGACAGGACTGATTTATTACTGTACTATAGACACGTATCAACACTTTACAGTCAATCTCATGCCCAATTTTATTACCTGCTAACTGTTTTTGCTTGGCCCATAATCGGATAGTGTAGACCAAGGGTCGCAGTCTGGAGTCAACACCCGAACACAACTGCAAAAACCGAGTGTTTCTTACAGCCAATCTGGTGCAGAAAGAAAAACAATACAGACAGACACGTCAAAATGTAAAACTGAAGTCTACAACTGTCCAAAGTGGCCAAAAACAACTGTTCTCAACCTGTTGTTGATGGTGATGTCTCCATGGAGGTTGAGCTCTTTGTGACTGAACTTGACCACAGGAAGCCGCGCAGTGCTGAGCGACTGGACTTTGTGGACGCCTGGAACACACTTCCTTAAAATGACAGCAACCAGCTCCAAAACTTCAGCAGGAGTGGCAGTGGACAGGTCAATGTCGGACAAAATGGAGTCTTCAGAATGGCAATCCTCAGACTGATTTTCTCCTGACTGCTCGAAATGGGCAGTTTTAGAGATTGTTACCAATTGGCAGACGTAAATAATTTGATTTAAAGGATTAGTTTTTTAATTAATTTTCTCACCCCCTTGTTGTCCAAGATGCTCATGTCTTTCTTTCTTCAGTCATAAAGAAATTATGTCTTTTGAGGAAAACATTTCAGGAATTTTTTCCATATAGTGGACTTTAATGACGCCCACGAGTTTGAACTTCCAAAAATGCAGCTTCAAAGGGCTCTAAACGATCCCAGCTGAGGAATAAGGGTCTTATCTGGTGAAACGATCAGTCATTTTGTTAAATAAATTAATATTTATACACTTTTTAACCAGAAAAGTTTGTCTTGTCTAGCTCTGAGAGGCGCATGTGAATCCTGTTCAAGACAGTTAGAGTATGTCGAAAAACTCCCATCTCATTTTCTACCCTAACTTCAAAATCAACCCTACATTGTTGTTTTTCCTTTTTTGTAAAGGGCGTTTCCGAGTTTACTTTGTAAACACTTGGTTGTTACTTCTGCAGCAATGTAATTAAAGGCAAAAATAAGATCAGAGTTTTTCGACATACTCTAACTGTTTTGAACCGGAGTGCATGTGTATCGCAGAGCTAGACAAGATGAGCATTTGTGGTTAAAAAGTGTATAAATACTCATTTTTTCAAGAAAATGTCCAGTTGTTTTGCTACGTAAGATTCCTCAGCTGGGATCATTCAGAGCCCTTTGAAGCTGCATTTAAACTGCTTTTTGGAAGTTCAAACAAGTGGCCAACATTGAAGTCCACTATATGGAGAAAATGTCCCTCAAAAAACAATTTCTTTACAACTGAAGGAAGAAAGACATGAACATCTTGGATGACATGGGGGTGATAAAATTATCTGTAGATTAAATCCTTTAAAGCCTGAAGTCACAGAAGTAGCACTAACATACCGCTTCAGAAGTCTTGGCACGAGCTTGAAATACTTTGGTGTTCTCAAGGTCGAGGAACAGATCAAGGTCACAGGAGTGAATCCCAAATGTGTTCACAGAGGAGCCAAAAGGCACAATCTGGCAATCTGAAACACATGACACAAAGACTTAGCAACTTTTTGAAGAATCTTTTTTTAGATCGCTACAAGATGAACAGGAAAAAATATTAAAACCAATGCTGCAGAGAAAGTGAACTCTTCTGCACCGATTAAAATTGTGATCCCAAGTGAAAAACAAGTGCACTTGCATAATGTACTTACAGTGCTCTATTTTCACACACTAGTTTTGTACTTAATATACTAATAATTATTCTTCAGTACTTAAGATAAAGTGTATTAAAACTATCTCTGTATTAAAGTATTTAGTTACACTTGAACCCATCTTTCATACACCAGTGGGTTAGTGTATCTACAAGTGGTAACGAAATATATTTTTAAGAGATTAAAAGCATATTTGTGACACTGGACCAAAAACCTGTCATAAGGGTACATTTTTATTAAATTGAGATTTATACATGTTGAAAGCTTTCCATTGATGTATGGTTTGTTATACTGATATATGTTTGGACAATATTTGGCTGAGATACAACTATTTTGAAAATCTAGAATCTGAGGGTGCAAAAAAAAAGAAAAAAAATATTGAGAAAATCACCTTTAGAGTTAGCCTAGAATCTAGACGCGCCCCTAGCGGCAGCAAATTACATTTGCTTCCAAGGGCAGTCTAGTAACTCTCCGTTCACTTGAGATTTCCAAAAATCCAAAATCGACCGGGCCAATCACGAGTCGGTGGGCGGGCTTAACATGATGACGACGGACCTGCAACCATAAATTCCGTCAGACGTTCTCTGGTTCCGTGAATTACGTTTCGAGAGATAGAGAGCGATGGCTGCTGCTAGCGAACAACCTTCTTTCGAATCGGCTTTGGCCGCCACTCTGAAAGACTTGGAGTTAAGCTTTTCTCTGAGAAAAGAACAAGAAACTGCACTGAGGTCGTTCTTACAAAAGGATGTATTTGGAGTTGACTACGTCTCTTTCTTCGTTGCTCTGATTGGTTGTAGCGCTATCCTATTGCGTGGAGAGGGAGTTTGAAAGACAACCGTTTATCCCGCCCCTCTGGTTGAGCGCTGTCTATGGAGAGTGCCCAGACCCTACATTTATGTGGGTCTGGCTTGTCAGGCTACTTTAGAGTTGTCCAAATGAAGTTCTTAGCGATGTATATTATTCATCAAAAATTAAGTTGAGATATATTCACTGTAGGAAATTTACAAAATATCTTCATGGAGCATGATCTTTATTTAATATCCTACTGATTTTTGGCATAAAAGAAAAATCGATAATTTGGCCCATACGATGTAGTTTTGGCTTCTGCTACAAATATTCCTGTGCTACGTAAGACTGGTTTTGTGGTCCAGGATCACATTTTGGTTCATATTCATGGTGTCCCAAAATAGTACACTTCGATGTTCTTAAGATTATCTTAAGAAGTGCTAAAGAATCATTTTTAGAATCAAAATTGATGCATGGAAATAAATTACTTTAAGTACATTATGGAAGTGCACTTTTTTCCCGCCTGGGTATTGTCAAGCACAACTAAATGCAATGGATTATCGAAATTAAAAATGTAGAGGCAGGACTTGGTTAAATGCATAAATTGTTGATTGGATTTCATTTTGGAAAAAAATAATAATGCACGGATTAATTGTTCACAATGAGATCTATAACATGCCACTCTTATTTGTGACCCTGGACCACAAAACCAGTCATAAGGATTAATTTTTTTCAATTGAGATTTATACATGATCTGAAAGCTAAATAAATAAGCTTTCCATTGATGTATGGTTTGTAAGGAAATATTTGGCCGACATACAATTTGAAATACTATTTGAAAATCAAGAATCTGAGGGTACAAAAAATCAAAATATTGAGAAAATAACCTTTAAAGTTGTCCACATTAAGTTCTTAGCAATGCATATTACTAATCAGAGATTAAGTTCTGATATATTTACAAAAAATCTTCATGGAACATGATCTTTAAATCATAATTTTGACCTACACAATGTATTTTTAGCTACAAATATACCCGTGCTACTTAAGACTGGTTTTGTGGTCCAGGATCACATTTGGTCTGGTTTATGTTTCAGTAAAGAGAGAACCTGGAAAGAACTCTGTGAAGACCTCCTGTAGCAGCTGAACTAGAAGATCTCTCATTTTCTTCTCATTCTCTTTCAACTCGAAACTCTCCACCACCTTCTGCATCTGCTCATTGACCTTTTACACACAAAAAAAGAACATTAAAAAGTTAGAAAAAATGCTTTTCTTTGTACTGCCTGGATGTGAAATGCTTTCTTACAGATGTAGCCTTGCAGAGCTCATTGTTGAGTTTGTCCAGGTTGATCTGGGTGTTTTTGGAGTCTTGTTTCCCCCTGCTGGCCAGTTTGAACTCTTTCCTTTCTCTGGATTTGACACGGAGCTTGAGACCATCAAGCTGATGCTCTAGTTGTGCCAAAACCTCTTGTGCAATCTGTGGCTCAGAGAACTCAACTATAGCATAGACACCCTACAGAGAACAACAAAACTCACATTACATCTCTTTTAACGTAAATGAAACCCGACTAATGTTAACATAGGGTTAGCAAATGTTCCTAAATACAGATGCAAGCAAGACAATGCTTGAATTATTTGACAGTGTGTATATAAACCTTCTGCTTGTCCATGATCACATCTGACACCGGTCCAAACTGTGCGAAATACTCCTTCAGATCGGTCTGAGAGGTGTCTGGTTTAAAGCCGCTCACAAACACGCTGTTCTGCTCCTGAGCTTTACGCTGAGCTCTGAGACGCACAAGATGTTGGTGTTTCTTTCCTTTGACATGGTCTTCCAGGCTTGGCTCTGAACAGAAACACTTCAGTTAAAAGTGAAAGGAAATTGATGTACATTAAGTAGATTACAAAAAACGGGTACAGTGACGTTATGAGAGTATTGCACCATCATACTTGGGTGTATACCATGCTCCTGAATAATTACCATATGTGACCCTGGACAAAACCAGTCTTAAAGGATCAGAACAAAAATGTACAGATAATAAACTCAACCCCTTGTCGTTCAGGATGTTCTTGTCTTTCTTTCTTTAGTCGTTAAGAAATGATGTTTTTTAAGGAAAACATTTAGGATTTCTCTCCATATAATGGACTTCAATGGTGCCCCCGAGATTGAACTTCCAAAACACAGTTTAAAAGCAGCTTCAAAGGGCTCTAAATGATCCCAGCGGAGGAAGAAGGGTCTTATCTAGCGAAACGATCAGTAATTTTCTAAAAACATTTACAATTTATATACTTTTTAATCTCTACACAGAGTACACACGGAGCTAGACAAGATGAGCATTTTAGGTTAAATAGTATATAAATTTTAAATGTTTTTAGAAAATAATCGAAGACCCTTTTTTTCCTCAGCTGTGATCGTTTAGAGCCCTTTGAAGCTGCATTTTGGAAGTTCAAACTCGGGGGCACCATAGAAGTCCATTATATGGAGAGAAACCCTAAAATGTTTTCCTTAATAAACATAACTTCCTCACGACTGAAGAAAGGAAGACATGAACATCTTGGATGACAAGGGGGTGAGTACATTATCTGTACATTTTGGTTAGGAAAGTGAACTGCTCCTTTAAGTAGCATGGGCATATTTGTAGCAATAACCAAAAATACATTGTATGGGTCAAAATGATCATTAGGATAAAGTAAAGATCATGTTCCATGAAAAAAAAAAAAACTAAATTTGTATTAAGAACAAACTTGATTAGTATACATTGCTAAGAACTTCATTTGGACAACTTTAAAGGCGATTTCCTCAGTATTTTGATTTTTTGCAACCTCAGATTCTAGATTTTCAAATAGTTGTATCTCGGCCAAAAATTGTCCTATCCTAACAAACCAAACATCAATGGAAAGCTTATTTATTCAAATATGACCCATATATCTGATTTTGTGGTCGAGGGTAACAGTAATAATCATAGTACCTATGAATGCCGTGGTATTCCTATAGAAGTGTTTAAAACAATGTACTTTTTGGCTAAAAGTGCCCTAAATATGGTGGCAATTTCGCATTTTCTTTAAGTTAAGTTTTTTTTTAAATCAATCAGTGCAGAAACATGTCTCAGTCAGTTGTGTTAGCGCTGATGTTTGTAGTTTATTACAACTTACTGTTAGGTATATTAACGATGCAGAGGCTGCAGTGAAATCCTCTTTGCGTTGTCTGGATGTCTTTATCGTGCTCCATTGAGAGGCTGTACTGATATTTCCAAAGAAACGCGGCTGAGTTGCCGTTGATGTTACATAAAACTACTCAAATCTCCCTCCATGATGTTCCTCTGCGTCCGTCCCCTCAATTCTTCCAACAGAAACGCTGAGCAGAGAATTATAGTTCCGCCTTTCAGCAGCGTAGTGTTGCCAGATGCTATTTGTAAAAACGTATATATACAGGTCCTTTTCAAAAAATAAGCATATTGTGATAAAGTTCATTATTTTCTGTAATGTACTGATAAACATTAGACTTTCATATATTTTAGATTCATTACACACAACTGAAGTAGTTCAAGCCTTTTATTGTTTTAATATTGATGATTTTGGCATACAGCTCATGAAAACCCAAAATTCCTATCTCAAAAAATTAGCATATCATGAAAAGGTTCTCTAAACGAGCTATTAACCTAATCATCTGAATCAACTAATTAACTCTAAACACCTGCAAAAGATTCCTGAGGCTTTTAAAAACTCACAGCCTGGTTCATTACTCAAAACCGCAATCGCGGGTAAGACTGCCGACCTGACTGCTGTCCAGAAGGCTATCATTGAGTACGTTTACATGGACAACAATACTCCGATTTTAACGCGATTAAGACAATACTCTGATTAAGAAGCAACCATGTAAACTGATATTTTTGATTAATTTAATCCGACTAAAGTCATAATCGGAGTAAACACAAATCGAATTAAGACAGGTGGAGTATTCCTATTTTAGTCGCATTATGGAAGACATGTACACACCTTAATCACACTATTCCCCTTGCGTAGTACTTTTCACCACAGGATACACACTAATGCTGCGTTCCAGACAGGTTTTTGAGCTCGTAAATCACGTCTTCAAACCACGACTCAGGACTTTGTAGCACTTTCACGGGTAGAAGTTTGGAAAAACACGGGTTTCCTGGAACGCGGCATAACGCTCTCAGTTGGTCGCACGTGCATATGCTTTGGTTTCATTTTTATTTATTAATTTTTTTGCTACAACATGGGATTAATCAATGCTCATTGCTGATAAATAGTTTGTCTGTTATCATAATTTATAGTTTTATGGAAACGTATTTAACATTCAACCCGTTCTTTTTCATTAGTAGGCTATTATTTATTTGTGATTTTAATTTTGTGAACGGGATTTCCGCTATTGGAACGTCTTAGGATGCTTTTCACTTTTACTTTTACGAATTCATGATCTTTTGCTTACATATAGGCTACACCCAGGGGAGTTGCTAGACCTAAAACTCTACTGGGGCACAGGCCCCCATTACTCGTTAATTCAGTTGTTACATGTAGTTTAATGTCTTTATTTTGGGATTATCAATGTAAATTATAACTTAAATTTGAGATTTTACTGGGGCACAGCATATTTTTACTGGGGCACGTGCCCCAGTAAAAAGGGTCTAGCAACGCCCCTATCAATTTTAAGATTAAAACAAATTCTTAAAAGATGGATTTGTTATTTTTAATTAAACAGCATAACAACAATCAAATAAAACTAGCTTATATAGCATTTATTAACAAAAACTAATAAGACGAGGCATGGACTCCATCACATGCTGTGCCGACTAAACCATTTATTACAGGGCGCGCAATCAAATTAATTAATAAAAAATAAATAAATAAAAGAAAGCCTCCAAGGCGTAATGTGACGTAAACGGCAAAGATAACAGGGTTTTCAAAATGAAAACAAACAAAAAAAGTCAAACTAAACTGGCTTTCGGTGACTGTGCTTGCGTGTGATTTTTTTTTCCTAAAAACTGTATGGCTCTGAAACGCTCGCTGTATGGAGCAGATGCTTTGGAGCAGCACAGCATGCACAAAAATGTGTTGCATATGTCCAGAGCCACTTCAAGCTTTTGTCAAATTAAAACCGAAACATCCAAAAGTCTATAACGAAGATTAACTGATAGCGTCGCGTGTGGACCTAATGATGTGTGTCATTAATCGATCTATGTACTATAACATGTAAAACGGGAACATGAAAGGAATATTCTAAAAGCAACTCATGTAAACAGCTTAATCATATTATTGTCTTATTCAGAATAAGGTCATTAATTAGATTACTGGTGTCCATGTAAACGTAGTCATTGACACCCTCAAGCAAGAGGGTAAGACACAGAAAGAAATTTCTGAACGAATAGGCTGTTCCCAGAGTGCTGTATCAAGGCACCTCTGTGGGAAGGAAAAAGTGTGGCAGAAAACGCTGCACAACGAGAAGAGGTGACCGGACCCTGAGGAAGATTGTGGAGAAGGACCGATTCCAGACCTTGGGGGACCTGCGGAAGCAGTGGACTGAGAGTAGAAACATCCAGAGCCACAGTGTACAGGCGCCAGGTCAAGCCACTTTTGAACCAGAAACAGCGGCAGAAGCGCCTGACCTGGGCTACAGAGAAGCAGCACTGGACTGTTGCTCAGTGGTCCAAAGTACTTTTTTCGGATGAAAGCAAATTTTGCATGTCATTCGGAAATCAAGGTGCCAGAGTCTGGAGGAAGACTGGGGAGAGGGAAATGCCAAAATGCCTGAAGTCCAGTGTCAAGTACCCACAGTCAGTGATGGTCTGGGGTGCCATGTCAGCTGCTGGTGTTGGTCCACTGTGTTTTATCAAGGACAGGGTCAATGCAGCTAGCTATCAGGAGATTTTGGAGCACTTCATGCTTCCATCTGCTGAAAAGCTTTATGGAGATGAAGATTTCATTGTTCAGCACGACCTGGCACCTGCTCACAGTGACAAAACCACTGGTAAATGGTTTACTGACCATGGTATTACTGTGCTCAATTGGCCTGCCAACTCTCCTGACCTGAACCCCATAGAGAATCTGTGGGATATTGTGAAGAGAAAGTTGAGAGACGCAAGACCCAACACTCTGGATGACTTAAGGCCGCTATCGAAGCATCCTGGGCCTCCATAACACCTCAGCAGTGCCACAGGCTGATTGCCTCCATGCCACGCCGCATTGAAGCAGTCATTTCTGCAAAAGTATTCCCGACCAAGTATTGAGTGCATAACTGAACATAATTATTTGAAGGCTGACTTTTTTTTTTTTTGTATTAAAAACACTTTTCTTTTATTGGTCGGATGAAATATGCTAATTTTTTGAGATAGGAATTTTGGGTTTTCATGAGCTGTATGCCAAAATCATCAATATTAAAACAATAAAAGGCTTGAACTACTTCAGTTGTGTGTAATGAATCTAAAATATATGAAAGTCTAATGTTTATCAGTACATTACAGAAAATAATGAACTTTATCACAATATGCTAATTTTTTGAAAAGGACCTGTATTTGCTGTATCTACCTTATTTTTGTCCCGTAAGAATGGCTCCGGCCATTTGTAAATGTAATGGCTTTCTGAGTCATTGGCTTCCAGCTATTTTTATCTGTACAAAACTACTGTTATGGAACAGAAACATACTCAACAAAGTACGCAACCCAAACTAGATTTTTAAACTGTAGTAGTGCTACAGATTAATGACAACATTACTGTGGGTGTTACATAGTGACTTTTCCAACAATGAATGTATGATCTTGATTATCCATCTTTTCACACTGAGGAAAACTGAGCAACTCATAAGCAACTATTACAGAAGGTTCAACCACTCACTGATGCTCCAGAAGGAAAAACTATGCATTAAAAACCATGGGGTGAAAACTTTTTGAATTTGAAGATTAGCGTAAATGTAACTTATTTTGTTTACTGGGGAACATGTAAGTATCTTCTGTAGTCTCTGAAACGCAGTACTAAATGAAAAAATATATTTAGGCAGCATAAGAAAATGTATGTATACATTTTCTTATGCTGCCTAAATATATTTTTTCATGTATACATCTCAATTCTGTTCAAAAGTTCACACCCCTGGCTCTTAATGCATCATTTTTCTTTCTGTGCATTTGAACCTTCTGTAATAGTTGCGCATGAGGCCCTCCGTTGTCCTCAGTGAGAAAAGATGGATCTCAAAATCATACAGTCATTGTTGGAAAGGGTTCAAATAATGAAAAATGCTGGAAAGCCAAAGAATTTGTGAGACCTGAAGGACTTTTTCTGAAGAACAGCAGACAGTTTAACTGTTCAGGACAAACAAGGGACTCAAGAACAATCACTTAACACAACAGTAATAAAAATCAAGCATATGTAAACTTTTGAACGGGGTCATTTTTATAAATGTAAACTATTATTTTCTCTTGTGGACTATATGTAAATCACTTTTATGTGAAATATCTTATTCAGGTCAGTTCTAAATAAATAAAAAAAAACATGCATCCTCTTATATTGGCAAAATAATTAGCATTTTGTAGATTCTGCAACTTATGACTTCAACTGTATTATCAGACAATAATCAGAAGAATGTTTTATTTCACAAAGAGTAAGTAAAACTAATGCCAGATTTTAATATAGATCTATACCATAATAGTCTTAGATTATAAGCAAACTGCTACAATAAACATCACACTTCGCTCTAAAATTTTCCAAAACATATTTATTTTTTAGTAAACAAACATGTAAATACAGGATAAATACACAAAGTATGATTCTGTCTCCAAAGACAATGTCTTCTCTGATATTACTCCATAGCCAGAATCTGACCAAATCAGTTATTAAAAAAACATTTAATAGTAAAACTATTTACAAATCCGAGCTATCAGGCATTAACAGCTGTTCACTTTCTTCATGAAGTTTTCCACCAGATCCGTCAGCTGCTCCATGTTAGTCTCATCCTCACGAATTACTTCCTTCAGCTTATCAAACCTTTTTAGCTGCTCGCTGCAGTGTTTCTACAAGACAAAGATATGTTGTTTACATGTAGAGTGTACACAAAGCAGGTCATATTAATTTTTAAGTATAAAAGCAAATATTTAAACAAATGCAAGTTTAATTTCTCAGCATAGCAAAACTAATTTATTAATAAAACTTGCAGGGAACATTGATACATTTCTGTGTTCAAAATCTGTTCTCAAAGTTAATATGTTTTTGGTAATTCCAGATAAAGCCATCACATACTTCAACTTCACACAAGAGGTTTACTGCGGAAGAGAAGATATCAGTCAGATTCTTGAACACCATGCGGTTCTCCTCATTAGTCTCCTGCACGACCACGTGATACCTGATGGAAAAGTTCAGATACATGTAAAAAGATGAACAGATGACGTATTTAAACGAATGAAAGAGGAAAGCATGCTCACTGCTGCTGGGCCGCTTTGAGTTCCTCCTCGGCTTCCTCGCATCCCTGCGTCACATTCTTTTCCAAACGCTTCTTGTGAGTTTCAGCAGAGTCCACCTCAGCTGCCCACTTCTCCTCCTCTTGTGCCATTTCCTACACACACCATATCTAGTTTAATCTTGTGCTGAGTGACAATTAAAAAGCTCATGATTTCAATAAACATGCAGGCTGATATATTTTCAGAAATCCTGAAAGCTAATCCATTGTACCTGCATATCATTCTCAAGCTGTTGGTCGACTTTGCGAATCTGTTCCTTTAGATGCTTGATGTCCCTCTCCTTATCAAGGATGTTGGACTTTACCTAGGAGAAGGATGTAAGCAGCATATAGTAAACACGGTCTTCATTTATTAAGAGTGGATCATTACAGGTATAGTTCACCCAAACATTAAAATTATGTCATTAATAACTCACCCTCATGTCGTTCCAAACCTCTAATGCATTCGTTCATCTTTGGAATGCAAATAAAGATATTTTTGATGAAATCCGAGAACTTTCTGACCCTGCATACCACGTTCAAGGCCCAGAAAGGTACCAAGAACAAATAAATTAACGTTATGAGTTGAATAATGTAATTATATTTCTTGTTGTGCACACAAAAAGTATTCTTGTAGCTTAATAAAATTACTGATGTCACATGGACTTTGTCAATGTCCATACTACCCTTGCTGTCTATAGAGGGTCAGAAAGCTCCTGGATTTCATCAAAAATATCTTAATCTGTTTCCTGAAGATGAATGAAGGTCTTACGGGTTTGGAACGACATGAGGATGAGTAATTAATGACAGAAGTTTCATTTTTGGGTAAACCATCACTCTAACAACTGTTTGACATTAACAGTGTGATCCCTGTTTCATCCTCAAATTCATTACCATTAACACTTAAAAAAAACAATTACAAGAAGTTAAATAAAAGTCTCGCACCTGTTCAACAGTCTCTTCTAAACTCATCTTCACATTTGTGAGTCTGCTGTATTCATCCTCCACATCAACCGTCATGTTTTTCAGAGGATTCTGTAAGAGACAAGTCAAAGAAAAGAATAAGAAAAATTCTTAATTGTAGGGCCCTATGAAATCCGTTTTATTTTTTCCCAAATTCCTTTTTTCTGGATTCCTTTTTTTTTTTTTTAAGAGATTTTTTTTTCTAGACTCTGTTTTAATGGTTAAAATAGAACATATTAAACAAAAGCATGTCCAATTAATTGAAATCATGAAACTTACACAATTTAAAAGCAATTTATTAAAAGTTTAATGGGTCAAAAGACGTTAAGATGTGCATGCAGAAAAAAAAATTACAAAAGTGGCTTTATGTCCATATAAAGCAGATTAAATGTAAGTAAAAAAGTCTACTACAAAGGTTTCAAATAAGTTTTTGGAGAAGAAAATTTAAATTTGGTTGAAATAATGTGACATTGTCATTCAGTGTAACAAAATATTTACGCAAAATTTCAAACAACATGCTTATTCTGACTTGTACATATTAAAACATATAAAAGAATAAGGGAGCATATTAAATTGTATTGTGTTTTAAATGAGTAAAAAAATCGTACTGACAAATGGACAAAACCTAGGATAGTGGCAGATTTTAAAAATGTAGTATTGAAACTGATTTTTGTTGTAAATATGCTTGACAAGATTGTTACACTGAATGACATTTCAGTGGGTGTATTCTGTAAATTAGGGAAAAATCTATGATATTTATTTTTTGCTCAGAAAAAACAAAAACAAAAATGCAATTAAATAAAAAAGAAAACTTCTTTATTTTTTGGGAAAAAAACAATTTAAAGAAAATCATAGGGCCCTAGAATTGTTACAAAAATGATGCCTTTTTGATGCACGACTGTAGGGATTGTACCTGTATCTGTGTCTTGTACTGTGTGATGGTAGTGGCGCTGTAATCTGTTCTGATCTCAAAGTCATGGCCACAGGCGTTCTCTGCTGACTGCGGGATGAGCTTCAGCTTACGACCCAGTTTATTATACTCAGCAACCTTCAACTCCGCCTGCAACAAAATGTGAAACATTTGTAATGTTTACATGCTTTGGCCTGCATGCCAATGAATGACCACCAATTCACTGCCAATTGAGCCAGGACACTTTTTAATATAACTCCAATTGTATTCATCTGAAAGAAGATGAAGAAGAAACAGACTGGCTGACCTTCTCTTTGGTTTTGGACAGGTTGACCTCCTCGTTCCACACCAGCTGCTCCGCCTCCTCTAGACTCTGGTTTAGGCTGTTAACGGTCTGCTGCAGTTCATTCCTCTCTCGGTTAATACGCTCAATATCAGCTGGAGTGAACTTCTGATTCTCCAGGATGTGCTGCAGCCTCGTCCTCTCCTGCTTCAGACCCTCCAACTGCATCTCTGCACAAAGAAAAGGGCAATTAAGCAATTTTATTTACAATGTCAAGGCATTTGTATCTGCATCTTGTAATCTCTTACCAGCAGCCTCAAGCTCCTCAGCTAGTCCAGTAGCTTTATTTTCCAGGCCAGTTTTATGAGCCTCCAGAGTACAACGATAGTTCTGCAGTTTCTGCAGATCAGCCTGCACCCTGAGCTTCTCGGTCCTCTTCCCTACTAAACGATCCTGTCAAAATACACATAGTATTTAGTATTTATTTTGTATGGTTAAGACCTTAAAGGGATAATTCACCCAAAAATTTAAATTCTGTCTGTAATTACTCACCCTCATGTGGTTCCAAACCCATAAGACCTTCGTTCATCTTCGGAACACAAATTAAGCTATTTCTGATTAAATCCGAGAGCTCGCAGACCCTCCATAGACAGCAAGGGTGCTACCACGTTCAGTGGTTCAACCGTAATTTTATGAAGCTACGAGAACACTTTTTATGAATTTTTTGAATAAACAACTATTAAACAGTTCTTGGCCATTTTGGAGAGTACCACGATTTCATCAAGAATATCTTAATTTGGGTCTTACGGGTTTGGAATGACATGAGGATGAGTATTTAATAACAGAATTTTCATTTTTGGGTAAACTATCCTTATAAATGTCTTATGTCACCTCTACCCTAGTATTCGCAATACATCATTTTTTCTTTGTTATATCTAAAGTCACACCATACATTTTTGGCATTTGAGGAAGGTGTTTGAGAGAATCCCAGAGTTCACAGTTCTGACTGACTTGACTATTATTCAGTACTATTATTTAAAAATTAGTAGATTCTGGTAAGTAGTAATTCTCATTTGACTGAACCTGAGAAATTACAAAAAGGAAACACATGCACAGACTCACAGTTTGGCTTTCTCTTTCAAGTCTCTCCACATGCTCCATCAGCATTGCATGTTTCTCCTGCTGGGACTGTAACAGCGCCTCATCCACATTGTACAGCCTCTCTGTAAGAATTAAAAAAAAATTAATCAGCCATTAAAAACTGTATTTTGCACTAGATTTATTAAAATATACACATACAAGTAATGTGATTCCCCCCCTTATTATTTTCATTTTTGGTGGCTTAAAGGGATAGCTGAATTAGTAAAAATTCTGTCATTAATTACTCATGCTTATGTTGTTCCAAACCCATAAGACCTTCATTCATCTTCAGAACACAAACTGAAATATTTAATGAAATCTGAGAGCTTTCTGACTTTTAATAGACAGCAAGGGTCCTACCACGTTCTAGGCGTGGTACTCTCGATAAGGGTAACTTGGGGGCGGTAACTTCTTTTATTCTCATAGCTTCATAAAATTACCATTGATCCACAGATTAGGATTTGATAAATACTTAATTTGTGTTCAGAAGATGAACAAAGGTCTTACGGATTAGGAACTACATGGGGGTGAGTAATTAATGACAAAAAAATTCATTTTTGGGGGAACTATTCCATAAATGTGAGGTATATGGCACATAAATGCTTCCATATATAGTGCTGGGGAAAAAAAAACAACGCAACGTACAGATTGAGTGTAAAAGATTATCAAATAAATAATAAACACAATTCTATGGCAATGATTTGTTTCTATCCATCAGTTGTTGATTAGATTTTGACTAAATGATTGGAAAAAATCCTGCATAAATCACCAGAAAAATTAAGTTTCATTGTTGACATTCTAATAAACTTTACTAGGTCAAAAACAAAACAAACAAACAAAAAACTTATGTATAAATGTATCTTAATAAGATTAATAACATGAATTTTAAAAATAGTTTTAATTCATGCTGACTTTTTGTTCTGTTTTACTGATATTTGGCACATGATGGGCATTGAGGAGACAGTTCACCCAAAATTTCTGTCATCATTTACTACTTACCTTCAAAATGTTCCAAACCTGTATTAGTTTCTTTCGTCTGCTGGAAGCCATTGATTTTCATAGTATTTATTTTCTTTTGTGTTCAACAGAAGAAAGAAACTCATGCAAGTTTGGAACAGCATGAGGGTGAGTTCTGATGACAGAATTTTCATTTTTGGGTGAAGTATCCCTTTAATTTAAGGTCAGACAAAGTTTGCCTCCATCCAGTTAATACAGGTCCTTCTCAAAAAAATTAGCATATTGTGATAAAGTTCATTATTTTCTGTAATGTACTAGTTTAAGCCTTTTATTGTTTTAATATTGATGATTTTGGCATACAGCTCATGAAAACCCAAAATTCCTATCTCAAAAAATTAGCATATCATGAAAAGGTTCTCTAAACGAGCTATTAACCTAATCATCTGAATCAACTAATTAACTCTAAACACCTGCAAAAGATTCCTGAGGTTTTTAAAAACTCACAGCCTGGTTCATTACTCAAAACCGCAATCATGGGTAAGACTGCCGACCTGACTGCTGTCCAGAAGGCCATCATTGACACCCTCAAGCAAGAGGGTAAGACACAGAAAGAAATTTCTGAACGAATAGGCTGTTCCCAGAGTGCTGTATCAAGGCACCTCAGTGGGAAGTCTGTGGGAAGGAAAAAGTGTGGCAGAAAACGCTGCACAACGAGAAGAGGTGACCGGACCCTGAGGAAGATTGTGGAGAAGGACCGATTCCAGACCTTTGGGGACCTGCGGAAGCAGTGGACTGAGTCTGGAGTAGAAACATCCAGAGCCACAGTGTACAGGCGCCAGGTCAAGCCACTTTTGAACCAGAAACAGCGGCAGAAGCGCCTGACCTGGGCTACAGAGAAGCAGCACTGGACTGTTGCTCAGTGGTCCAAAGTACTTTTTCCGGATGAAAGCAAATTTTGCATGTCATTCGGAAATCAAGGTGCCAGAGTCTGGAGGAAGACTGGGGAAAGGGAAATGCCAAAATGCCTGAAGTCCAGTGTCAAGTACCCACAGTAAGTGATGGTCTGGGGTGCCATGTCAGCTGCTGGTGTTGGTCCACTGTGTTTTATCAAGGACAGGGTCAATGCAGCTAGCTATCAGGAGATTTTGGAGCACTTCATGCTTCCATCTGCTGAAAAGCTTTATGGAGATGAAGATTTCATTGTTCAGCACGACCTGGCACCTGCTCACAGTGCCAAAACCACTGGTAAATGGTTTACTGACCATGGTATTACTGTGCTCAATTGGCCTGCCAACTCTCCTGACCTGAACCCCATAGAGAATCTGTGGGATATTGTGAAGAGAAAGTTGAGAGACGCAAGACCCAACACTCTGGATGAGCTTAAGGCCGCTATCGAAGCATCCTGGGACTCCATAACACCTCAGCAGTGCCACAGGCTGATTGCCTCCATGCCACGCCGCATTGAAGCAGTCATTTCTGCAAAAGGATTCCTTTATTCCTGTTATTCTTCTTGTTATTTCCCTATAGAGGCTAACGAACTGGAAGTCTCACCCATAGGCTTACTTCCACGTTAAAGAATATAAGGTGGATAAATTTTCATCTGCATTGTGACTTACTTAGTTTATTAAGATAGTCTTCATCATCATCTTCAAATGTGTCTGCTCCCTGCATGAACTTGTTGTAGGTATCAGAACAGTGGTCCATTAACAGCTATGGATATAACACAGCACACACATACAAATTTAGCATATGTGTGATGTCTACAATGCAGAGGAGTACAATATACAAAATGACTGCTGAAACTGTCAAAGCTGACTTTTTGTCTCACACGATACCTTGTTGTACTCGACCCTTTCCTCTAGATCACACAGTTCATCTGAGAAGTCAGAAAGCAGCAGGTCCTGCTCTCTTGGACCACTGAAGATCTGCAGAGATAAAACCTTAATGTCACGCAATGCTATAATGTTTCCTGTTGCATTTAAATGTACAATCTTGCAAGGAAAGCTACATTTTCACATTTCTTGTTGAAAATATATTAAAATAGATAACAGTAATTTTAAATTGTTACAGTACTTCACAAAAATACTGTTTTACTGTAGTTTTGATCAAATACATGCAGCCTTGGTGAGCATAAGAGACTTTTGAATTACAGTGATACATTTGTATGTTTGCTTTGAAACATCCAGTGTTAACACAGCCTTAAACGCTTTTTGTAGACAGTGTTAAAGGAGAAGTTCACTTCCAGAACAAACATTTACAGTTAATGTAATGACTCCCTTGTCATCCAAGATGTTCATGTCTTTCTTTCTTCATTCATAAAGAAATAGTTTTTTGAGGAAAGCATTTCAGGATTTCTCTCCATATAGTGGACTTCTATGGTGCCCCGAGTTTGAACTTCCAAAATGCAGTTTAAATGTGGCTTCAAACGATCCCAAATGCGATTGTAAATAATCCCAGCCGAGGAAGAAGGGTCTTATAAAGTGAAATGATCAGTTTTTTATTTTATTTTATTTACAATTTATATGCTTTTTAACCTCAAATGCTCATCTTGTATTACTCTATCTGAAGTTTTTTTTTTTCCGGTTCAAGACCGTTTAGGGTATGTATAAAACTCTCATCTCATTTTCTCCCTCAACTTCAAAATCATGCTACATCGCTGTTTTACCTTTTATGTTAAGGGTGTTTGATCTTCTTTGCATTTTCACTTTGCAAACACTCAAATGATTTTTGAAGTTGAGGGAGAAAATAAGATTTTCCACATACCTTAACTGTCTTTACCCGGAAAAAAAAGAGTTTAGGCAGAGGCAGAGAAAGACAAGACGAGCGTTTGAGGTCAAAAAGTATATAAATTTTAAAATAAAATAACCGATCATTTCGCTAAATAAGACCATTCTTTCTAAGGTGGGATCATTTACAACCACATTTAGAATTGGTTGAATCCGCATTAAAACCGCATTTTCAAACTCGGGCACCATAGAAGTCCACTATATGTAGAAAAAACCTGAAAAGTTTTTCTCACGACTGAAGAAAGAAAGACATGAACATCTTGGATGACAAGGGGGTGAGTACATAAACTGTAAATTTTTGTTCTGGAAGTGAACTTCTCCTTTAAGGATTTGAACAAACCCTTAACCCCAAGTATGAGCAGTGAAAGTGATACTGACTGGCCATAACTTGTTAAGAGGTTTATACACAGATTATAGATCACATAACCCTGTTTAAGGTCTTGAGAAGTGTCACCTTGACTGTGTCGATGAGCCAGATGAGAGCTCCAAGAGCCTGAGGCCACGTGTGTGGAGCACCAATGGAGTACATGGAGCTTTTTGAGAGTGCAAACGGGTATCTGAAATGAAACCATAATAATAGCATGGTGTTTAACTAAATTGTAACTGATTTGAACAAAGTGTAGTAATGAAATTAGATCGTTGTGCTTTGTTTTTTCATATTGTGATTACCCCAGATCTTTGAGCATTCTTGGGATCTCCTCCTCTACTTTGGCAGTGGGCATCTGAAAGGACGGTTCTAGGAAAGTGTAGATGAATTCATATATCTTTAAGAACTCTTTTGTAGATGGAGACTGGAGAGACTTCACTGTGATGCTGCCTGGAAATCCTCGCTCGACCAGGAACTAGAAATAATGGGAGAACATACTTATTATAACCAGGGTTTTGGCCCGGTTAACTTCTGATTTTTCCTGCTGCTCATGATTACAGGATAATTTTTTGACTGCTTCCTCAAAGATAATTTTCTGATTACATGTACACTGCCATTCACAAGTTTGGGATCAGTAATTTTCTTAAAGTTTTTTTTGAGTCACTTATGCTTAACAAGGCTGTATTTATTTGATCAAAAATACAGAAAAAAGTAGTGAAATATAGTTGCAATATATAGGTTTCCTATTATAACATACTTTAAAATATTAATTTCTGTGACACAGTGCTAAATTTTCATCAGCCTTCAGTGTCACATGATCCTTCAGAAATTATTCTAATATGATGATTTATTATCATTTTGAGACAGTTGTGCTGCTTAATATATCTTTTTTGGAACCTGTGACACTTTTTTCTTTGATGAATAAAAAGTTGAAAATAACAGCATGTATTCCAAATAGAAATATTTTCTAACAATAGAAGTCTTTTTTTATCCAGTTGACACATCCTTGCTGAATATTATTTTCTTAAAAAAATAAAATAAAATGTACTCGCCCCAAACTTTTGAATTGTAGTGTATATAGTAACACACAATTTCTATTTTGAATAAACACTGTTCTTTTTTTTCTTTTTACTTATTATTTTACTTTAAGATTATCATACATTTATCACAGGTACCAAAAAATATTACGCAGCACAACAGTTTCCAACATTGATTATAAATCAGCATATTAAACTGATTTCTAAAGGATCATGTGACACTGACAACAGGAGTAAAGACGCTGAAAATTACAAAAACAGAATACAGAAGAAGCTGTTATTCACATTAATAAATAATATTACTATAACAATTTATTCACATGAATAAACTGCAATATTGTTGTTTCATAAAATTACTGATTTTTTGTATTTTTGATCTAATAAATCCAGCCTTGATGAGTTTTTATAAAGAAGTATTTTCTGCTCACCAAGCCTGAATTTATTTGATCCAAAATACAGCAAAAGCAGTAATATAGTGAAATATTTTTGCTATTCAAAATAACTGCTTTCTATTTGATTATATTTTGAAATGTAATTTATTCCTGTGATCAAAGCTACATTTTCAGCATAATTACTCTAGTCTTCAGGGTAGAAATCATTCTAATATGCTGATTTGCTCTTCAAGAAACATTTATTATTATTATTATTATCAATATTTTAAACAACTGAGTACTTTTTTTCAGGAATCTTTGATGAACAGAGAGATCCAAAGATCAGCATTAATCTGAAATAAAAACCTTTTGTCACATTATACACTATACCATTAAAAAGCTAAAAAGTCAGTATTTTTTGTTAAATAAAAGTTTAAGGGTGCTTTAAATCCATCAAAAGGGATGATAAAGAAATTTATAAAATTACAAAAGATTTTTATTTTAGATAAATGCCGTTCTTCTGAACTGAAAAAATTCTACTGTTTTCAACATAATAATAATAAGAATAATGTTTTTTTAGTAGCAAATCAGAATATTAGAGTGAATATTTGAGTGTTTTCTGAAGGATCATGAAAAATTCAGCTCTGAAATTACAGGAATAAATTTCATTTAAAAAATATTCAAATAGAAAACAGTTACTTTAAATAGTAAAAAAAAAAATATTACATAATTTTTTACCATTTTACTATACTTTGGATCAAGTAAATGCAGGCTTGGTGAGCAGAAGAGACTTTAAAAACATTAAAAATCTCATGGTAGTGTAAGTGCTTTCAAGAAAATTTCAAGCTTTTAAATGTCAAGCTAAATTTGGCCCATCAGCATCCATAAAAAAACACAATATTATTTGTTTAGCTGTACTGAATCCACAATATTTCGTTTATGTACACATAATATCATACTTCACAAAGCTGCTTGATACACTGCTGGACAAAAGATTTGTCATGTAGAGGCCTGGGGTCCTTCATCTTCTCTGGGCCCCCATAAGCACCAAACATGCTGTTCCTCTGGCCACCTGCCCCGATGCCTCTGTGGAGAGACAGAGAGATGGTAGACTATATGATTAACTAATTAAGATTTCATAAAATTGCACAGTGAAAAAAAAAAAAAAAAATCACAAAATCATGATCATGCAACATTTGTGTAACTTTCACTGTCAGACTCACTTTCCAAAAAAGCTTGTTCGTCTTTCAGATGTGGTAGACTGAGGTTTAGGTATGTTCAGTTTGCCAAAGACATTGTCCTTACTGTAAAGAATTTAAAGTTAACAAGTCATATATATTGTAGCATAATTCATGTAACCTGCTGAAAGCAGTTTAGGCTAACAAAACCACATCTAAATGTACACATAAACACTCAAGTAACAAAATCTCAGGTAATAGGAATGGGTTGTACTTTTGAGGGGTGGCATTGATCAGACTCATCCTGTTGTCTGTCACTCGCATGGGCATCTCGGAGTATCTGCTGCTGGGTCGCCGACTCATTTTGACCTTTATAAACACCACCTTCACATGCAAGACAGAAAAAAACGTAAAATTTTAACGTTACTTTAACCATGTTGATAACATTCAGGATTCAATTAAACTATTGTATATCATACCAAAACAAAAGTAACGTTACACAGACTCACTCAATATATTAAGATTTTTTTTTCTATGCAAAACGATATTGTATTTGCATTATGTGCCCAAATTGTTAGCAATCTAAATATGTAACGTTAGCTTGGTAACACTTGAGGAAAATAAGCTTCAAACCCCCACACACACACACACACATAGATAAACACCATCAACCATCCAAAACTCTCGAAAAATAAACAAAGGTTACGAAACACATTAAATGGTGTTAATTTAATAACGAATTAATTACTTATGTTAGTAACGAAATAAATGAGAACTGTGCACCGAACAATACCTCCGATATAAACTTCAGCTGGAGGACGATCCTCGGTTTATAAAAACTAACGTTATACTCCAGAAATGTATATTAGCATACCATATGTATTAGGTATACTTAAGTATATTGACTGCTCCAGTCTGTTTACTTCACTAAACTAGTATATTCTTCCGTCGCTACTTCGGTTGGATTTCAAAATTTTCCGCGACCGCTGTTCAACGGATCACTCTGATTGCGTCACTGCCTCCGTTTGAGCATCTGAGCGTTGTCCTGCCATCTGCTGGTGAGGAGGAGACTACGCTGTGCATGAAGACTGGAAATTTCGACAAAGAAATAAATCATTTCTTACCAATTTGACCCTAGTGTCTCATTTCTGAATGATTAAATAGCGCCTTGAATTACAATTATACATAACCATTCTACCAGTCAAAAGTTTTTGAACAGTAACATTTTTAATACTTTTTTTAAAGTGTTTTCTGCTCACCAAGCTTGCGTTTATTTGATCCAAGGTACAAAAAAAACAGTAAAATTGTGAAATATTTTTACTAATGAAAATAACTGTTTTCTATTTGAATATATTTTAAAATGTAATTTATTCCTGTGATTTCAAAGCTGAATTTTCAGCATCATTACTTCAGTGTCACATGATCCTTCAGAAATTATCGTAATATTTTGATTTGCTGCTTAAAAACATTTATTAGTATTATTATGTTGAAAAGAGCTGAGTAGAATTGTTTCAGGTTTCTTTGATGAACAGAAAGTTCAAAAGAACATCCTTGCTAAATAAAAGTATTAATTTCTATCTACTACAAGCTTTTGAATGGTATAGTGTAAAATGTTAAAAAAAAAAAGCTTTTTTATTTCAGATAAATGCTGATCTTTGGATCTTTCTGTTCATCAGAGAATCCTGAAAAAAATATTTGTTTTAAATATTGATAAAAAATAATAATAATACATTTTTATCAGAAATCAGCATATTAGAATGATTTCTGAAGAATCATGTGACACTGAGGACTGGAGTAATGATGCTGAAAATTTAGATTTGATCATAGGATTAAATTACATTTTAAAATGTATTCAAATAGAAAGTTATTTTTAATAGCAAAAATATTGACAAAAATAGTATTTCTGCTTTTGCTGTATTTTTGATAAATTTAGGATTTTTTGAATTTATATATATACTACCAGTCAAAAGTTTGGACACACTTGACTTTTGTTTTAGTCAAATATTAATTATTTAAAAAGACAATACAATATATTTTTTATTTTATTTAAATTTTATTTTATTTGGTTTGATTGGATTTTTTAATACAAATTGTGCCAAAAAAAGATTGTCAGTTTGTTTTTAAGAAAAACATGTTTTTTTCCATTGGAAAAAAATTCTTAACTTTAGTTTTTCTTAAAAACAAACTCAGAATTATTCCTTGGCACAACTTGTATTTGAAAATAAAATAAAATTAGTATTAGTATTGTTTTTTTTAAATAATTAATATTTGTCTAAAAAAACAACAACATTAAGTCAAATGTGTCCAAACTTTTGACTGGTAGTGTATATATATATATATATATATACATATATTAAAAAATCTTGCTACGTATACTAACCAAGACTTGCCACTGCACTTGCTTTTGTTGGTTTTGATTACGTCTATGGTCCTCATTTGTAAGTCGTTTTGGAAAAAAACATCTGCTAAATGACTACATGTAAATGTAAAAAAAAACAAAAACATTCATTTTCATACATATCTAAATGAAAATCGCTGCCCACAACATAACATAAAAACATTACTACAAAAGATCATTTAACCTCAAAACTGGTCAGACAGAACAAGTCTCAAAAAAGATCAATAAAAAAATGTTTAGATTGCTTTTAGAGGTACACTAGCAAGAAAAAAACATTAGGTCGAAGGGGCATCTTACTCTTTACACCACAATACCTTTGTAGCACTTTTGGAGGGCAATGTAAATATCATGGTGCTAATTTACAATAGCAATCATTCAGCACCATGGTACTACCACATGATTTTTAGTTGTGTATCAATATGACTGGGAAGAGATTGTAAAATATTTCTTTTTACATTGGGCATCTTTGTTTTTGTACTGTTGTAAAATTTTACTCAAAAATATGTATGGTTATAACCTTAATCAATATACTGAGCAATATGGTGATTGTTTCAATGATTGTGAATGAATATTGGTCAACTTAATATAGACTGTGAGTGGATGCTCTTCAATGGGCAAGTATGGTGTTTTCCATTGGGCAGCACCAATGAACTAGAGTGAACCAGTGAACTTAGGGAAGGTTCAAATGCTTACTGATGCTACTGAAGGAAACATGATGTAGTAAGAGCTGGGGGATAAAAATGTTTTTAATTTGAAGATCAGGGTAAATTTAACATCCTTGTTCTGTTCAAAAGATTACACCCCTGGCTCTTAATGCATTGCTTCTCTTTCCGAAGCATTAGTGAGTGTTTGAACCTTCTGTATTAGTTGCATGAGTCCCTCAGTTGTCCACAGTGTGAAAAGATGGATCTCAAAATCATAGTTGAAAAGGGTTTAAACACACAAAAATGCTGGAAAAACAAAGAATTTGTGGGACCTGAAATAAATTTTTTTTGAAGAACAGCAGGCAGTTTAACTGTTCAGGACAAACAAGGGACTCATGAACAACAAAAAACAAACAAACAGCTGTGTATCATTTAGGTAACAACATAGTATTAAGAATCAAGAGTATGGAAACTTTCGAATGGCCATTTTTAGAAATTGAACTATTACTTTTACTTGTGGACTATGTAAACGTCTTTTACATGAAATATCTTAGGTTCAACTTACATAATGAATGGTCTGAACATCAAGTGGCACAGATTTATTATTAATAAAAGGATGAAAAAAAAAAAAAAATCAAAATGAGGTGACAAAAATCTTTTTAATGAAAACTTTCAAGCAAGTCACATGTACACGTACCACTACAGCACATTACACTCTCTTGGACTTAAGAAATGTGACAGATTAAGACCCCTCATTTTATTCTTTAAAAAAAATTACATATAAAAAACCATGAAAGAAGGGAATATAGAAGATAAATGTTTTTCAGGTAAGTTAACAGTTCAAATGTAGAAACTCTTTAAACATTTTCTTGAAGTCTGCCTGTATGTTTCAATGCCCCTTTCTTCTGAGTTTAAGAGAACATAAACAGTAAGTGTACATAGTTTTCCCTAAGATAAAAGCAGCTAAAATTACACTGAAAAATGTATAGAAAAAAAACATAATGAAATATTACAAACATATAAAACTAAAACTTTTTTCCAGAGATTACAGAGAATAGATAATTAAGACCACTCTGTAAGATCAGTGCTTTACTTTCTTCTGGTGCGCCTGACAGGAGCTGCCTCTGTGGGGACGTCTACTTCCTCTACTTTTTTCACACTCCTTCCTTTTCGAGTGGTGGTTCCTGTGTGAATACATCAAATATGTTACCATCACACCCTCAACAGATGAACAGCTCAGTCTGAACAAAAAAAAAAAAAAAAAAAACGCAAAGTAAACCTAATTATTATTAGTACACATGCATGTCCATAACAGTATACAGTCAAGGCACTTGTAAAGCCCATAAATCATTCCCCAAAACCATGTGAGCTCATGGCAGCAAAATATTTCTTCCGGAACACACTGAGGACCAGCTTTTACATTATGCTTACCTGAAACAGACTCTTGAGCCTTAGCAGGTGCTGGATTTGGTTCCTGGGCTGTCCTTTTCTGTCCTCTTGCCGCTCTATTACCAGTCTTCTTGGGAGTAGGCTCAGCCTTCTCTGGTTCAACTTCCGGTGTTTTTTCTTTGCTGGAAACTTCAGCTTCAACTTCAGCGCTGTTGGCTACTCTGCCTCTTCTTTTTGGCAAAGGTTCCTTATTTACGGACTCATCCGATACCTCAACCACTTCATTCCTTTTCCTTTTGAGGGGAGTTGATGCCTTGCTATCAGTGGGCTCTGATTTGGGTGCAGAGGGAGCCACTGCCTTTCCTCTTCTCACTGGCTTGACTTCTTGAGACTCTTCGATGGGAGGTACTTCTTTTTTCGCTCCTCTCCCTCTGCGGCCTCTGGGTGGAAGATCAGCTGGTTGATTTGATTCCGTGGAGGTCATCTCAGCTGGTAATTTTCCTAACCTTTTGGATTTCTTCGCCTGTGGTTCTTTTACATCTGTAGATGTTTCAGACTCTTCAATGTCTTTACAAGCGACCAATTCTGGATTCCAGTTAACCGTTTTCGAAGATTTAGTTTCACTAGCTTTCTCAGCTGTAGCAGACTCATCGATTGAGATGTCCTTAGTTGAATCCTTCTGTTTTTTCCCACGGCTTCCTCTTTCCACTTTCTCCAGTGCAACAACTGGTGTATTCTCAGAACCTGCCTGCATCATGGTATCTTCTTTCTTGGATTCAGGTGCTTTTGCTGTTCTCCTGGTTTGTTTAACAGGCTTAACCGGCTCTTCTGATGCAGTGACATCTTCGGTAACCTCAGGCTCTGCCTTGGCAACTGCTTTACGTCCACGGCTGGACACCACCGCAACCGGTGGTGCAGGCTTTGCGACAGCACGACGACCTCTTTTGACAGGAACATCTGGCACCACTTCAGGTTCCTTCGCAATAACAGCCCTTTTTCGACCAGATTTCACAACAGGGGTCAGTGCTTTTTCAACCGGGCTGACAGCGCTCTCATCAGCCTCAACTGAATCAGTCACCTTTGACTGTTTTGTCTTCCTACTGCCTCTCACAGATTTCACCACCGTTTCAGTGTTTTCCTCCATCACAGGTACATCTACAGCGCTGGTATCTACAGCAGGTTGCTCAACTACATCTTCAGGCATTTGTGGTTTCTGCTGTTTGGCCTTTCGTCCTCTACCAGACTTGACCACAGGTGTTTCAGGCTCCTCCTTATGGTCAGCATTTGCCTCAGCCACAGTTTTGGAAACATCCGCGACATCATCCAAAGGTTGGTCCTTGACAGTTTCTTTTTTGCCTTTCCTTCCTCGCCCAGACTTTGCCACAGGTGACAGTGGCTTTTCAGCCACTACAACAGCATGAGTGCTTGTAATTTCGCTTTTCAAAGCAGGGGTTGGCTCGGTTTTCAAGTTTCCCTTCTTTGCTGGTCTTCCCCTCCTAGCTCTAGTCGCAGAGACCATCTCAGTACCTAGTGAAGTCTGCAAATTGACATCCTCTGCACAAGCATCTTCAGGCTCCTCTGAAAGTTGGCTTTCTGTTTTATCCATCTTCTTTCTCCTGCCAGATTTCACAACAGGACCTTGGACCTGCTCTTCATTTGCCTCAGGACACTGTGGCTCAACAGCATCAGTGGGCACAACTGCAGCATCAACATTCTCTGGTGCAACAGCGGTTTCCTCACAAACAACTTCAAGCTCTTCTGAAGGCTGGCTTTCTGTTTTATCCATCTTCTTTCTCCTGCCAGATTTCACAACAGGAGCTTGGAACTGCTCTTCATTTGCAACAGGACACTGTGGCTCAACAGCATTTACATCATTAGTGGGCACAACTGCAGCATCAACATTCTCTGGTGCAACAGCGGTTTCCTCACAAACAACTTTAGGCTCTTCTGAAGGTTGGCTTTCTGTTTTATCCATCTTCTTTCTCCTGCTAGATTTCACAACAGGAGCTTGGAACTGCTCTTCATTTGCAACAGGACCAAGTGGCTCAACAGCATTTGCATCATCAGTGGGCACAACTGCAGCATCAACATCATCTTGTTTAGCTTTTCTTCCTTTCCTGGTTTTGGTAACGACAGGCAGGCAGTCTGGTACCTCAACGCTCATAGACTCTACAGGCACTTTGGGAGCTCGGGTATTCTTTGCCTCTTCTTCCACAACGCTGTTCTTGGGAATTCTTCCACGGGCTGATTTTCTGACAGGGCTGGCAGTGATTTCTGGAACTTCAATGAGTTTCTTGCCTCTCCTTCCCCTGGTAGGGCTGGCGGGAAGTGGACTACTAATTTTTTCCTCGTCAATTAATGACAACACAGCAGGTGCTTTGGCCACATCTTTATCATTTTTGGACTTCTGTGCTGCTCTTCCTCCAGTGCCATGTGGAATTTTGTTGGCAGATGGAGACTTGATAAGCTCCTCTTGCTCAGCAGTGGATGAAGTTGGGGTAGCTTCAACTGTTGCGGTGGTGTTATCACATACGCATACAGTTTCTTCAGACTGCTCCTGGATTTTATCATCTGCCTCAGAAGAACAGACATCAATAGCTTCAGCTGAAACAATCTCTGGATGACTCTGAATAGATTCAACAGCTTCAGCTGTGCACTGGAGATCCACTGGAGAAACTTCAGTCTCTACAGTTTCAACTGGGCATACATTTTCTTTGTCACATTCCTCATCCAAACCTACAAATCAAGACAACATCATTAGTCAGTATAAATCTGTGAACAAAATCGTTCGTACAGATACTGTAAAATGAAATTCCAGGACTTTCAAGGACTTTAAGCACTATTTTTCCCCATGGACTTCAATCAGAGACCTCACTTATCAAACACCACGGTTAAGTTTCTTAAGGGATTTGTATTTGTGCATATAGTCCCGATCTGAATCAAATGATTCATGATACACGATCCAATTGAAGCTCTTCGAAACAGTGAATCACTTTGAGAAGCAATGGTTTAACCGATTCAGTTAAAAAAAAAATCACTATGTGCTTTTTAAAATCTTTACAGCAATGTCAAAATTCAAAAATGATTGGCTCTTTTCATTTGTTTTAGCTAGTGAAATCGCTTGAAATGAATGATCTAAGTCACAAGTTTGAATCAAGCAAAGCGGTTCCAGCGTAAATGACTCACTCAGTTGATTGACCTTAAAATAATTTAAGCACTTTAAGTATCTTTTCATAAATATTACTATTTTCAAGGGTTTTCCAGGACTTAAAGTACTTGATTATTATTATTTATTATTATTATTTTTTTAAAGTACTTTAAGCACCTTGTATGAACCCTGGGACAAATGTTCATAACCCAGTTTTAACTCACCTTCAGCTGGCATGAATGCAGAGCCACTTGCCACCGGTTCTTGTACCTAAAAAAAAAAAAAAAAAAAAAAAAACAACAACAACATACAAGGCTTTGTTAATTATATTCAAAGGAAAAAAAAAACAATTTCTATAATGGTTCAGTTCATGTAGTTTTTTTGTTTATGTCAGTAAAGCATCTGTCTAAATTATCTATGGTGTAAACATGGTGTGAGGGCTTAATGGGGTAACCTTGCCATTTACCTCAGTAGGCTCAGTCATACTTTCTGTTGTCAGGGAAAAGCTGTTCTCTGGTTCATGATCTTTAAGGCCAGTGGAATCCGTTGCTTCTTTAAGTTGAGGGGTCTGACTGTTGACAGGTTCTCCCTTTTGCTTGGGAGTCTGCATTAACTGCTTCACACCAGAGAAGTCCTCTACAGGTTCAACTTTCTCTTTGGGAGTCTGCATCAGCCTTTTTACACCCATATGATCTTCAACTGGTTCTCCTTTGTGTTTAGGGGTCTTCATCAGATGTTGAACACCAGTTAGGTCCTCTTCAACTTGATTTTTCTTCTGTTTAGGTGTCTTTACCAATCTTTTCAGCCCTAATTTTTTCTCCACCATGTCTCCTTTTATTTCAGGTGTTTTCATCAGTTCTTTCACACCGGTAAGGTCTTCATGTTGCTCAGCCTTTTCTTTGGGAGTCTGCATCACTCTTTTTACTCCAACCATGTCTTCTACTGGGGTTCCCCTGTATTTGGGAGTCTTCAGGATTTCTTTAACGCCTTCCAGACTTTCATGCTGCGGAGGCTTACAGTCCCTGGGGGTCTTGAGCAACTTTCCTCTTAGGTCCTCAATTGGTTCTGCCTTCTGTTTGGGTGTTTTCATGAGTCGTTTGACTCCAGTGAGGCACAAGGATGGTGCCGCTTTCTGTTTTGGGGTTTTAACTACTGTTTCAGATTCAACCTTCTCTTCCTCTGTTTGGACATCAGAGGGTGTCTCTACATCTGGAACGATGTCATTGCAACTCATTTCATTTTGGTTGTCAGAGAGCTGAGAAAGACCTTCGTCTACCAACAAACTACTATCCTGGTTTTCCAGAAGTAGTCGTGTTACTGCTTCATCGTTGTAGCGGCCACGTTTGGCAGTGGAGACCACACTTAATGGTGAAACAACCATTTCACCTGTGTGGGAAGTGAAAAACTAGAGTATGAAATCAGAGTTATATCAAAACAACACAGAGTAGATCACTTACAACACAAGTCTAAAACTGTTACCTGACTCTTCTGGTGTTTTCATCACTGAAATCTCATCCAGAGGAATCTCTGGACATTCATTATTCACAGGAACTCTGTTCTTAGACCTAGTGTTGGCTGGTGTTTTGAAAATCTCTGCAACACCTAACAATACACATGACATACAGAATATGAACTAACAATTATCATTTTTTACAACTGTTTTCTCGAACATTGAACAAACCTGTCAAGTCCTCGTCCATTTTCATGTCCTTCTTGAATAGTGCTATGTTCGGCACTATTTTAGGTGCAGCACCAACAGACTGGTTAGTCCTCATATGGGCTTTGCCAACAACAATGGTGACTGGAGATGCTGCATGCCCAGTGCTGACAATATCTTTCAGCCTCCGTGCAGGTGTCTGCATAGGGTAAAGTGTTAAAAAGTTAAATGTGTGCCATTCAATTAATAAAAACATTAAAAGAAGTTCACTTCCAAAACAAAAATTTACAGATAATGTACTCAACCCTTTTGTCATCCAAAATGTTCATGTCTTTCTTTTTTCAGTCATTTTCTCCATATAGTGGACTTCTATGGTCCCCCAGGTTTAAACTTCCAAAATTCAGTTTAAATGCAGTTTCAAACGATCCCAAATGTGGCTGTAAAGGATCCCAGCTGAGAAAGAAGGGTCTTATTTAGCAAAACGATCGGTTAATTTATTTTTTTAATTTCCATTTTTATACTTGACCTCAAATGGTCATCTGGTCTGCCTGAACCTTTTTCAGGTTCAAAACAGTTAGGGTATGTCATGTCAAACTTATGCCAAATATTCCATTTTATTTTCTCCCTTAACTTTAAAAATTATTTAAAAATCATCCTACATTGCTGCAGAAGCACTGACCCAGTGTTTGCAAAAAGAACATGAAAAGAAGATCAAACACTCTTAATTGTCTTAACTGAAAAAAAAAAAAAAAAAAAAAGAGTTCAGGCAAAGCAAGACAAGACGAGGATTTGAGGTTAAAAAGTATGAATTGTAGTAATAACAAAAAACGATCGTTTAGCTAGATAAGACCCTTCTTCCTCGGCTGGGATCGAAAACTGCATTTTGAAAGTTCAAACTCGGGGCACCATAGAAGTCCACTATATGGAAAAAAAAATGCTGAAATGTTTTCCTCAAAAAACAATTTCTTTACGACTAAAGACAGACAGACATGAACATCTTGGTTGACAAGGGGGTGAGTACATTATCTGTAAATTTTTGTTCTGGAGGTGAACTTTTTTTAACAGAAAATTGAACAACGAATCAGAACAAAAACACTTTAGCATTTTACCTTGGGTTTTGGCACTGCAGTTCTCTTCACTATACTGCTCTTCGTAGATTTTTTCTTGTTTGTAACTTCCGTTTGAGGTTTGGTCTGTCCAAACTTCACAATATCAGCCCAAGAATTCAGCACTTAAAACAAAGGAACAACAAAAAAAGTCTTACATAAACTTTTAAATCAATGAAAGGTTTAGTATTCTAAACAGGAAAGCATAAACAAACTGTTCAAATGTTTCACCTTTTAGATTAGCCCGCGATGCTCCACTGTGCCTTAAACGCATTACATCAAGTGCACTTTTAATTGCACTTCTGGGTGTTTTTCTTGCAGAAGACTTCATGCTCTTCCTCCTTAAGGGTATCTTTGGTGTTACACAACTCTTCACATCTTCTACCATGTTTGACTGTGGTTCAGGCTTGTCTTCCTGGTCCTGGACGGGTGATGGAGTGCTGATACGAGAGATAGAAAACCGCCCCTGAACCCTAGGTGTTAAAGACACATCACTAGCAGCCTCAATCGTTGAAGTTGAGGCTCTCTTAGCAGACGCAGTTGTCCTGGGTGCAGCACGTTTAGAGGATGGTGTTGGTGTCATGGTTGAAGCAGATGGTGACATCTGAGGTTTTGGTGATGGAGTTTTAACCTTGGTACTCGGTGACCTTTTAGCAGGCGATGGAGTTTTAGCCTTGGCATTCGGTGACTTTTTGGCAGGTGACGGCGTTTTAGCCTTGGTACTTGGTGACTTTTTGGCTGGTGATGGAGTTTTAGCATTCACACTTGATGTCCTTTTGGCAGGTGATTGAGTCTTCGCTGGAGATGCTGCCCGTTTGGGGGAAGCTTTCCTTGGAGAACTTTTTTCTTCAAGTCGAAGAGCCTAAAAAATTAAGGGCGAAAAATTTGATTAAACCCTCTCAGAGATTTCAAAGATTTAACAGTCTTCAAAAAGCTGTTTAAAGCCTTACCAATAGACCAATGGTGGATGCTCGTCGCAGGAGAGATTGGGGTTTTTGAGAAGGCCCCAAGCTGCGTCGAGGGGTTGCCCCACGGCGAAGGGGGGAATCGGGGGGCAGACATTTGTCAAATAGCTCTGGGCTCAACTGACCACCAAAGGACACTCGCTTTTTCTTTGCTTTTAAAATGGCCATTTCATTGTGTGAAATATTTCCATCATCTGTAAAACAAAACAAAAGTATGTTGAATGTCTTATGTAGCCGCATATTTTTGCAACATTTTCCTGAATGACAATTAGTAGATATGGCATGCAGACACTTAAAGAGTTACAAATGATTCCATTATTAAAAAGAAAAACAACCTTTCGCAGCTTTCTTCTTAGAAGCTGATGTGGTGGCCGCAATTTCAGGCAGAACATCTTGGGCTTGAAACCTTTTGCCAGCATTCGCTCTTGGGGATGTTCTTGGTGACATTTTCACTTCAGTGTTCTTATCCTTCGAGCCTGGAGTCTGAGGTTGGGCTGAAGGCATTTGCTGAGCAAGGCTCAGATCCTGTGATCCACCACTTCTCCTTCCTTTTGGTGATTTAGGTGTTTTCTCTTCAGACTGTGGCTCTAAGAGAATCTGGTTGACTACCTCACCAGCACTGAACTTCTGAGGTGTTTTCGAGGGTGTTCTCTTCTTCAGGGAGACAGGAGTTTCACTTTTCTCAGTCAACAAGGGGGTAGCGGACCCTACAGATGGCATATCATCAGTGGTTTTTTCTTCCACATTTGCATTCAAGGACCTCTGAGGTGTAGCTGGTACAATTGTATCTTCAGAATTGGATTGAGAGGATCTTCGCTTCTTGGTAGATGGGGTTGTGACCCGTTTAGGAGTACTTTTAACATCTGCAGAGGGAACGTTCTCATGACCAACCTGAGGTCTTGTAAGAGGTGTTTTTGGTGGCTCAGACTTCCTTGGTGTTTTTGCAACAAGGTCCTGTTTGACCATTTGGTAGAGCTCACAAAAAGGTGACATACTGTCTTTAAGTTTGCCATCTTCAGATTCAGTCTCAATAGATTGTTCCACAGATGGTGGCAAATTAGATCCATCTTTTAAACAAGTGTCTGTAAATACAGTACACATGATATCATTAATATAAAATCATATTTTAAAAATTAATTACTATCCTTCTACTACTACTATGACAACAAAGCCTCAAATGTCATGATCACAAACCAAACGAATGCTCTGACTTCCTCTTGTCCACAGAAACAGGTGTGCCTTTTTCCTGCTGCTCTTGCAAAGCCTACATTAAAAAATGAAAAACAAATAAATAAATGATAAATGAACAAAAAAAAAATACCTACCATCTGTCTCGCAACATATGCATCAAGTACACACCTGAACTGCTTTGTCTTTTCCAGGTGTGGACAGCCCCTTCTTCTTCGGTGTCTTGGGAGGTGGGTACTCAAACCTGACATTTCGACAAGAATAAACCACATAAAACAAATTAATCTACCAAAAACAGATAGTCCAAGAAATATTTCAAGTAATAGTAATAAACATCTGACTCACCTGAAAGAACGATCAATGATTGTGATGAGATCACCATGTTTTAAACGTTCTGATTGATTAAGAACTTCTCCATTAATTTTTGTGGGGTTCACAGAGCTCAAATTGGTCAAAATGAGCTTAAACAAGAGAGACAATTCACAATAGATTAATAGCATGTCATATGCGATCAAATTCAAATGCGATAGATTCCCAAAATAATTATAATTCTAATTCCTCACCCTCATGTTGTTCCAAAGCCATAAGATCTTTGTTCATTTTTGGAACACAAATTAAGATACTTATTATGAAATCCCAAAGCTCTCTGACCCTCTATAGACAGCATGGGTCCTACCATGTTCAGGGTCCAGAAAGGTACCAAGAACATCTATAAAATAGTCCATGTGTCTCAGTGGATCAACCGTAATTTTATGAAACTACAAGAATACTTTGTACACAAAAAAACTAAACTAACTTTATTCAACTATTCTTCTCCTCCACGTCACTCTAGCATGCTCGGGCTTCATCAAAAATATCTTAATGTGTGTTCCAAAGATGAACAAATGTCTTACGGGTTTGAAAAGACATGAGGGTGAGTATTTAAATGGCAGAATTTTCCTTTCTGGGTGAACAATTCTTTTAACAACACAATATAATTACCTCCTTGTTCTCATTCAGCTCAATTTTACAGTGCTCTTTAGACACCTGTGGCAGCTGAATCCGAATATCACAGTCCAGCTTCCTAAAATGAGATAAGGAGGTTCCACATTAAAACTACTATGCCCATTTGCCTTGTTGGTGAATGTGAAATATAATATATGTGGTCAAAAACATGAATCTCTCACATTTATTGGGTTATTCTAGTTTCTCTACACTCACTCAAGTATACCTTAATCATTGGTTGGTTAAGACACTAAAACATGCATATGTAATTCCAACGTTCACTCTTATCAACACAAACAACAGACAATTTTTAAACATTACTTTAGGTTTTCTGAAGATTGTGTTCTGTGAAAATGAATTCATAATACAAAGATCAAAGGGTTTTTGTTATACACTACCAATCCAAAGTGATTGAACAGTGAGATTTTTCACGTTTTTTTTTTTTAAATCTGTTCTGCTCACCAACCCTGCATTTATTAGATTCAAAATACAGCAAAAGCAGTAATATTGTGAAATATTGTTACAATTTACTGCTTTCTATTTGAATTTATTCTAAAATGTAATTTGTTCACGTGATCAAAGATACATTTTCAGCATCATTACTCCAGGCTTTAGTGTGACATAATCCTCCCGAAACCATTTTTTTCCCAGCTTTTGTAACATTTTACACAACACCATTCAAAAGCTTGGAATCAGTATATATTTTTTTTTACTTTGAGAAAGAAATTATAGGAATTAATACTTCTACTTAGCAAGGATGCTTTAAATTGATCAAAAGTGATAAATACATTTATATAAAGATGTCTCCTTTAGATAAATGTTGTTCTCTTGAACTTTCTATTCATAAAAGAAACCTGAAGAAAAACCAACTCCGCTGTTTTTAACATAATAAAGGGTTTTTTTGAGCAGCGAATCAGAATATTAGATGAATAATGTGACTGGAGTAATGATGCTACAAATTCAGCTTTGAAATCACAGGAATAAATTATACTTTAAAATATATTCAAACCGAAAACAGTTATTTTAAATAGTAAAGCTCTACTTTGGATCAAATAAATGCAGGCTTGGTGGGCAGAAAAATTCAAAAACATTACAAATTTTACTGTTTAAAACTTTTCTGGTAGTGTAGGCGCTGTTTCACTGGTAAGTCTTACCACCATTTTTCTGTAATAATTTTAAATTGTATAATCTACATTAACAAGCACAATATTGTGGAGTATGTTTTTTTTTTCTGATAGGAGTAGTTTGATATCTGATGCTGTAAAATTGTCTGCCTATCACAAATATGCATAGAAAACGTAAGAAATATTAACATTAAAGTCAATTTTCTCGTCCAGCCACCACTGGCAACAACTAAGACAGGCAGATATTTTGCCAAACGTAACTAACTTTAATAAACAGACATATACAGGAGTTATACCTCGTTTCAAGATCTATACAATGAACATAAATGTCATTTAGTATAATGTGTTCTGATTGGCTGGAGTGGCTGTTTGCGTCAAATTTGACATCAGTAAAAAAAAGCCCGCCTGGCATCAAACGAGCACAGCACATGTCCTATACATTTACAGTTCTTTGTAGCAACTGCAATTTAGCAAGTACTTCAAACCAAATGTTAAAGTTTTTAACCAAGTGCAGTTTAATTTAACCTGCAGTGATAGTTTGTGTGCATTATAGTAGTAGTCCTATAAATTTGATTTGTTTTTCACAGGCAGTATTGTAGGTAAATCCCTTAACAGCCATGATTATAAAATGTTACTGACCTTCCGAACAGACAGGACGCAGTGAGAGGGAATTCAGTGCCATCTCCTCCATTTCTCTTGATCACCACTATCTTCCCAAGTAAAGGCATTTCAAATCAACTTACCTTTTTGAACAAACACAAAAGACAAAAAAGGACAACCTCGTGATTAGTGTGAATCTTCATCGACGTTTTTTGGAAATCTTACTTAAATATCATCCTTGATGTTATATAAATCATACTATATAAAGAACACAATGTCTAAATATTCAGCATTAATGTATAATTTCAACATTCAATTTACGTTTACGTGCACAATTGAAAACATGAGATCAGCACATGGTCATGGCATTTAAAACACTCCATAATATGCACAAAGTACAGGGTATACATCCACATTGACCACTTTTAGTGACCGACTGGAATTGCCCGCTATATGTATAAATGTTACCACATTTGTTTTGTTTGTTAAACGTAACTACGCATCTAACGGCCGCGTAGTAAGTTATGTCAATAATGTTTGAGCAGTTCCTTCGTATCTTTAAAAAGATGGAATAAGACCCCGTATTTACCTGAGTTTGCGCAAATCAAAACGATAAAAGATATTCCATCGATGTCAAACCCTGGTTTTATTATTAAACCCAGCGTAATCCAGCATTAGGATTATTGTCCCGGTCGCTCCCGCCGTTATTAGCTCAAACTACTAATTTGCTACCAAACATCAGCACACTGTGTCCATCGACACAGGCAGCGCGTGTTTCCGTCTTGACTGAGGGCATATATCCCTCCGCATAAAACAAAACAACTACCAGTTGTCTACTCAAATATAATATAATATCGCCTAATGGATGGATCAAGCTAATTTGAGTCTTATTCAAAGGTTAATTTCGCATGTAATACATTATAACAACCAAGGACTACTTTCTTGGTCAATCTGCGGAGGGGTATAAGACGGATGTTTGAAAACTATTCAAAATTCCGCGCGAAGGCTTCTGGTTGGTCGGTAGTAATACTCTCTGCTTTTCATAGCCAATAGGATTTTGCGGTGACGCAACGCGACAGAAAAGGCGACCAATTAAATCACGTTAAATGCGCAACCGCTCTTTTAAACTAGACACGACCCGCCCTAGCACGAAAAGAGAGCGGAAGCAGTGAAATACTAAAAAAAAAAAAAAAAAATGTATATCCGCACAATCCATAATATGCTGACCTTTAAAAATTATGATTGGATTATGACCACACAAAATTAATATGATGAATCTTATTTAAAATGCCTCATTGTAGCGCAGTGTTTTCTTTCATTTCTTTTTAATTATTGTGTAGTTTACATTAGTAAGCCCATTATTGTTGTGTACAAAGCGAGTAAAAGTTACAATACAAATGTATATAATATAAATCAAACTAAATCACTTACCTGAATAGTAAGAAACATGGACAAATCAAGATATAAAATGGGAATTCAAAATATTATACAGAAAAGGCAAGCATCAGTATTGATCAGCTGCAATTAGTTATTATACCTAACTATTTATAGGTAAGGTGTTATGGTGCTAACAAAAGTAAAAGTATAATAATTCATAACTGACTCTGTATTTAATTATTTATTTTCCATAAGAGTGGAAAGAGCCATTTGTATATTTTATGGGTCTTGATTCCGATCTCATCCACGTCCAGCTATTTTTAGCTGTAAAAACAGCTCGTTTTGCATGTCTTACCATATTATTTTCAGCATTGGGAAAAGTTACTTTAAAAGTAATGCATTACAATATTGAGTAATGTAAGGGGAATTTTACAGTAAAAACCCAAGGACCAGATATGATGAACAAAAACCAGGAGTCAAAGATTCAATCAAAGTCAGGTTTACTGAAGAAAATAGTTTGCAGTTTCATCAGCAGAAGTCAGCTTCAACACTCTCAAAGGAGTTTGTAGGCCGCTCTCCATACATGTTCAAAACACCAGTATTATACTCTAACAGAGGTTGCTGACTACGTCAATGCATAGGTTAGGAAGATCCTGATTGGTCAAAAACCTAGGTAACTCTCCACATATGGACGTCAGCTCAAGCCTATCTACAAGTGATTACACAGGCGACAAAAGATCAGGGGTCAGACACAACAGGTTTCTCCAGAAGCCTGATTCTGACCAGGACAGCGACAGATGATGAACTTCTCCAGGATAGTCTTCTCATCTGAACTCAAACAGAGACTGACACACAAAAACCTTATCTTCCTTTCAAGGTTGCCTTGCTCTGGCAAGGCTTTTTATCAGTATGGTTAGTTACACACATACTAGGTAGTCAGCATCTTAGAAGGCAGACAGAATCAAACAGGATTCATTTTAATATCTATCAGGAAAACATGAACATTAATATCACAGATGTCCTGATCACTCACTGATCACGTAAGCAGGAGGGTCATCCTGACCTCCTGTGACATGACATCTTGACTCTGGAAAAGATATAACTCAGCAGGCAAAAAGGATACTGTTGCACATTCCATTATTACCATAGTCTACTAATATATATGTTTACCTGCTACTCTGTTCAAACATCAAACAAGAAGGTTAATAATAACACAAGAAATAATAATAATTATTAATAATTATTATGGAGTTCAAGCTCGATCCAGAATTCCACTCCTTCAGTAACTTCCTAAAAAAGTAACTAATTACATTACTTAGTTACTTTTTATGGAAAGTAATGCATTGCGTTACTTTTTAAATCTGGGCAGAGCTTGCTTGTTTTTTTTTTTTTATATAATATAAAAAGTTCTATTTTTGGCAAATGTAAAAGCCTTTTTTCACCAAAAGCCTCAGGCTTAGACAAAAGTAAATTCACATCTGTACAGTAGACTGCAGAAGAAAAAATGTCAACTCTTTAGTAATAAAAAGGGAAAACAAATGTTAGATTATTTTGGGTAATTTTGGCTAATTAGTATGGATGAACTGGATCATCAAAGGTCAGCAGAAAAGACATTGGTTAATAAAATGGGATTAAATACATAAAGGATATTGGTATTAACATTTAATTACTGCAAGTTTCTATTGAATTTCACTGTTTTTATTAATTTTACTTCAAATCTTTTTATTGGTCTTTTGTGGGACAATACAGTTTGAATAACAATAACAAGGTGATCAATAGGATATTGTCCATTATACAAACCTTCTACAATTCCCTCATTCTTAACACAGATTAAAAATAATAATAATAATAATAATAAATAAATAAATAAACAGTGTAATACAATAAATATAGTTAACCAATAAGTCAATAAGTGACCCCAAAAAAAAAAAAACTTCTAACAGATAATTAATATTACATGTTGCCAGTTACAGGTGCACAAGGTAGGCCTTTAATATAGTCTAAAAAGGGATCCCAAGTCTTATAAAAGGATTTAAGTGAGCCAGAGAGTGAACATCTTAACTTTTCAAGTCTGATACAGTAAAAAAAATGTCCTGTATCCACTTGTCTTGAGTCGGGGGGTAGTGTGCTTCCACTTAAGAAGGATAGCTCGTCTGGCCAGGGTCGTGGTAAAAGCAATAACCTTGCTATCTCTGGCTGTCCAATGAGATCCAATGGATACTCCAAAGAGAGCTAACAAGGGGTCAGGGTCTATATTAGTGTTGAGAGCTTTACTGAATGTATCAAATACACTTGACCAAAAAGTTACCAGCTGTGGGCAGGTCCAAAAACATATGCAGATGATTGGCAGTTAAATGCTTATAATGGTGGTTACAGGCAGAGCTTCTGTCTGGGAAAAATTTAGCCAACTGGGCATTAGTTAAGTGAGCTCTGACTAGTATTTTACACTGCATCAAGCCATAGCACATATGGAAGAGGAGTGAACCTGGGTCAGGATGTTATGCCATAGTTCCTCTGTAATAGTAACTCCAAGGTCATGCTCCCATGTCTCTTTAAGAGTGTCAGTATAGGGTCTAGGGTTGCACGGTATACCGGTACTACGGTAGTATCGCGATACTAAAGCTTACAAATACCCGCGGTGCCATTGCATTTTTGAAACGGTAGTATCGTCCAAACGGTGTAT
>NC_133382.1:10473570-10527723 GCF_049309525.1 Garra rufa | reverse complement strand
AAGCCATTCATAAAAACGAGTCATTTGATTCACCCCTGAATGATTCAGCCGTTTTGAAAGAATCGTTTGAACAACTCAGTGATTCAATCATGAACACTGCTGCCATCTGCTGGCGGTTTTAAGTTTCCCGTCATGTTCCATTCTTTTCCAACATATTTCTATATTCAGAGTTTTGTATTTAAAACATTTATCTAATATTATTATTTATGCAATTATAAGTACAGTCTAAATGCATAAATACCACATCTAAATGTCACTCTATGAAGCTTCTGTGCAGTGCTCAGATGACTTTTGTTGACATGATTTCATGGATAACAATAGCCAGTCATTTATTCACATTAGTGAAGTATTCAGAGAAAAATCTTGCCTGTTTTCATTTACATCTTTTTATTCATGAATTTTTTTATTCATTTTGTAGATTTGAATTTTAAAATAACAGAATACTGCATGGTATCGTGATACTACTTGGTATCGTGATACTTCAGCTGGTATAGTATCGCAAGTCATTTTTATGGTATCGTGACAACCCTAATAGGGTCCACTTTAATTGAATTTATTAAATTATAAATGACAGAGACTAAATGTTTATGGTTAAAATTCAAATCAAGGAACTGATCAATAAGCGTTTCCGGGGAACGATTAGGAAAGTGGGGGAACTGCTTCTGTATGAAGTGTCTGATTTGGAAAAAACGAAATAAATGGTGACTGGGTAAATTGTGCTTTTTAGCTAAAGAGGAAAATGAGGCAAAGACACCTTCTTCATAGAGGTCATTAATGTTGAGAAGGCCATTTGAAGACCAAACACGGAATGCGGGGTCTGAATTGGATGGGGGGAAAAAGTAATTGTTTAAGATAGGCATTTGCATAGAACCTCTATGTAAGCCATAATGTTTCCTAAATTGCACCAAGATTTTAAGGGTACTGGTGACTACTGGATTTTTTGAGACTTTACTTAAAACTAAGGGGAGTTGAGAACAGACAATAGAATAAAGAGAACATTTTGTCGAAGAAGTTTCAGTATGCACCCAAGGAGGGCAACTGTCAGAGTAGCTATCTCTGTTCCAAAAAAGAAGCTTATGAATATTGCAGGCCCAATAGTATTGCTGGAAATTGGGCAGTGCTAGGCCTCCCTTAGCCTTAGGGAGCTGTAAGATTGACTTCTTAAGGCGAGCAGGTTTATTTCCCCACAGAAATGAATGCAAAATACTATCAAAGCCATTAAAGAATGATTTATTTATGGAAATCGGTAAGTGTTGAAAAAGGTACAGAAATTTAGGCAAAATTACCATTTTGACCAAATTAATACGGCCTACAAGGGATAGAGGCAGAGTTGTAGTTGAAAATTTCTTGCAAATAAAGTATTGTATGAGTTCGTAAAAAAGACCCCCAGGTATCTGAAACCGTCAGGAGCAATCTTAAAGGGTAAAGATGACCGGGGAAGATTTTTAGCTTTCGAATTAACAAAAAAGAGTTCACTTTTTTGTAAATTTACCTTGTAGCCAGATAGTTTGCTAAATTTGTCTAAGATATCCAAAATTGGGGGTATAGAAGTTGTGGGGTTTGAAATAAATAATAAAAGGTCATCGGCATATAAAGAAAGTTTGTGAGCTAGTCCATGACATTTAATTCCCTCGAAGCTGTTGTGGCTACGAAGCCAGATAGCTAAAGGTTCTATGGCTAAATTAAAAAGTAAGGGAGACAGGGGACAGCCCTGTCGTGTCCCACGTTGAAGAGAGAAAAAAGGCGACCGCATACCATTAGTGTGTACAGATGCTATAGGGGAAGAATAAAGAAGTCTAACCCAAGAGATAAAGCTAGAATCGAACCCGAACTTTTCCAGAATGAAAAACAAATAACCCCATTCCACCCTATCGAAGGCCTTCTCAGCATCTAGGGACACAATAATTTCAGGCGAATCAGATGGGGGAGAAAAGAGAATGTTGAGAAGTCTCCGGGTATTGAAAAAAGAGTGTCTCCCTGGGGTGAAGCCTGACTGATCATGAGAAATTAAAGTGGGAAGAACACGTTCAAGGCGAAAACATAAAACTTTAGCCAGAATTTTGAAGTCTACATTCAACAGCGATATCGGTCTATAACTACTGCATGAGGTGGGATCTTTATCCTTCTTAAGGAGCAAAGAAATAGTGGCCTCTGATAATGTAGGGGGAAGGGGTTTTTTATTAATTTTGAGGAATTCTGTATCTGTTTTTTTTAGTGAGTGAGATGAATTAATGCATGTTCACATTTATTCTAGAACTGAAGTAACATCTTACTCACAATTTCTCTCAACATGGGGACAGGAGAGCTTTTAATCAATAAATACTCTGGCGTTACTTATTTGAAAATGTAACTCAGATATTTTCTTGTCAATTAAAAAGTAATGCGTTACTTTAGTTACTTGGAAAAAGAAATATTATTACGGAACATGCGTTACCCCCAACACTGATTATTTTTATGTATAATTTTAATTATGAACACACTGGTTTTAGTGCAAAGTTTTACCGTTTACCACATGTTGTTATTCTTTTCGTTATTTAGCGGCTAATGAACCGGAAGTGTCACCCATTGGATTAATTCCGCATTGAAGAATGCGGTGGATATAATGTATAATCACATAAGATATTTATCTTTATTGATCTACTATGCTGCCTTCAGATTTGTAAACAGAGGGGGTTTTTTGCCTCACGTTAACTGTAATATGGTAATATCATTACATTTCCATTAATACAACACATACGTTTCATTAAATAAAATTTGTATTTTTAAATATGTAAATAATATTTGGTAATTGTATCTGAAATTTAAAAAAAAATAATAATTAATGAATACTGACACAATCTATCATAAGAGGCAATAAATACTACTACAAAAAATGTTGCACATGTTATGCTGACATAATTCTAAAATAAACTCCAAACAGGGTGATCAGAATCTAAAAGATAATAACCAGCTTATCATTATCAAAATTTATATTTGATGATATACTTAAATTACTATAATTATTTCAGTGTTTTTGTGCCGCTGGATGTACTTGCAATGCCTGAAATTCCATCTCATGTAATTTACTGTTTCTTAGCATTAATTTATGTACATTCTTGGTATGAATTTAAACTAGGGGTGGGCATAGATTAATTTTTTTAATCTAGATTAATCTAGATTAAATCTTGGAATTAATCTAGATTAAAATGGCTAATATGAATTCTGCTGAAGGCATTCAGAATATGTGTGCTACCCAAATAATGACTAAAAGTAAGTCGGGCCAGGTACCGCATTAGAACGGGCGCTCATCTCCTGTTTCCAAAATGCATCACAAACTGCTTGACAATTGCATTTACAACATAATTACCTATACAAACTTGTGTAACCAAGTACTTATGCGCAAAAGGCTGCACGACGTGCGCGTAGCCATTAAATACATAGACGCGCATGGGCATGGATTTCTGCGTGCAGTCTTCGATTAAACTGCGTTGCTTTTAGAAGCGTCAATTCAGTTGTTGCATATAGTTTAATGTCTTTATTTCGGGATTATCAAAGTAAATTATAACTCACGTGCCCCAGTAAAAAGGGTCTAGCAACGCACCTGCCCTGAAGCTAGGGCTGTTCGATTCCGAAAATTTTGGAATCGATTCCGATTCCGATTCCTGGTTCTGGAATCGATTGGATTCGATTCCAGAATCGATTCCTCACTGTTGTTTCGATTCTTTTTCGATTCTTGTTTTTTAGATTGGAGGAAACTAATTTCGCAATAAATGCAGGATGTAATTAGGTCGTATAAAGTTACCTTCTCATAATATGAAGCTTCATTTGTAGCTCTGACTGATTTCAAATTGTAATTCATTGCCCAGGAAGTTAGTCATAACCCACAGCTCAGCAGTGGACATGCATTTATTGCATGAATAAAACAAGACGTGACGTATATAAAATGACAAAATTAGCAAACTATACACTGAAACAAAATAAACAGAATTTTAACAACAACACTGATATAAGAGCTATAATTTCGTAATTAATGCAGGATGATATAAGAGCTCGTGGATATAAGAGCTCGAGGCGTAGCTGTCAATCAGATGCGCTCTCGGCCACTGATACGTGCTCTCTGCATTTTCTTTCAGAGTTATCAATGGCTGATAGAAAGATTAAAAATAGCATTTATTTAAGATGTAAATAAGATCAAGACACGTAATGATCTATTCTGTCGTGCAGCGCTCAAAATTGTGGACATCATGAGCCAGTTCTCCCATAAAATAACATCTGAATCGTTTTTTGAACTGGTTCATTTAAATGATCTATCCGAACGAATCTTTTCGTGGAAATGTATCTGACTATAATAACTATTAGCGAGCAAGAGGCAAATTAATGAGTGCTTCTCAAGCTGAAGGCTGCATCCTTAAACTCAGACGAGTTTAGTAATGAGTCGTTTTTATTACGTTTATTTTCGTCAATCGACGTTTGATGACTTGCACCCGAAATATAGCCTTCATGGAATGCAGCCTTCCGTTTAAGAGGTAAGTTTTGTTGAACTGAAAACGGCTCTGAATGAGGAGTCGATTCCACTTGAGAGGATCGATTCCAAACGTTGGAATCGACTCTCGATTCCCAATGCCTCGGAATCGAGGAATCGATTCTTTTTGGAATCGATTCCCAGCCCTACCTGAAGCGGCTTCATAACTGCATCAATGTCAGCACGTTTCATTTGATGTGGTAATTTCACAGAAGTTGAAGACTCGTTCTCGCCCCCTACAGTGCAATTCGACTAGGTATACATCATCCGTGCTCAAATATCAAGGTGAAAGTCATCATATCTTGCGTAGTTTAGACCCAGCTCCCAACCCAACTTTGAGAATAGATTAACGGCGATATTTTTTTTATCGCCCGATAAGAGTCTCACGTTAACGCAGCACGTTAACGCCGATAACGGCCCACCACTAATTTAAACCCATATTTCCAGCTAAACAAGCATAATGTCTAATGAGACTTAAGTTTTTAAAGATCCTTTTATTGTTTGTTTCTTTATAATCTTGTTCTCATTTGAAAAATAACCAGCAAAAATGATCACACTCACTTCTACACTCCTTGTAATTATCGGAATTCTTAGACATCGGATCTAACAATACTAGCAAATTAATTTTACACAAGTAAGTAATGTCATTTTTTAACAGTAAGCATCAGTAATGCCATTTTTTAACAGTCACAACATGTTTATTAACGAAACATCCAGTCGTCCTTTTAGAAACAAGAGAAAGAAATTATTGACAGGTAAAGCACATATTCCCATGCAGCAACCTGCAGTCTGCAGACACTGTGCAACTGTTCTTAATGAAAAATGAACCAGGAGAGTATGTGTACTGTATGTAGCACCTCAGTATAGAATCAGTGTATGCCCTTGTCACAAACATTAGAAAACTGATCAAATATCAACATTATTTCTCTCAAGTCAAAGGGACCCAAGGAAAACATAAGGCATTGAAAACAGTATGTAAACAGGGGCTGGGTGCACAATAGGAACCATGTTCATGCTTTTTTTGCACACCAGCACTTTCATTCTTCCATCATAGCCCATGCTTCCTCTGCTTTCATGTAGTACTGATTAGCCAGTCTCCCCTTCATGGCCTCCATAGCTGCATCAGCAGCCTCGGTAAAAAGATCACCTATAAAATGTAATCCCAATTTAAAAAGTTATAACAAATTCAGGACACATCTAAAAACCAAAACTGCCAATTGTAATTATATCAGCTTTCAATCAGATATTAAAGAAAACCCTGGGTATTAAGACTTATATGGCTTATTATAATGTAAACAATGTCTCTTACTGAAATATGTGTTGGGAACCCCATTAAATATTTACATTATGTAAAAAAAATCCACATTGTTGTATACATATTTTGGACTATAGGGGACGCCATTATTTTGATTACGTAAATGATTGCACTTGGTAAGCACTACTGGCACTATCTGTTGCTCTTTTTACCTCAGAAAATAAAATACTGATACGATGACCACAGCTACGGAAAGAGCTTATAGGTGGCGATGGATAGAAAGTTGCTTTTTTCAAGTTATGTTGCAGTAATAATAGCAACTGATAGTGCCAGTAGCTCACTGAGTGCGACCTTTTATGTAATCAAAATAGGGTTGCAAAAATGTGGAAAATTTTCAGTAAATTCCAGAAACATTCTAGAAATTTTGGAAACTTTCCAGGATTTTTTTAAATCTTCCTGGGATTTTTGGAAATTTACCGGTAGTTTTCCACCCCTTTGCAACCCTAAATCAAAATAATCTATAGTCCAAAATATGTATAAAATGATGTAAATCTTTCATAGGTTTTCTACTACATATTTTAGTAAGAGATATCATTTGTGTTTTATTAAGAAAGTCTTAAAGTAAAAGTTCACTTCCAGAACAAAGATTTACAGATAATTTACTCACCCCGTTGTCATCCAAGATGTTCATGTGTTTCTTTCTTCTGTCGTAAAGAAATTATGTATTTTGAGGAAAACATTTCAGGATTTCTCTCCATATAGTGGATTTCTATGGTGCCCGCGAATTTGAACATCCAAAATGCAGTTTAAATGCAGCTTCAAAGGGCTCTAAATGATCCCAGATGAGTAAGAAGGGTTTTATCTAGCAAAACAGTCGGTTATTTTTTTTTAATTAGCAATTTATATACTTTTTAACCTCAAAAGCTTGTCTTGTCTAGCTCTGAGTAAACTCTGTGTATTCCAGTTCAAGACAGTAAGGGTAGGTCGAAAAACTTTAATCTCATTTTCAAAATCAACTTCAAAATCATCCTACATCACTGCAGAAGCACCAATCCAGTGTTTACAAAGTGAGTGTTTACAATAAGATCAAACACCCTTTATTAAAAAAAAGGTAAAATTGCAACGATTGATTTTGAAGTTGCAGAGCTAGACAGGACGAGCATCTGAGGTTAAAAAGTATATATAATTTGTCAATATTTTTTAGAAAACAACAAATCGTTTTGTTAGATAAGACCCTTCTTCCTTGGCTGGGATTGTTTAGAGCCCTTTGAAGCTTTATTTAAAATGCATTTTGGAAGTTCAAACTCGTGGGCACCATAGAAGTCCATTTTATGGAGAAATAACCTGAAACGTTTTCCTCAAAAAAACTAAATTTCAATACGACTGAAGAAAGAAAGACATGAACATCTTGCATGATAAGGGGGTGAGTAAATTATCTGTAAATTTCTGTTCCAGAAGTGAACTTCTTCTTTAATATCCAGGGTTCCCTTTAAGCCTAGTGTCTATTAATTTGAAGACTGAAACTGTGCCTTTTGTAGGCAGAGATTTTATGAGATGCACTCACCTGCTCTTTGGGGGTCTGCATCCAGGTTGTGCCCTCCCTCCTGGTACATCTCAGCCAATCGTGCCAACAGAAGGTAGCGCGGCTCATCCTGCATCCCATCAAACTCTCCCCCCTCGTCATATTCTGTCATCTTAAGGGCAGAGTCATACCAGTGCACGGCATGCTTCCAGTCCATAGCCCTGCGTTATAACGTCCAAAGTAAAAGTTTGAATTCTAAACACATCTTAGTCCATACAGATACAAATTTGATCATTGCGTTTTTCACCTATCAGAAGGGAGGTTGAACCCTGTGTCAAATGCTCTTGCTACTAGAATCATACTCGGCCGGTCTCCTGCCTCTGCGGCCTGCATCAGAAAGCAGAAACCCTTCCTGCTGTTTTCCTCAGATGCCTGAGATAAAACAACACAGACATGACAGAGGAAGAATTAGCAGGACCACCACACCAACCGTAAGATAATTAGGAAATGAAAGCACCTCTAATTCAATCTCCGGTAGAATGTGATGTGGCAGCTGAAGGTAACACTGGCCAAGGGCAACTATAGCCTCGAGCTCCCCACACATGGCAGCTCTTTCCAAATGGTACATTGCAGAAATCTGGTCCCATGGTGCATCCTTTTCACAGAAACGCCCGGCCTCGTGGTAGCGGACCATGGCTAGATGTACCTTAAAGGGATAGTTCACACAAAAATTAAAATTGTCCTCATCTACTTCATCTACAGACTTTTGTTCACCTTCAAAACTCATATGAAAACATTTTAAATGAAACCTGAGAGATTTCTGTCTAGGATTTTTTTCCATATAGTGGGTTTCAATGGGAGCCAACAGGTTAAAGATCTAAACTGCGGTTTCAATGCAGCTTTTTTTTTTTGAAAATGACTGGTTGTTTCACTAGATAAGTTGGGATCGTGTGGAGCAATTTGAAGCTCCATTGAAACTGTAATTTGGACCTTTAACCCTTTGCTCCCATTGAAGTCCACTATATGAAGAAGAAAGAAAGACACAAACATATTGGATGACATTGGGGTAAGTAAATTATTCAGCTTGATTCATTCATAGATTAGTTTTACGACACCTTTAAGATCTTTTTGGATTTTTAAAGTTTTGGTTGTACAGACTTTAATTAGTGGGACAGTAACGTCTCAGAGCTAAAATATATTAATTTGTGTTTCAAAGATGTCTTATAGGTTACATGAGGGTGAGTAAACAATGACAGAATTAAAATTTTTGGTTGACATAACCAAGGAATAATGTATGACAGTATAAAAAATATTTGTCAGTAAATTTCAGGAACTGGTTTATAAACACATGGCACAATTTCTTACCTTGCCTAGGATGGATTTACCAATCTTCCTTTCGAGAAGCATAGTGTTAAGTCTCTCTACCTCCATAGCCACACAGGAGGGTCTGTGTATGTGGGAGCGAGATGAATGATAAAAAGTCCATTTTTCTTCTGTCAGCTAAGAGATAAAACAAAAAAGAATATTAATAAGCACCCAATGTAATAACTGAGGCAAAGAAGTACAACATCACTGACTTGTCCCATGTCCAAAAGTCAGCTATGTCCATACTTATGTCCATACATACATATATATACAGTTGCGATTAAAATTATTCAAACCCCTTGACCCGTAAGACATTTTGTTGCAGAGAACAAAGTTATATGAAAACAGTTAAAGGTATTAGTGAACTATTGGAGAAAGTTTACTAATACATAGGGATGCTCATATTGACCGTTTAACCGTTAACCGACAGTAAGAATTTTAACCGATTATTACTATCAGTTGAAAGGTTTAAAAGGGTTTTTTTCTATTCTTTTTTTTTTTACGTTTGCTGCATGGTGAAAGAAATAATGCTATTTGTAAGTTATCTGTTTACTCACGCGTGTGTGTCGACACGTGCAGTGTAGCTGTACAGACATATTTCGCTTCACCTTTACTTAGTAAACAGATGTAGTATATGCAACTCAATGGCAAGTGGTGTTATTGGGTTATTAGAGAGTGAATCCGTGAGTGAATGTATTCAAATTCTGAATGAATTATAGTCTAGAAAGTGCGCAATAGGCGCTCCCGTTACAATCACTGGAAAGCTATCACTCATCCTAGAGTAGTTCATCGCAATCTCATAAAGTTATTAAAAAGTAATAAAATAACCTTTACACTGCACAATTAATCTCTTATTTATACAATGCCAACACTTTCTTTGTTTTAATAAGAGAGTTCGCGAAAGTGTAGAAATCAGCAAAACTGAAACCGGCACTTTGGTTGGTGAGTGGATTGTAACATAGCCTCCTCTGATTGGCCACAGTGATAATCAAATCAACATACATGTCTGTGATTGGCTATTGCTGAACGCTGTAAAACACGTGCTTCTCCACACGCATATGACAGTGGATGGAAGTCCCGAACCGCAAATTGAAAGGGTTTTTGTGATGGTGTTTTTTTCGCGGATCTAAGAGTTAACAGGCAGCGGTCCTGCCTATCCGTATAGCATGTGGACATGTTAAAAACTAGGCACACTGAGGTATAGGCTGGCCTGCTATATATTTTTATGTTCGACGAGAAGAATAAGACCGGTACAGTTCTTCAAAGCGCATAAATGGATTTCGTAGTGTTTTAGTTTTGTCATCTTAATTAGGTAGTTATTTAATTTATACATATTTAGTGTAGGCCTATTTATATTCTTTTTTTTTCATTCAGATTTTCTCTGTTCTCAGAACCGCTGCTGATGCGTGATAATTTAAGTATATGTCAATACAGTTTTTGTTGTTGCTCTGTATGCTGCTGTTTACACGTTAAAATAAAACATTTGCTTGTATTTTTAATGTATCATCACAGATACTCGTGCATTCTATTTTTATTTTGAACTAATTTATTATTCTAATTTTATCAGTTAAAGGTTAATGTTCGGATAACGAGCAGCGGTTGTCGGTCAGGAAAATTAACCGAAATGAGCATCCCTACTAATACACATTTGAGTGATTCTGAGAACGTATAGTTAATGAATAATGAAAAAATAATCTAATTTGCTTTACACATTCTTGTTCAAAATTATTCAAACACCAAAAGTCAAATTTGGTCCAAATTTTTTATTTTTTTAACCTCAAATAAACGCTGCCTGTAAGTGCTTAGAAGCTTCTGTCACCTCTCTACTGCAATCTTGGCCCATTCCTTACTTGGAAAAGCTTTCAGATCACTGATAATCTTTAGTTTTCACATTGCCACACTGCCACTAAAATTCAACCAAAAATTTTCAATAAGAATTAAATGAACATTCTACAACCAAACCCTGAACTAAGCCCAAGTAGATTTGGATGTATACTATGGGATAGCTGTCCGGCAGGAAAGTCCATTGATCATTAGCTTCAATCTTTGCACCAAAGGCATCCCAATTCTTGCCAAAATGGCCTACTACTTTAAAGAATCCATGATGTTCTTCATACAGCAATGATTTCTACCCCATAACAGGACTGGCCCACCTCCACGTTTGACCTTTTTTTCACCAGACATACCACTGATCCATAGGCCTAAAAAGCTCCAGTTTGGTCACATCACTCCATAAAACATTCTTCCAGAACTCCCCAGGTCTATCCAAATGAATTTTAGCAAGTCGGTCTTTTTGTTCTTCTTGGTCAAGAGTGGTATTTGGCAACATGCCTCAACATGAAGGCCATACTTGTCTAGTGCTCTTCTTATACACTGCATTGAAATGTTTCTCCTCCTTTCATCAGGTCATCTTGCAAGTCTTTGGCTGTACATTGCAGTTTTTTCGAAGTTGCTCTAATCAAATGGTTTATGATATTGTGTTTTTTTTGTTCAACACCCTCAAAGGTTTTCCGGTACAACACATTTTAAGGAAATAAGCTAAGGAATAAGGCTGCTGGCTGTGTCTCTAGGAACTTTTAATGTCTTGGAAATCTTCATATAGCCTTAGACTTTCTAATATAATAAAACTGCTTCTAATCTATAGTTTTTGTAAGAGCTCTGTTGACTTTTCCATATTTGCCACTCAATCTCAGCACATGCATTGACTAAATGTATGTATGCATAACAGCCCAAGCTAATTCTGTTTTTCTTAATTGTTTCTAAAGGCTTAATTGTGTTTAAGTCAATTTTGTTCCCTACCATGAAAAAACTTGAACAATGTTGAATAGAGGTTGAATAATTATGACACAGCTGTGTTATTAAAAATCCTATAACTCAAAAGTATTATACACTGACATTATCACTTTTGCTAGTGAACTGTTGTAATTTGTTCTAAAATTCTGAATCTTCAGAAAAACATGCATTTGTAAAGTACTGCAGTCTCTGGGGGTTGAATAATTTTGAGTGCAACTGTATGCGTCACAACAATGTTGGTCTGTTGTGATCAAATACAGTGATTAGCTGTTCTGTAAATTGTTCTTTTATTGTCAAACAGAACAGTTTGTCATTTGACAGAATTCAACTGCTCTCTTGTTTTTGTTTTTTTTGTCTTAAATATATAACGTTTCTATGAGAAGCAGTAGAACTAACATCTGTGAGGAAAACCACAAAAATAAACATTCAAATGTCACTACATAAAAAAAGCAATGCATGCAGGAAATCACATACAGGGTTCCCAGACATTTTCACTAAAGACATTTTCACTAAAGGACTTCTATGACTTCTTTAGTCATTCATGATAACTAGGAAAAAGTAATCTATAAAGATTTCACTCACAATCAGCAGTTGCTAGTCAATTACATATTTTCCAACCACAACTACAAAAATTTCAGAAGTTTTACATGCTGTTTAAAAATTTCCTGACATTAACAGGTTTTCCATGACCGTGGGAACCCTGCAGGGTTTAGACTAGAGTATGGGAATGAGAGCTTGCCACCGGTTAGAGGATGAAAGTGAGATGAGATAAAGGTTAGAGTTTAGATGAAAGAAGAATGAGATGAAAAGGTTTAGAGGTTTAGATAAAAGGTGGATTACAAGACAGCACCACTCTAAAACAATGATCTATGTGAAGAAAACAGATTAGGAATCAATGGGTGATGGGTGAATCTCTCATGATTAGATACAGGGAGTTTATCAATGGTTTCGTAGTTACCCGGCGAACACTGTCCTCATCCGATTCTGAGTAATGTCTGTTGTAGAAGGGACGTCCCTAAATGATGATGTAAAAACCTACCATCAAATATCTCAGGAGCCCAAAAATGATTACTGCTGCATTTCATGAGGCATTTAAGCACAACACACAACAACAAATGTACTCTAACAGTAAGGAAACTTTGCTTGGGGAAGTAACAAAGAAAACAAGCAAGAATAGCATCTAATTTCATATTCTTATTTAAAGGATTAGTTCACTTCCAGAATAGAAATGTACAGATAATGTACTCACCCCCTCGTCATCCAAGATGTTCATGTCTTTCTTTCTTCAGTCGTAAAGAAATTATGTTTTTTGAGAAAAACATTTCAGGATTTTTCTCCATATAGTAGACTTCTATGGTGCCCACTGGTTTGAACTTCCAAAACGCAGTATAAATGCAGCTTCAAATGACTCTAAGGACCCTTCTTACTCAGCTGGGATTGTTTAGAGTCCTTTGAAGCTGCATTTAAACTGCATTTCGGAAGTTTAAACTCGCGGGCACCATAGAAGTCCATTATATGGAGAGAATTCCTGAAATGTTTTCTTCAAAAAACATTATATCTTTACGACTGAAGAAAGATAGACATGAACATCTTGGATGATAAGGGGGTGAGTACATTATCTGTACATTTTTGTTCTGGAAGCGAACTGATCCTTTATGTATAACAGCTGTAAATTCTTAGTTTAGTTAAAAATGTTCTGTATTTGTTTTGATTTAATGCTGATCCCCTTAAAGAACTGGCTCAATCATTAAAAACCCTCATTGTTTTTGAGCCAGATACAAATAATGTTGTGATTAATATAATATAACATAAAATATATTGTAAATATATAACAATTTTAATATAATTTTTTTGTATTTTTTTTTTAATTTACACTGTCTAAACATCTGACAATCGGTACCTGACTATGATGTTCGGCTGAGTCTCCTTCACTGCGTTTCTCACTGGGGTAACCACTGTCTCCTCCATTCTCTGAGTCCTGTGAATGCACGTACAATTCACAGTACAAATCAGCTTGGCATTGCTGCTAAAATTAACTTTAATAAGTTTCTACAGAATATAACGGTGGATATCTCTATATTCTAAACTGACCGTGTGATCCGCGTTAGCTCGATGTGCCTCGTTCATTTCATTCATAATTGACCAGCCTGTAAACACACACAGGTAGAAAGACACAGTTGTGATTAAATGAATAAAAATGAATAATAATGCTCATTGTTCAAAAACAAAAAATGCAGTGCTTAAGCTGTATGAATCTGACATTTGAGAACAAACTTTACATTTCAGCTAGAATGTAGACTGCTGACAGTTTTGAGAATGAAATTAAAAAATAAAATATGTTGTGGTTGGTTTCATTTGTACACATGAATTGATATAAATGAAAAATGTCTTAAACAATTCAGTGTTTAAATTGAACAGAATATGTAGTACTACTAATCAGGTTGCTGTTGATATTAATTGCTTGAACACTTTTGTTAATGCTGTTTCCAATGAAAACATTAAATATTCAACCTGACAGTTTTGACATTTCAAACGTATATACTCCAGTAAAGACCCTGGATCACAAAATGTATGCATCATCTGAAAGCTGAATAAATAAGCTTTCCATTAATGCATGGATGATATACGACAACATTTGGCCAAGACACAACTATTTGAAAATCTGGAATCTGAGGGTGCAAAAAACACCAAGTTGTCCAAATGAAGTTCTTAGAAATGCATATTACTAATTAAAAATTAAGTTTTGATATATTTACTTTAGGATATTACAAAATATCTTCATTGAACATGATCTTTACTTAATATTCAGTCACACTTTATATTAGGTGGCCTTAACTAATATGTACTTACATCAAAAAATAAGTACTTAATGTGGTCATACTGCATTGCAAAACACTTTTGCTTCTATTAAGGTGAGATATGGGTAAGGTTAGGGACAGGTTTGGTGGTATGGGTAGGTTTAAGGGTAAGTTAGGGTGTAAGGGTTAGTTCAACAGTGGTAATTACAGAAATTAATTACAAATGTAATTACATATAGGTTTTAAAAAATATATAAATACAATGTAAAATCATGTATGTACACAATAAGTACATTGTACCAAATGATTCATTTAAATGTAAGTACATAGAAATTAAGGCCACCTAATGTAAAGTGGGACCTAATATTCTAGTAATGATTTTGGCATTTAAGAAAAATCAATACAATATATTTGTGGTTATTGCTACAAATATACCCATGCTGCTTAAGACTGGTTTTGTGATCCAGGTTCACATATGTAAGTTGGGATGTGTGTGCTTATAATACTAAACAATACAATAAAAGGTTGGTGCACATGGGCCCAGGTTACCTAGCAACTTTAACACCAGCTAATTAATATTCATGAAGTAAGCCATGGATACTATCAGCAGTGCTTTATTCTCTAGGGAGGAACATAATTGAGCATTGGGGAAAACAAACCTTAACTACCATAGTTTCCTTTCTATAGGGATATTTTGAACAAATGTGGATATATTTAGAGAAATCACACTGCTGCTGACATGCATGTTTAGAGCAACCCTTATTTTTAGTGCAGTTTTTTGTTATCCATTGCTTTGTAACATTTAAGCATTTTGGAAAATATAGAGAACATTTTTTCTAAAAATAGCCAAATCCATTCATTTTTTCCCCCATTGAAAAGAGCAGGTAATTTTAGTAACATCACAACCAGCCAGCCAAAGGCCCACTTAAGTTCTCGGCCAGCTGACAAACAAGTGAAGGGACTACTTGTACTTTAAATATTTATATTTGAAAAGTGTTTCCAGATGGTTGCAACATCCTGACAGCTGATAAATATATAATGGCAAAAGAGCCTAAAAATATATTCATTCATTGTTTTATTTGTTGTCTTAAATAGGGTGCAAATTATTGTTCATAGACAGTATCTGGAGAAGGAAATTGATAGCTGCATTAATATAATATTAATATAATATAACATTAACTAGACCTGTCCAAAAAATAATGCTTTATAGGATAAAGAAGTTTGATACCATTGTTGTTAGATTGTACTGCTCTACTCTACTCAAGCAGTTTGCAACTGTATGCTTGTCACCTACGAAGGAAACATCTGCCACAGAGTGATCTGACTTGGCTTAAAGGGGATTTAATATAATAATCTGTGCATTCCCACATAGTATTGGGTTAGTACAGTATTACCCATAGGTGATCGGCCTGCAGAGACGCCCATACTAAGTGGTGAACAGGGAACCGAGTCTGTGTCACTGCTTTCATCAACAGAGGAATTCTCAGAGAGCCGGGAGAGAAGAACAGGCATGTGGCCGAGAGAGGTTGTCCGGACCCTGGGCGAACCACAGTGTTCTTCACATCCACGGAGGACAGTCTTAGCTGACTGCTGATTAGAAAAAAGAATTTACTTAACGCGAAGAAATTAATAATTAAGTTAAAAAAATTAGTTTGTGAATGCAGGGCTAAGCAATATGAATTTTATTTTGTTGGCCTGATCAGGTCCAGTAATATTTTCACTGGCCACACCAGAAAGAAAAAAACATTTAAATTAACTATCAGAACAAAAGTAAAATAGCAGGATGACATATGTATGTCATAAATATAACTAGTAAACGGACAGTTGAGGTCAAAAGTTTACATACACCTTGTGGAATCTACAAATCATTAATTATTTTACCAAAATTAGAGGCATGTTATTTTTTTTATTTAGTACCGATCATTCATGTTCCAAAAATTCTTTGGTTTTTCAGCATTTTTGTGTATTTGAATCCTATCCAACAATGACTGCATGACTTTGAGATCCATCTTTTCACACAGATGACAACTGGGGGACTAATATGCAACTATTACAGAAGGTTAAAATGAAGGCAAATTAAGAAAAATATACACATCTTCATTCTGTTCAAAAGAACAGAATCATTTTTCCTTCTGGAGCACTAGTGAGCATTTGAACCTTCTGTAATAGTTGCATTTGAGTCCCTCAGTTGTCCCAAGTGTGAAAAGATAGATCTCAAAAGCATACAATTATTCTTTGAAAGGGTTTAAATACACAAAAATGCTGAAAAACCAAGAATTTGCGGGAACTCAAGAATATTTCTAAAAAACAGTGGACAAGGGACTCATGAACAACTACCACTAAACAAAAAACAAAGCTGTGGATCATTCAGGTAACAACACTGTATTAAGAATCAAGTGTATGTAAACTTTTGAACTGGCTCATTTCTAAAAATTCAACTATTATTTTCTCTTGTGGACATTTTGTATGATCCTTATTATTTTGGTAAAATAATTAACATTTTGTAGATTCTGAAAGGGGGGGGTGTAAACTTTTGACCTCAACTGTATCTACTCACTAGTTCACTTTCATAGCTCCACTGTGTAATCACTCTTTTACAAAGTTTCATAACTCAAACTTTCAGAGAAAATGTTTTTTAAGAAAAAACTGAAAAAGAAGTTTAATAGTGGTAATGTTTAAGTCATGTGACCATGGTGTAGCTTATTGGCAGCAAATGTTTAGCTTTTCACTTCTGTTAATTGTATTCTGGCTTCAAAATTCATAAACATTATGTTAAGTTGTGAAGATTATTGTGATGAGCAGAACAAAGAATCATACACTTTTGTTGGTCACAGAGCTTATTTTAAAGCTGATGGAATAATCCTATTGGGTTTTTCTCAAGGAAACCAAGGTGATGCTAACTTCCGGTTGCCCTTAAAAAAAATGTAATCTCTGCAGTACTATATATTGTATAAATATAGCAATGTCCCTTTTGACCAGCTCCATCAGCTGGCCTACATCTCTCACACTAACTCCAGACCATCCTACCATTGAGCTCTGGTTATGGTTACATAAGGTTCTTTTTATAGAATCCAATACAAACCAGCAATTTGTTAGTGCAGTCCAACTGGGCAATTTCAGATGGGGACAGGTCAAAGCGAGCAAGGCCCATACTCCTACAGATCTTATTACACAGGTGAGAGTGGAAGAAAAGAGCCATGCCACGCACACCTGAAACACAAACACACAGACAATCATTAAAAATGTTTATCAAATCAAATTCTTCAAGAAAAAAAAACACTTGATGTTGATAAATACCTAGGTTGCCATCTCCAAAGTCGGTCCCCTTCTCAGTGTGGATCTGAGGGTCTGTGTAAAGGTCCCCAACACCCTGGATGTCCACCACTATCAGCTGGTGTCCAGAGCGCTCAAATGTGAAGTGACTGAATGCCTAAAACCAGAAAAACATAATTGCCAATTAATAATAACACATACATTTAACAACAGATTCAGATTTGTTATATCCTTCACAATATACCTGGGGTGTGAGCCGTATGTTATCATCCCTCACAAAGCCAGAGTTGGAGTTGTACTTTGTGTACTTCCCCTCAATATAGTGTTCAAGGTGAAATAAAGGGCTCCCAGGGCGAGAAGTCATTTCCACAACACACATCTGCATGATGTCAACCTAATAATCATAGGATAGGTTAAAGTACAAAATTCATATACAATTTTGCTTTACAAACTACATCCACCAATGAAATACCTGTTTCGGAGGCCTGTGTCGATTGAACTCCTCGCCCCATAATTTAGCCTCCATTTGTAACCTCACATCCTCAAAGTAAACATCTCTGTCCACGGTCTCCATGTATCTCTTAGCCACATAGTTTGAGGCTGATTTCCAGTTGCTGCTGTGGGAAAAGTTTGACAGTTTCTTCCTATAAACAAAAAAAAGAACAGAACGCTACATGTCAACAAAAAACTTTTCAAAACAAGATGAGAGCTTTAAAATTATCACTTGAAAAATTTAAGATATGCCACTAAGAAAGGGATGTACCAACTAAAAGGGATGTATATGCATAAATATGTTTAATACGGTGTTGATAGGCTGGTTAATGTGGTGAATATGACTTCAGAAGTAAAAGATGTGTCAAGCAGTGTCAGTAATGTCGTGCAGTTTGAGAAATAAAACATTTTTCTAGTGATTTAAATATTATAATGTGCAGTTTTGACCGCAATTAAACAAAAACATGGAATACTTGTACTTTTAATTAAATAAAATCCAAAGGTGAATAAAAACAGGAAACACTTGACTACATTGATAAGAAATGAATAAAAATTGTGGAAAAACTCTGACAAGAATTTTAAAAAATGGAAAAATGTGAGACAAGAAATTAATAACAACTGTTGTCAAACTAGACTACATTGACAAAATTAAAATAAAAACAAATTTTAGGAAAAATTAAGACAACATTGACAGGAAACTAACAAAAATTGAGGAAAAAATGAGTACATTGACAAGAAATTTCTAAAAACTGTGCAAAAACCTGAGTACATTGAAAAGAAATTGATAAGAACTGTTGAAAAACTTGACTATATTGACAAGAAATTACCAAAAACTGTGACAAAATCTAACTACATTGACAATAAATTGAAAAAAAAAAAAAAACTAGACAAATTAGACTACATTGAAAAGAAATAATCAAAACTGAAAATTATTGACTACATTGACAAGAAATTGATTAAAGAACTGTGGAAAAAAATTAATACACTTACAAGAAGGTAATAAAAATAGGAAAAATGCAACTACATATCAAAAAATGTATAAAAATCAGGAAAATTTGACTGCATTGACTAGAAATGAATAAAAACTGAGGAAACACTTGACTACACTGAAAAGAAATTACCAAAAACTGTGTAAAAATGTACTATATTGACAAGAAATGAACAAGAACTGAAAAAAACTGACTACATTGGCAAGAGCTTAATAAAAACTGTGGAAAATTTGACTACACTACATGAAATAAAAAAAAACTGGAAAATTACTGAAAAAACTACATTACCAAGAAATTAATACAAACCATAGAAAACTTTAATACATTGACAAAAAATGAACAAAAACTGTGGAGAAACTTGACTACCATGACAAGACATTTAATAAAAACTTGAAAAAACTACATTGCAAGAAATGAACAAAAACTGGAAAACCTGACTACATTGACAAGAAAACAAGAAAAACTGAAAAAAAAAGATTACATCGACAAGAAATCAACAAAAACTGAAAAATAGACTACATTAGCAAGAAATGAATAAAACCTGTAGAAAAACTTGAATACATTGACAAGAAATTAATAAAAACTGGAGTAACTTGACTACACTGACAAGAAATGAACAAAAATGACAATTAATAATAAAAGTTAATATTTAGATAGTCTAAGGTATGCATTTTTAAATTGGTTTGACTTACGATCTAAAGCATTCCCGCATGGCTCCTTTTCCAAATGGCTGTAAAAGAAATATTAATTAATTAATTTTACAAATAACACATAAATAATCAGCATCAACATTTTAATGTTGGAGTTACTACCACAGAAAAGTGTATTATAGTGCCAAAATACCTGAGAGGAAACCTTGATAAATATATCATCTTTCGCCCATTCACCAGTAACCGCATTGTATCTAAAATGCAAAAAGATATGTTCACATTTTAATCACTTTAAATCACTTTTAATATCCAATTTTACCCTTAAAAAATGTACCTTCTACATTATGAAGATAATATGCAAACAAAATACACAAAAGTGTTTTTTTTTTGTCTTCACTGGCACAGTTAATAAAAGAGTTAATAGAGCAAATACTGCACAATGGGAACAGTCCTTAAAAGGAAACACCCAATATTTACACATGTAAGTGCTACTTTTTTTTCCCTTGGCCCAGAACACTGTGTACCATGTAGACCAACCCATCTGGCACAGTTGTTTAATGGCACACATAGCCATTGGCTGTAAGTCAAGGGCTATTTTAGAGGTGTTAAGTTACAAATGCTTAAATTTAGCGTCTTAGAACTGGGAGAAGACCCCATGTATTTGTATCCATCTGACATTATATGTGCAGTGTCTCCTATTTACCATGCAATGACGTTCTGAAATGATCTGAGATTGATTTAGAGTTGTGCCAGGTTCCTGGGTAAAAACCCAGAAATGGTAAGAGGAGAAAACCAAAGTTCAGTGATCAAAGGTCAATCTCATGTGCAGTGCTAGGGACTCACTAATCAAAAGTAGCGACGTAACAAATTGTACCCTAACTTTTACATTTCATATATTTTTAGTGAAGTAGTTGTCTCTGGATTAAACTACTCGATTCAAGTCAAAGTTTTGGTTGGATGGACAAAAATATCTTTAATTGTGTTTTGAAGATGAACAAAAGTCTTACAGGTCTGGAATGTTTTAGTATAGCTAAATACACTGCTTTTCCTAAAGAATAGCTTGACATAACTTGTAGCTTGGCTGTCTAAAGATTCAAACTAGCTTCTCTAACACTGCTTATGTCTTGCCTTTTGCTGGATTCAAACCTTCACTACTTGGCTCGAACAGTAGGTTAACAATTCAAAAGGCTTCATATTCACTCACCTGTATCGAGTGCAGCGCTCTGTCTCGATTTCTTCCAGATGGAACTCGGCCCAAGGATCTGGCATGGCTTTGGCTTTCTCAATAGCATGTTTCCAAGTTGCCTTAGCAAGAGAAAATAAAGCTGTTTAAAAAAACATCTAGATTTGTCTGTATGGGTTGAAAAAACTGAAGATGGCAGAGATCCACGGTATATTTAGAGCTGTGTGCGAGCATAAAACAATGGTTGGGAAAAGAAGGAATGTACTGGAGGAAAAGAGGTATGCTACTATAATGGTCATGCAGGAAGAAAAGAAAAGAAAAGAAAAGCTTGAATTAATGCTGAAAGTGTTCAGTAGACATTAGATTAAGGACCCCAGTTTTCAAAATTAAAGAAATACCATCAAAAATTGATTATTGATTATCCTTAGGAATCAAAATTGGAACAAGAACGGTTACATTCCTTGATTCCTGTTCCTGTTGGACAGGTACCCCAACAAGTTTCTGATCCTGCTAAGCATTTCAGGAGCAAACACCAGGCTTGGTTATGGTGTTTCACAAATTCCGAATAACAGCTGTATGAGACCTAGTTACTGTACTACTATACTGTAGTACAAGTCACATCATGATCCAAGTGTCATCAGTGAAGTAAACCTGACATGCGGCAGACATGACACGATATCTCAAAATAAACATTAAACGTAGATCCTGTGGACAGTGGTACATTCAGCCAATTATTTATTTCCTTTCGAAAGGTCAGTGAGACAGTGAGTACAAATATACGTCAGACACAAGGAAAATGTGGGCTCCTCCTTACAGGGAACCCCTAAAGTATGGAAACATTACCCATGTGTCATAAGACATAGCTTGAGATAGGTATTCATAAGCCATAGGCATCGCCTGAAGAGTACTCACTTCACTTGAATGAATTATATATTAAAGACTGTTGAAATAAAAAAATGAAGTGCTGTGTTTAAAAAGCACTAAAAAGTAGCATCTTCTCTGCTGTACATTCTAAACAGTTTTTAAAAATTAAATATATGCACATATAAACAGTTTTTTTTTTTTAAACATCTTTAACATGCATTTAGAAAATAGAAATTAAACTGCACTGGATTTACAAGATTAGCCATCGATTATTGTATGTATCAGACACACTTTCTTTGCATCCCTAATAGATTTTCTTTTCAAAGCGAGCAAAAGCAGAATGAATGAAAGGTAAAATAAGGTGACAGGAGAAATATGGAAAAAGCATGCATTCCAGGTGAGATGCTGCAATGACACAGGGTAAAGTAGATTAATAATCTGGGATAGAAAAGTAAAAGGGTGAAAATTGAAACTTTTCTAAACATACCCGGCCTTTCTCAGTTAAAGAGCCAAACCTGTGCCCATCCTGCTCGTTTTCATTTTTGTTCTAAATTGAAGGAATAGACAAACCCACTTGTTTAAACACAAACATGTTAGTACAAAAGCAACCTGACTTTCTGTATTTACCGTAAGATTTACAGTACATGAGATTAGGGAAGTCACATCACCAGAGCTAAGAGAGAGAGCTCCATATATGGAAGTGAGTGTGTCACAGAGCTGGAGGAAAACAATTTTTGCATACTGTACATTAGTTCACTGCTTCGTCTGGTAACAGCACAAAAAGCTTTGTGGCTAAGAAAAAACATTTGTTCAGTAGTTCTCTGTGGTACAGACGATCTCTTTTACTATTACAGAGAAGTCATTATTAGTCATTCATGGACGTGAACAAGATAAGGACGTTCTTGGAATAGGCTACTACCAAAATACAGATAGTTTCAGTTCTGGATAACGATACAGCATTACATTCATTATAAAATACACAATATATGCATTTCTGATGTGAAATGTAGCTATTGTAATAGTATGAAAACGTATGTGAAACATTATGCAATGATAAATGTTTCAAACCAGTCTTCCACATTGTTGTTACATGACCATATGTGACCCTGGACCACAAAACCAGTCTTATGTAGCACGAGTATATTTGTAACAATAGCCAAAATATTGTATAATATTTAGATTTTTTGCACCCTCAGATTTCAGATTTTCAAATAGTTGTATCTCAGCTAAATATTGTCATATTATATATCAGTTTAGTCAAAAAACTGACCCTTATGGCTGGTTTTGTGGTCCAGGGTCACATACAACCTGTAATTTCTACTGAATTTGCACCTTTTTGTAAAAAACGTTATGCAAGTCTCATACAATTCTGACGCTACACAGGATAAACAAGCTGTCTACTACAAAAATAGTACAAATAGTAGTATGCTGGTCCAAAAATAGCCTTTGTTTACATGTTAGGGACTACATTCATCTAGGAAACGTCTAGAAATACAATTAACGTTATAATGAATGTTGGTGCCCTTAATGTTTTTATCATGTAGTAACAGTTTTATAAAAGCAATGACAAACTCTTAGTCGTGCTGTGTTATACATATATGACTACACACATATTACAGTAAAGCGCTTAGAACTGCAGATTAACTGGGAAAGACTCACCCTGTACGTGAAAGAGTTTTTGGGCAATGAATTAGAAAGCTGCTGGTTGCCAACGACGTTCTTTGGGTAATCAAAGAAGCCTTTGGTTGGGCTTATAGGGTCATCAGTGAAGATGGGGCAGATGCGGAGGTCATCTTCTTCTTCATCATCATCATCACTTGCATTGCAATCTTTGAACGCCACTCTACTCTTAGCACATCCATTCCTAGGTCGATCCCGATGACTTTCCACCTCCTCCATACTAAACATGAGCTCCTCCTCAGCCATGATGTCCCACTGTGTTGTGCACCAGAACTATAAACAAGCACATTAGATTAAGTGTCAAATACTGCTGCATCAGCAGATGCATTGTAAGAAAAAAAGCAGTTAGATTAACTGAGAAACGAACAGGTTGATCAAATGTGAATTCGCTAATCTCTGTCCGAGTTAAACCTGTTCCTGTTCATGCATTCCATTGACCCGTCAAATAGTCGTGCTAAAATACTTCAAACATCAGTTTGCAATGACAAAAGCAATTCATTTTAACACACACACGCCGTCATTCATTTTAAGCTTCGATTTAATGTAATTTGTTGCATAAATACTAATAACAACAAAGCATAACCATAACATCTTAAAGGTACAGAGCACAAAAATAAACAAAGGTGCAATTCACATACCTTATGTTAAAATGAGTAAAACTGTTAGATTGAAGACATAACGAAAACAGAAGACAGATACTCTCACTTATCTTGAATCGCCTTCACACCCTTTTTAAAAAGGAAACCAAGTCATCAATGAATTGCGCGTTTGAACGGAAGTTTCAGCTGCGGTTGTGTCTCAAGCACACTGGCCAGTGACAGGTTTACTGAGCCTCTGCACAAATGTGTACTACGTGTCCTGGACTGCGAGCAAATGTTCCCTTGTGTTGATTCCTCCAGCCTCGCATAAACTCAGGATAACGACAAAGCTGTATATTTAGCCCTCTAGTGGCCTTCAACAAAAATACATTCATGTACTTCTTTATTTCATTGCAGAGAAATAGGTATCTGAATATGTAAACGTAAACAAATATATAATTATTTTAAATACACAGAATAGATTTGCATAAAGAAAACACGTCAAAAAGGTCAAAATACTATTTAAACAGAGGCAGAGCCGTGTGCCTTAGTCAGTCACATGGCCTTTTATGGGGGAGCTCATGTTGTTATCGATCTCTGCGGGAATGTTACGAACTCTACTAAGGCAAAGGCGTGCCTCATGAATATTAATTTATTCGTGCTAACGTTTCCTGAACGTAGTCGTTGAGAATAATTAATATTCATGAGCCAAGCCTTCAAGCGGCCACATTCCAAACGGCTCTGATTCCAAAATCAAATCAAGTAGGCGCACTAGGGACACGTCACGTTACGTCATTAATATTCATGAGAGAACCCTTCTCCATAGTAGAACCGCGTGTTCTCGGGGGCAGGGCAGGAATCCACACTAGTGAGGACTAGCTGCACGTAGTCACTGTGAAAAAGAACATAGCTGCCCATCGGACTCAAGTAGCGTGCACACCGAGCGGATATTTTCGTGTTCATGGTATTCGTTTTATTGCCAGTGTCAGCGTCATCAAATGTGACGCTTACAGTTGTTCCGAGACGGTTCTAACGATTCAGTTTAATGCAGGGCTGCCAACTTTTGAGTTCAGCTTGGAGTGAGAATTCCCACAGCCGTCCCTGTAGGGGGGTCCGGGGGCATGCTCTCCCGTAAGAAAATTTTGTACATTTTACAGTTAAATTCATCTATCTGGTGCACTTTGAGAGTTCACAATTAAGAGCTCCAATACAGTTTCAGTGTGCAAACTAAACAAAGAAAAAAGCTGGTCAATTGACTCGATCTTGAGGTTTAAAGGGGACTCAATCCTCTTTTTAGTGTGATATGGTGTCTCAGTCTAAATTACTCTCACACTGGCATATTTAAAAACCAAACAATTTAGAATTAAAAAGGAATTAGAAAGAAGAACAATAATAATAATTTTATATTAACAACAGTAATATTGAAAACAATTCTGTAAAGTAAATAAAAACAAGTATTTCACCGGTATGTTATTTTACCTTTTTCTACAGTTTTCTACATGTTTTGGTGATTTGAGAAAATTTACCAGCCATAAATATTTTTCCTGGCCATGAAACTGTTTTTGCAGAGGCTGCTACTACAACTAAACATTTTTAATAATAATAATAATAATAAAAAATACATTGAAAATTAGAACTAAACACTGCATTTTAATCTTGATACAAGCAAAGATGCTACACACGTTCGCATGAGCAGTGTGTGATACTGTTTTTATCATAAAATGATGTAAAGTAACTGTTGCAGTGCTGCAAAACTGTTCACTTTTTACCACAACAAGTAACGCAAATTTACAGTGAAAGAATTGCAAGATTTAGTCATTATACTTTTATAAATAATTACAGCCGCATATATATATATATATATATATATATATATATATATATATTGACAGGAAAAATTCAAATATTTTGCTGTTGATATATTAGTCTGCTGTTCTGAGAAAATAAATTTTTCTCATTTTCGAAAAAGAATCCTTCATTCATGAGATTTATCACTCTCGAGGACGAAAAACAAAACTTTTATTCAAATTCTAAACGGATTATATGTAGCCTTGGAGTGCGCAATAGCCCTTCCTTGATAATCACTAAAACGTGTCGCTTCAGTTAATCGCAAAAGTCCTTTTATTATCAATGAACCGCTTATTTACAGTGAGAGGACTGGCAAGTGCAATCTGGCGTTTAGAGGTGAGTGAATTCAGAACGCAATGGCCAATCACAGGCGTTCTAGATCAACATATATGTCTGTGATTGGCTACATTGCTCAGCGCTACGAAAACACGTTGTCTTTTGGTGATTTCCAGAGAACTAACACAAATAGGCACTGAAGCTTTTGCCAAATCTGTTTAGCCAATATCTTATATTATTACAGTTTTAACCGAGGGTGCTTTTGACTGCGTGAGAAAATGGATGTGTGGCGTGAGAGCGTGTGAAAAGTGTCAATTGCGTGAGTCTCACGCTGAATGCGTGAGAGTTGGCAGCCCTGGTTTAATGACATTTGCAGATTAACAAGGAAAAAAATAAATCGAGATGCGTTTGTTAGCGATAGGCTAACACGTTCTGTCGAATGACGTTTGTATCAAACTGCTCGTATTATGAATCACTAATATTCTGAGATCTTAAACAACATGTTAGAATTGAGCATAACCTTGTAGAGATTAGTAAACTGTATTCTTATTGGGCTCACTTTTATCAGGCTAACCTTTCATCGTTGAAGTCTCATGGTAGCGTGGCCGAGTGGTCTAAGGCGCTGGATTTAGGCTCCAGTCATTTCGATGGCGTGGGTTCGAATCCCACCGCTGCCAATATATTTTTGATTATAATTATTAAGGACCTTCCATCTATAAAATAACATTTGCATGTAATATAAATATAATATATAGCAGAGCTTTATATAGAGAGTTTTACATGCATCGAAAATTAAAATGCCAGACCTTTTTAAGGATACTGTACATTATTTCTGACTTTATTTTAACAATGTACATCTATTTTACAGAATTAGTTCAAAGTCAGAGTTGAAAACGTCTTAAACTCTGTATGTATACAAATTGTATAATATCCAAACACATTTATAGTATAATAGAGTTTCCATTGACCCGTCAAATAGTCGTGCTAAAATACTTAAAACATCAGTTTGTAATGACAAAAGCAATAAATTTTAATACATTCGTTACACCGTCATTCATTTAATGTATAATCATTTAATTTAATGCATTCATTTGACTCAAAAAAAAAACTGTTCTCCTCTCTTTCTTGATCTTCCCTTTCTAGCCTGCATTCATCTAACAACGCCTGATATATGGTATTTTGAGCACTTCCTATGTTGATATGCCTCCTTAGGATGAATCGCTTGTTGTATTCCCAATTGTAAGTCGCTTTGGATAAAAGCGTCTGCTAAATGAATAAATGTAAAATGTAAATGTAATTCGCTGCATAAATATTAATAACAAAGCTTAACCATAACATCTTAAAGGTACAGTGCACAAAAATAAGCAAATGTATAGTGTGATATACCTTACGTTAAAATTAATAAAGCTGCTAGACTAAAGACACAACGAAAACGGAAGACAGATACTCTCACTTATCTCAAATCGCCTTCACACCCTTTTTAAAAAGGAAACCAAGTCATCAATAAATTGCATGATTGAACGGAAGTTTCGTAGTTTTTATAATATATATCAGAGCTTTATATATGAAGAGGTTTATATTATTTACATTATAATTGTGCAGTTAATTCTCTTAATGTATTTTCAGAAAGTTTTGGAATATTAAGTCCTTTCCCCAAATTTGTTACTACCGAAACACAGTAATATATAATTTAATAAGGGTTGTATTGACCTATTAAGATTTTGCTTACATCTTGTTAGTAAATATATTTTTTTATTAATTAAAAAATGTATTAATATATTTTCTATTTTATTAAAACATTTTCAGATGTAAAATCAATAACAATTACATTTTTAACAATATTTTATGTGTGATTTATGAGATTTGTTTCTATATTGAAACCAGTTTTACTTTGTAAAAGGCAAAATCATTAGTTTAAACATACACTGAACCAAACACTATAATAACATCTTAGTTGATAATTCATTATACTTTATTTTTGACAAAACGTCCTATGTTTCAGTAGTGACTGCACAGTAATGCTTTGGTAGTGAGCACATCAGAATTATAACTTGCATACTAAAGCACTACCAAAGCATATTAAAATACTAGAAATGTGCTAAACTGTACTAAAATTTAGTTTATGTGTTTTCCTTTTGGTCTCTACTGAAACAATGATGACATGTTTCAATAGTGACAATTTTATGGGAAAACTGACAAAATACAAAGATGTCACTACCAATTCTTCACCAAATTCTTTGGTCGTGACTGTTTCGGTATACAATTTTAGGTACTTTTAGCTCAAAGATACTGGACAGTTGTAGAAATATAAAAACTAAATGTTATGGAATAACTGCCAAAAAAGTATTTAATTATAGAAAAGTTGTGAGTAGTAACATTTTTTAAAGTCACACACAGATTTTTCATACTTTTGAACACATTTACCTCAAAATGATGGGGCATATCCACTCACCATGCAGCTGTGTGAGAGTGACACAAATATTTCCTGATCATAAATGTAGGTGTGTAGTTAAAACCAGTCTCAGGACTGTCAGCCAATAGACTAAAACAGTAGTGACATAAAAATGTGGGACATATATATTTTTTTATAAAGTTTCATAATTTACAAAGAAAATATAAATTAAATGTTTTTTGAACTTCACTTAAAAAAAAGATTTTTTTAAAAACTGTAAAAAAAAAATTATATATATATATATATATATATATATATATATATGTATTTTTTTTTTTTTTTTTTTTATTTAGGGTTAGGGTTCGGGACAGCCACCTCTCAATTGCAAGTACCCACTAAATAATGATTTTATATATATATATATATATATATATATATATATATATATATATATATATATATATATATATATATATATATATTAAGCTTACTGATATTTTAAATATTATTGTGGGTTTTCAATAGATAACAGGATCTTAGTAAAAATCTAAAAGATGTTAATACTGTTTTTTGGTTGTGGGACAGCAGACCAATTCTAGAATGGCCCATATAGGCATTTGTCTTTAGAATATACATAGACGACACAGTATTCCAAACATATCTACTCACCTGAACCATACGTGAATGGCTGGAAGACGACAGTAATAGCAGAAATTACAACGTTCACATCCAATATTAAAAATAAATGAACTGTATTTGGGAGACCCTTTCACTGGCTTTCAGGCGCTTTGCTCTTGCATGCATATCTGCTTTTCAAAAAAAGTGATCAAAACAAATACCTTCAAAATGCAGTATGAGGAACACAGAAAAGGTATTATAAAATTATTAATAATGCTAATTTGCTCATGGTGTTAATTTCCATCACAGTGCTTCTTGCATCACAACCAATATACATTTTTAAAAACGTAAAGCTGTAAGCAAAATAAAATAAAAAAGAGCTCTAGTGATGTGCACTAAATGCACATATGTGACCCTGGACCACAAAACCAGTCTTAAGTCGCTGGGGTATATTTGTAGCAATAGCAAAAATACATTGTATGGGTCAAAATTATTGATTTTTCTTTTATGTCAAAAATCATTAGGAAATTAAGTAAAGATCATGTTCCATGAAGATTTTTTGTAAAATTCCTACTGTAAACCTATCAAAATGTAATTTTTGATTAGTAATATGCATTGCTAAGAACTTAATTTGAAGATCTTTAAAGGTGATTTTCTCAGTATTTAGATTTTTTTGCACCCTCAGATTCCAGATTTTCAAATAGATGTATCTCGGCCAAATATTGTCCTATCCTAACAAACCATACATCAATAGAAAGCTTATTTATTGAGATTTCATATGATGTATATATCTCAGTTTTGTAAAATTTAACCTTATGACTGGTTTTGTGGTCCAGGGTCACATATAATAAATCAGATTTTATACAAAACACAGTGTGTTCATAACAACCTCCATAATTGAAAACCCCAAAAGAAGTGTAATAAACATTAAATACGACGTGATTAAGCAGCTCAGTTGGTACTAAGATTAATGAGGTCTGAAGACCTAAAACTTTTAATTTACTCTCTTGGTAAGTTTTGTGCTCAAAAATAATGGGTCATTTGCGCCATCCAGCGGTTTGACATCTCTTGATATTCACCATCACCCAAATAAACAAGGTGTTTTTTGGTAGAAAGATAGCCTGACATATTGCAATGGGCTGTGTTTTTTCTTAACAGAAGCTTTAGAGGTGTGTTCACTGTTCAGAAGGTGTATGGCTAGCGTTAGCATCGTTGTTCTTCGTGTACTACTACCGATCAGTTACACGCTTGTGTTAGACGCTAAAGCAAGATCTCTCCGTGTTTTATGTAAAATACACTGATACTAGCGAGTTTTAGAAAGCGATATACACAGTAAGTAATTCCCTTACCCATCCAACCACAAAAAAGTAACCTGGGGCTGGGCATCAGTACTCGGTGTTTTCTCCGTCACCAAATCTTTCCACCTTGTGTATGAAGTAACGACGTTTACGCTTGTTTTTTGTTTTTGTTTTCCTGTCTTCTGGCTTTAACGCTTTTCTGCTTCTTCGGCTATACAAGTAATTTACTAAGTCTCCCATAATCTTCGCTAGTAAAGCACTGTTTTATCCACCTTATTTTTCCTGTAAGACTAGGCGCAGCCATTTGTAAATTGTATGGGTTCGGCTTCCGGTCTAATCTGTGTCCAGCTATTTTTAGCAGCTCGTTTTGCTGCTTGATATAGCAAATGGGTAAGTCTTCCATATTATTTAAAAGAGTAGTTCACTTCTAGAACAATAATTTACAGATAATGTCATCCTTGTCTTCCAAGATGTTCATGTCTTTTTTTCTTCAGTTGTAAGAAAATTGTTTTTTAAGGAAAACATTTCAGGATTTCTCTCCATATAATGGACTTCTGTGGTGCCCCCGAGTTTGAACTTCCAAAATGCAGCTTCAAAGGGCTCTAAACTATTACAGCCGAGGAAAGAAGGGTCTTATCTAGCAAAACGTTTTTTTTTTTTTTCAAAAAAACAAACAAAAAACTTTACAATTTATATACCTTTTAACCTCAAATGCTTGTCTTGTCTAGCTCTGTGTGTACTCTGTTTAGAGATTAAAAAGTATATAAATTGTAAATGTTTTTGAAAATAACAGATCGTTTCGCTAGATAAAACCCTTCTTCCTCAGCTGGGATCATTTAGAGCCCTTTGAAGCTGCATTTAAGCTGCATTTTGGAAGTTCAAACTCGGGGCACCATAGAAGTCCATTATATGGAGAGAAATCCTGAAATGTTTTCCCTAAAAATACATAATAAAATCTTGGATGACAAGGGGGTGAGTACATTATCTGTACATTTTTCTTCTGAAAGTGAACTACTCCTTTTATTATATATAAATAAAGATAATAAATCAGATGACTTTTCTTATTTATTAAAGTGTAGGAAACCTGGAGAACATTGTTTGGACTCTCATTCTGATGGCACCCATTCGCCGCCAATGCTAAATTTCTTCAAATCTGTTCTGACAAGGAAACAAACTCATGTACATCTTGGATGGCCTGAGACTGAGTACATTTTCAGCAAATTTTTGTTTTTTAAGTGAACCGTTTCTTTACCGTAATATACAGGTAGCATTTCATAAAATCATCTCAACTCAAATCAATGTTCTTTGTCCATTTATTTATTTGGTGAGTAGCCTTGTCATAAGCAGGATAATGTACAGTCCTTTATTCGCCAGTCATTATTCAAAAATTAATTGCCTCGGGATGATACAAGGATGATTTATTGAGCCGTAATGACTGTCTGACTGTACATTAATGCTTATGTAAATCTTTTAATGACCACAATATCATTCTAATAAAACATCCACTGCAAAAAGGCCCTTTTGTGTGAGTGAGTCATCCCTTTAAAGTGGATCTATTCCATTGCCATCAGTTGAACCACACCGGCATTGAAAAAGTCAAATATGTAGCATAAAAAAAAAATCTGTCAGCCAGGCAGACAGACTTTACCCGCAAAAAGAAGTCCAACTATTGTGAAAAATATTGATAAAACAAACAGTACATATGAGGACCCAACAACCGTATTATTGGGTAATTTGTAAGGTTGTCCTCCAACTTGATTGATGTAAAATCCGACTGGAAATATGAGGGCGGCCATGCAGAAGAGGACCACTGCAAAAAACAAAGAAAACTAAATAATTCATGTCTGAAATACTAAAAAGTAATTCATTTTGAATTTTTTGTGCAGAACAAATTTCCCTTAAGACAACATACTTCCCATGAAGGCGATCCAGCGGGCGTATTTTGTAGCTTCTCGCCGCCAATGTGAGATCACAAGCAGGCCACACGTGATAGAGAGCGAGATGATGCCTAAGATGATGAAGAACAGGGTAGTGATCCATTCTGGAGGAAGGCTTGGGGAGATGCATACCCTGTTTCGACCATGGATGGTCTGGCATTGTTTGACTAGACCCACAGTCAGAGCTCCTAGGTGCAAAACACAAACATTTTGTGACTATTAAGTGAAAACGAGTCTTCATTTAGCATAACATATATAACATAGCACAGAAATGACGGAGTGAGTAAATAACGACGGGTATGTTTTCATTTTTGAATATCATGTTCCTTTAATGGGATAGTTCTTCTCAAAATTAAATTCTACTATCATTTACTGAACCTTCTGTTATTCCAAACCAGTGTGGCCTTCTTTTTATCTTTGGAAAACAATATTTAAAAAATGTTGGTAACCAAACCATTTCAGTTATCTTTGACGTCCATTGTGTGGATTGAAAAATACAATGGAAGTCAATAGAAACCAAAACTGCTTGAATCAAAACATTCTTTAAAATATGCTTTTTGTGTGTACAGCAGAAGGGAAAAAAGCATACAGGAATGACATGAAGGTGACAAAATGATGATGGAATTTTCATCTCTGGGTGAACTATCACTTTGAGGACTTTACAAAAGGGCATAATGATGATATCAATCCTTGCAGTTGAAATTCTACAACTGGGACATTTAGTGTCAAATCCAAAACCAAAAATAAAAAATATATATTTTTATAATAATTTTTATTTTTTTTAAGGGAAAGATAGACATGTATAGTGATGAAAGCCAAAATATTAAATGTCATGGATAAATATTTACTGAATAATCTACTGTTTTGTAGAGGAGGGTCAAAATGGCAATTTTCAAAGGCATAGTCAAGTTATAGGATGGTAAAAAATAACTTCAGAAATATGGCAGCATCATAATGTTATTTTTACAGAGATCTGAAGTTCTATTAGTAAAATCTGTTGACTTATGTGCCAATGGTGACCATTCAATAATGGGGAAACCGTACTTTAAAATTTTTCCACAGTTTGCATGCCTGTAACTCAAGAAGTATTAAAGATATGTTAAAGCCCTTTCAGATATTGGGTTTTAACAAACTTTCCTATTTTTTTAAGACCCTATATGAATCGGTTCCAGAGATATTGGAATTTCAACATGGCTCCAGGATTCAGTTGTTAAAATGTACACATTTTCAGTGGTCAAAAACCAAATGTGGGTCAGTTTGCAAAAACAAGATACTTCTTCTTTTAAAGAGGAATGTCTGAAGAACAAATAATGTTGAAACTAGACATGTATCTCATTTCCTTATATATATAAACAACTGCATTAAACAGTGCCACTAATATTCTTTTTCCAAAGTTTGAGTGCCTGTAACTCAAGAAATATTAAATATATTTCAATATGATTTTTAGATTATAGTTTTTAATAAACTTTTCTTTTAGAATCTTCCAGATGTCCAGATTGTTGAATATTTCCCATTTTCAGGGGTGGAAAACCGAATGTTGGACACTTTGTATACAGCTGATACTTATTTTATTTAAAGAACCATGTCTGGAGAATAAATAATGTTGAAATTAGAATTGTATCTTGTTTCCCTCTACCAAAACCATCTCTCTGAAGTCATGTAACTTGACTTTAAATCAGGTGAAAATTGCCATTTTGACCCCCCTCTACAAAATAGTGAATTATTCAGTAAATATTAAACCATTACATTTAATATTTTGGATTTCATCACTATATGGGTGAATGACGGATAAGGATTTAAAATGTGAAAAAAAAATAAAACTGGCAAAAAATTTAAATGTTAGGACTTTCTATACTTATTACAGTGTTGTGTATGTAATGCAATGATATTTACACATTTCAAGAATGTAATTAACCATTTTTTTGATGAATCAGATCTTTTTCCTCATGAAAATGTCATTCCTGGGTAACGTAATGAATTTTTAAATTAATTACATTTCTACCATTGTTGGCATATACAAATGTACTGATCTCCATATTTGGAGCTCAACAAACAATTAGTGCTCAGAAAACTACATTTTAATCACAATTAATATAATCAATTTGGGATTTCTTATAGGCACAGGCTCATTTTTGGCTGCTGCTAATTCAAAAATTCAGAACCAAATAAAACAAAAACCTGGAAAATGTTTAAAAATGTTTTCCAATAAAGTAAATAAGACTTGTTTTATCATTAACTCAACAAAAAACTGAATTGTGTAATCTAACACACAAATATGGGTTAAATGAATTGCCCGTGTCATTGTTAGCCGGAATGACATACTGTTAGCCGGAATGACATTCAGCAATATTTTTCAGGATTACCATAAAAACCATCATCAGTATAATTTTTCTTTCCAACACTCAAACTTGAAACAAAGTAAGATACACTTGACAGTTGCAAAACTCACAGTTTTTAATGATTTAAAAAAAGTACAACAGGCTTTTTGGGACACCAATTTCATTACAATCGTATTTTCTAAATATTACAATAAATCTGTAAAATTATAATGCTTCATAAACAATGGCCAGGGGTATAGTGTATAATGTGTAATAACACATTACACCGCTAAAACATTTAGGCTTATTGCAAATGAGTGTGAACCTATTTCGATTAAAGGAACATTCCACTTTTTTTGGAAATAGGCTCATTCTCCAACTCCCCCCGAGTTAATAAGTTGATTTTTACCGTTTTGAAATCCATTCAGCCGTTCTCCTGTTCTGGCGATATCACTTTTAGCATAGCTTAGCATAGATCATTGAATCCTATTAGACCAATAGCATCGCGTTCAAAAATGACCAACGAGTTTCCATATTTGTTGTATTTAAAACTTGACTCTTCTGTAGTTATATCGTGTACTAAGACCAGTGGAAATGCAAAGCTGCGAGTTTCTTGGCTGATAAGATTAGGAACTAAACTTCCATTCTGGCGTAATAGTCAAGGAAGTTTGCTGCTGTAATATGGCCGAAGCAGGCGGAGTATTATCAGAAATATTCCCAGCTAGTTTAGCATTTGCACATGTGCTGCGTGATATTACTGCTCCTGCTTCGGCCATATTACGGCAGCAAACTTCCTTGACTATTGCGCCGGAATGGGAGTGTAGTTCCTAATCAGCCTAGAAAATTGAAGCTTTGCATTTCCACCGGTCTTAGTACACAATATAACTACAGAAGAGTCAAGTTTTAAATAGGACAAATATCGAAACTCGTTGGTCATTTTTGAACGTGATGCTATTGGTCTAATAGGATTCAATGATCTATGCTAAGCTATGCTAAAAGTGATATCTCCAGAACAGGAGAACGGCTGAATGGATTTCAAAACGGTAAAACTCAATTTATTAACTCGGGGGGAGTTGGAGAATGAGCCTATTTCCAAAAAAAGTGGAGTGTTCCTTTAATATTTCAAGTTTGCTTGTTACTGACACATTATTGTTCCACTGAATCATCACCATAATACCTTGCTCTCTATTTTCAAAGATACTCAGCCCTAGCTTCTGCATCTGTGTTTATTCTGGCTCTGAACCGTCTCTGCCTCTCTTTATTAGACAGAGGCATCTGGAAGAACAGAATTGACCTTAAAACACCAGAAGCTATACAAAAGTTTTAAAATGGGTAACACTTTATAATAACGGCACGCTATTAATCATTAGTTAAACATTAGTAAACAGTTAATTCATCATTTATAACGCATTAAAAGACATTAATAAGCAGTTTATAAATACAGCTATAAATGCTTTATTCTTGATTTAAAAGCATATCTATAATGTGTTTAATAATTGTATTTCCATACTTTAATTTCATACTTGTAGGTAGGCTTATAAATCAAGCATTAAGAATTTATAGCTGCATTTTAAATCGTAAATTTATTGATGAATTAACTGTTTAATGATGTTTAAATAATGATTAATAACGTGTAGTTATTATAAAGTATTACCAAATGTGGATATATTTATAATAATGATTACATTATTCATGATTTGACCATTAACATTACAAAAGTTCAATTCAATGATAATTAAATGTGAATCATATGAAATCAAGATGAATGACAGCAAAAATACGGCAAAAAACATACAATTATGTAAATAATGTTAATGTTAATAATATAACTATAATAACTATACCTAAAAGTTTACAAATGTTAATTAAAAACTAGATTGTTATGCCTATGTCATTCTGGATAACGGATGACATGTCCTGGCTAACAGAGTTTTTTTGTTATCCAAGAATGACATGTTGTTATCCAGGAATGACAAAACGAATATTTTTCTTTATAATCAGGCACTAATTTAACCACCTATGGAAAACTACAACTTAGCCATCATCGCTTTAAGGTAATCTTTTAGATCAAATAGATAGTTTTTTCATATAAAAACATTATAAATAGTTTGTCAGTGTTATCCAAAAGGACACATGATATTGCTACAAAGTGCATCAGTGACCGAAAAGGTCAAAATATCAATATTTTAAGAGACGCTTAGTCACCTTTGCACATGTTCTGGTGCTCATTCAGGGTCTTCTTTTTGATACAATATTATGTCACTTGACATACCACAATGCATTATGGTCTAAAATGGTCATTGGTGTCTGTTATCCAGGAATGACATTACAGAAATCACAATTTGGGGACAAAAGTCTTTCTGTCATTAAAATTTAATTAAACTTAGTATTATAACCATATTTGCAGGTATCGTTTAAAACTTCAATATAATTATGCCCAAGTAGATTTTAAATATTTTTATTTTTCTTATTTACATTTTTATTGTATTTTTGTACTCAGATTTTAAGCCGGGACAGTTACCCGGAATGACGTTTTGGGACTTTTGAGCTCAATAGTTCCTTAAAGATTAATTATTTATAATGAATTCTCACAAGAGTAATTAAAGAGGGGAAAGTTGAGTCATTTAATGAAATGCATTTAAAAATGTATAAATTTTTAATATTATGAATATGCTTTGGACACCAGAATTGACATGCCACGTCATTGACCCATATGCGTCTATCTTTCTTCAGAAAAAATATTAGCAAAATCAAAGATTTGAGCCAGGGACCTCTAGCTTAACAGTAAAAAAAAAAAAAAAAAAAAAAAAGGTATCATGATTGATGTGAATTCCTTTCTGGAACATGAACAAGAACATGAAGAACTAAGAGTTTTCAAAAATAAAGAGTCTCCTCCTATAATATTTACGATTCCACTCTAAATTAAGTCATCCACTAAAATGCCGCACAGTCTACTTCCAAAAATACACCAACAATGGATTAAAAGATAAATCAAATGATGCCGTCTTTGCACGTTTTGTGACTCAGGACATTAGAAAATCTTTTGTTTTCACAAAGTTGTTTAAAATTATATAGCCTAGTATGTAACTTTCTTATTTAATTTAATCTCAATAGTCACCAAGTCAGATTAACTTGACGCTTAGTTTTATGATCAAAACTCTGTAGTGTTTATTGTGGGGGCAAAACATAATGCAATGAAATAAAATGGTGATTGAGAGATGGACAAAGGGCTTTTACTAGCTTAAAAAACATTAATTATACAATTCAGGCATGTAGTAGACAGAGTTCAACATGTTAGCAAAATTTTGATCATATTTTAGAGGCCTTAGAAATTTGTGTATTAAATATGACACAGTAGGCTTTAAGGGCTAAGCTTTAATTCAACTACATAAAAGATCAATGTAAATCTAATGTCAGTATCTTTCTGTAATGGAGGTCTGCTGGACATCAACTTTTCAAAAAATATGAGTAATTAGTTGAAATACTGCCAAATCCAGCTTTACCGTGGGAAACTCCATTTAAAGTCACTCCACAGGATATCCTGTTCTTTCCCTATACACATCTTTAGAGTGAAGCCATAAAGCACAGTTATGATTTTAACTTGTATACCCACTTGGCTATTTTTTTGTGATAATTTTGAGTAAATATTGTGTAAAATAAGCGTATACACTATCAGTCAAAATTTGTAATGTTTTTAAATGTCTCTTCTGCTTACCAAGCCTGCTTTTATTTGATCCAAAGTACAGCAAAATAATAAATAAATAAAATATATATTTTTACTATTTTAAATAACTGTTTTGCTACATTTTCAGCATTATTACTCCAGTCTTCAATGTCACATAATCCTTCAGAAATCATTCTAATATGCTGATTTGCTGTTCAAGAAACATTTTATTATTATTATTATTATAATTATTATTATTATTGTTAATGGTTAAAACAGGTACAGAGTAATTTTTTTCAGGATTATTTTATAAATAGAAAGATCCAAAGATCACCATTTATCTGAAATAAAACACTTGTTGTAACAGTATACACTATACAATTCAAAAGCATCACAGTATAATTTTTTTTAATTGATCAAAGTGATTATAAAGACATTTATAATGTCACAAAATATTTCTATTTCAGATAAATGCTGTTCTTCTGATCTTTCTATTAATCAAAGAAAGGATCATGTGACTGGAGCAATTATGCTAAAAAATCAGCTTTTAAATCACAGGAATAAATTACATTTTAAAATATATTAAAATAGAAAACAGTTGTTTTAAATAGTACAAATATTTAAATTGTACTGTTTTTGCTGTATTGGACCCTGGATCAAATAAAGGCAGGCTTGGTGAGCAGAACAGACTTCTTTAAAAAAAAAAAAAAGTCTTTTGACTGGCAGTGTATATTTGCTATTAAATGATTATATGATCAATACAAACTTTATTACATGGCCACTTTTACGGCCAAACAATTCTAGGGACATGAAATGTTGATTTTAATTAATGTATTATGGGAAAAGGAGGAGAGCTGGAGTGAAATGATAGATGAACCTAGCACAGCTACATAGGTTGCCTGAGATGATGGACAAATATACAGTTTAGCATAGATAGATAGATAGATAGATAGATAGATTTCTATCTGTTATATTGTGAAGTAACTCAAGTGTTCATTATTCTTCATGATGTGCTGTGAATGTTTTCAGCATTCAGAAAGCATGGTACTTTTTGTTCTCTGCTGCATCTCTTTAGGACAAAAAAATAAATAAAGTAACGGCTGTTAAACAGCTGTTTTGTGTCACATTTGATTAGGAAGGGATCTTCACAATAAATTGTGGAAAAAAGCTCTTTTTCAACAAATCTAACATATGCAGACCCTGCTGGGGCCCATAATGTCTTAAAAGTCATAAAAGTTTAAGGATTTTTTTTTATTATTATTTGAGCATGAAGGTGGAGTGGAAAATGTGAGGATCCATTGTAGATCATTTGCAGCAACATCATTCTATTAACATTATTCCCACGTTTACATAACAGAACGATTTTCCAACTAATTAGCTGCTGGTATATCTCATCTCTGTGGAAGGCAATTCCCAACAGACTTCATTAATACAGCAACAAACAAACTGAGTAATCAACAACACATTTCGCTTAAAAGCGCGCTCTTCTGCACATCTCACTAATGCAAAACATTTAATCACTGGCTTTTATCAACTAATGCCAGATGCTTTTATATATTTATGTTTTCGTTCATCCATAAATGGTTGTGTAGACTAATGAAAGGACAATGATATTGTCCTATCTTGTTTGAGTACGTTGTGTCCAACCACAGCCGGAAATGCTTGTTTGTTGCCTAAATAAATACATTAGAGCCAGATACAATGGCTTTGAATTGTATTTTATACACAATGGTAATACAAACAGTGCACATGCAGATACACCTGTGCTATACCTAAAGAGTTTATACATGAAGTTTCTTACCCTCTTGACTGCCTGTATTGATCCAGTCTGGATTTGCAATACTTGCAATTGCGAAGATATCTGCTGCGAGAAAGAGACATCCTGAAATAATGGTGAGTTTATCCATTTTACTACATGAGTTAGGTCTTAGATGTTTGGGATTGTGTGAGATGGATTTAACTTTCACTCCCTCTTTTCAGAGGGAACCTCATGGAGATGCTCTTCATGCAGTTGTAGAAGATAACATCTGAATGTCAGTGGAGGGATTATGATGCAAACGCCAGCAGTATGACATTCAGCACTGAACATCATCCCATTATGAAACATTACCCCTGACGTACTCCACTAATAACATCCTGAAAGGTAAGCCCATACTTGAGAAAGGCTGTGTGGAAAATCCCAAGCACTCCTATGTGTTACATCCGCGCTGAATCTTCTCTTGATTTATGGATATCATTGAAGAAGGAAAACGATTCCACAGCGCAGGAGTCTGTTCGCGCATCAGTATCGGATATGCTGGCGAATGTCGTGCTGTAACGATAAGTACAGTTGTCCTTCTTGTGTTATGTTCTTCCGCGTTTCAATTTGAACTAATATACCGTAAAACAGCGTCCGCGAACCTTTCAAAACACAACCCTGCTCGCGAGATGTTTTCCCCTTTGTAAGGAATAACGGAGGGGGCAGGAGAACATGACGCAACGTATGACGTCACCAACCTGCCTTTGACAGTTGTGCGCTCTCTCACTGGAAACGTCAGTGAACAAATTAGTTTTTTCAAAAAAGTTTAAAGCATAGATGCTCAATTTGAACAGACATACAATGTGATAGAGAGAAAACAATAACTATACTAGCAATATATTTTACAACTAGGTTGAAGTAATATGTATTTCATTGAGGCTATTAAAGAATACAATATTTTATTAAATACAGTTGAAGTCAAAAGTTTACATACACAAAAGTTAAATAACTTAGCAAAATAAGAAACAACATACAAAATGCATGTGATTTTTTCTTTAGTACTTACCTGAATAAGATAACAAAAAGAAAATAATTATTGAATTCATAAAAATGACCTTGTTCAAAAGTTTACATACACTTGATTCTTAATACTGTTTTTTTTTTTTTTTTTGATAGCTGTTCATGAGTCCCTTGTTTGTCCTGAACAGTTAAACTGCCCGCTGTTCTTCAGAAAAGTCCCACAAATTCTTTGGTTTTTCAGCATTTTTGTGTGTTTGGACTCTTTTTAACAATGACTGTATGATTCTGAGATCCATCTGTTCACACTGAGGACAACTGAGGGACTCATATGCAAGTACTACAGAATGTTTAAACGCTTACTGATGCTCCAGAAAGAAACAAAGTGCATTAAAAGCCAGGGGCTGCAAACGTTTTGAATTTGAATATCAAAAAGGGTTAAATTAAATAATTTTGTCTTCTGGGAAACATGTAACTATCTTCTGTAGCCTCTGAAGGGCAGTATGAAATGAAAAATATGATATTTAGGCAAAGTAAAAAAAAAAATCTTCATTTTGTTCAAAAGTTTACACCCCTTTTTCTTCTGAAGCATTTGAACCTTCTGTAATAGTTACATATGAGTCCCTCGGTTGTCCTCGGTGTGATAAGAGCGATGTCAAACCATAGGTCATTGTTGGAAAGGGTTCAAATACACAGACATTTGTGGGACCTGAAGGATTTTCCTGAAAAACAGCAGGCAGTTTAACTTTTCAGGACAAACAAGGAACTCATGAACAACTATCACCAAACAAAACAAAACAAAAAACATGTGGATCACTCAGGTAACAACACAGTATAAAGAATCAAGTGTATGTCAATTTTTAAACAGGGTCAATTGTCTTTTGTGGACTATATGTAAATGACTTTTATGTGAAATATCTTATTCAGGCCAGTACTAAATAAAAAATTAAATGTATTTTGTATGATCCCTCTTATTTTGGTAAAATAATTATCATTTGACAGATTCTGCAAGGTGTATGTAAACTTTTGACTTCAATTGTGTATTGTTGAACAAGGGCATTTGTATGTTTTTACCTGACATTTGCTTAATTTAAACCAGTTACAATTTGTAAAGTGATGTTTATTGTGTATTATGAATAAACAGTTCTCTCTGTGATCACTCATTTTTTCCAGACATTCATAATCAGTGTATATAATGTACAAAATAATTTCACAATCTTTTACAGTATCTTATATACACACTGTACTGCAAGTTTTTGCCACTTCAATTTTTTGGAGCTATAGAAAAAACACTGAAATAACTACATTGCATAAGTATTCATACACTTAACTCAGCCTCAAGTCTTTTGGCAGTTATCTGCCATTCATCTCTTCACCTCTTCACCTCTCAGCTCTGTCAGTTGAATGGGGGCTGACACACATTTTCAGGTTTCTCCAGAAATATTTAATTGGGTTCAAGCCCAGGCTCTGTCTGGGCCACTCAAGAACATTCAGAGTTGTCTATAAGCCACTCTTGCTGTGTGTGTCTTCAGCTGATGTTGTCAATGTAACCCTTCTCTATCACTTGCTCAGTTTGGACAGGAGTTCCAGCTCTAGAAAGAGTCCTGGTTGTTTCATACTTCTACCATTAAGGATAACAAAGACTACAGGCTTCTATGAACCTTCAATGCAGCAGAATTTTTCTGAACTCTTCCCCAGATGTGTGGCTTAACGCAATTCCATCTCTGAGCTGTACCTTTTATTAACACGTGCATTCCTTTCCAAATCATACCCATCCAACTGAGCCAAGTGTAGTAACATCTACAAGCAACATGAATGCCTGAGATATTTCAACTGTCCCAGATAAGGGTATGAATACTTACACAGTGGAATCATTTAATATTTTTGTGTGCAATTAATTTGCAAAGATGTTAAAAAACAGTTTTTTTACTTTACCGTTATGTTGTATGAAGTGTAGACTGATGTGAAAAAAAAAAAAGGAATTTAGATCAGTTTAACATAAGGCAGCAACATAAAACGTGAAAAAAATGAAGGGGTATGAATACTTTTGCAAGGCTCTGTATATACATCACAAATCACAACTTGTTTCATAAATGTTTGTTGGTGTTGGTAAGATACTTTATTCATTTACATCTATACATTTCTAATGGACAAGTGCTGAGTTGTTCTTATCAGATTACTCCACTTCATATAATAATACAAATATCAAGACCAACTGTTGATGACAAACTTATTCTTTTTTTTTTTGGACAGGAACAATAAAGATACAATGAACGTCCTAGTTTCATTAAAATGAAACAAAGAGTTAGACACAGCTGAAAGATAAAATGTGTGGGAGTACTGATGCATTCAGATTTCATCAACAAAAGGTGTGTTGGCCAAGTGTCCACTGGAAGCCATAGTCTTTTTGCCAGACATGAATTTCTTTGCAACCTGAAAAACAAACAAGACAAAATTTGTTATACAAAATTGCATTCCAAAAGATATACTAACAGATACACTAAGAGTCAACATTTTGGACATACCTACTTATTATTACCATTTTTTTTAGAATATATTGGTAAAATAGCCTTATAGTACAGGTATAGTACATGGTAATATAGGAATTATGTACAGTACATGCTTTTCTGAATTACTGCAAGTCTAAAAAAAAAAAAATAATTGTTGCTTACATTGACAACATCAGCTGAAGACACAGCACTGATTTTCTGTGTCACAGCCTCAGGTGAATGGTAGGTACCCTCTGCAAGCACTTGTGAACCAATAGCTTCCATTAAGCCCTCAGAACTCTCAACAGACATCAGGTACTCAGCTGTCAACTGATTCCTGCTCAGACAATTAATTAATAATAACATTAATACATGTAATGAATAAAATAAAATAAAAAGTACTGCACTCTAGGTCTTAAGCAAATGAACTCACTTAGCTCTGCTGAGGTCAGCTGCTGCAAGGTTTCCTTGTGCAATGTCATTCACTTGACTAACTGCTGCTTTGATTACCTGAACACAAAAATGATCACTTTAAGAACATATCTAATCTTTAGTAATACATATTTATTTGATACGGGATTAGATTTAACAACAATGCATAGAATACATTTCTGTTAAATCTAGAGCGTAATGTAAATCACACATACATCTTTGGCAGCGTTAGCCTGGCAGATGGTGTAAACTCCAAACAGACCAGAATCAGTGTAGTTGGCATTGAAGGCAGACGCCTGCAACAAAGCAAGACAGACGGTTACAAAGAGGCCTTCGTATAAAGTCTTTTTTAAGCTGAAGGTCACTAAAGATGTTACTCACATCAAAGGGCTGGGCGGTGACCTTTGAGATGCCCTGACTCAGTTTGCTGGTAGTGTTTGAGCCTCTCTTGACGTGAGGTCCTGCTCCAAGCACATGCTGCAGTATGCTGAACGCGGTGGCCTCAGCTGATGTTGCACTTGCACCTTCGCTCGCCACGACAGCATGAACCAGTCCTCCTCCAGACTGATGCCTCAGCTCACCTGGAAAACACACATAACATTTAAAATGTCACTTATGTCCATAAGGTCCATTTTACTTTGGATACTGCCTTAGAAGGTAGACAGTGAGACTAGATTCTATAATAGAGCCATAGACAAGCTCTTTACATTACTGACAGTAGCAACCTGAAAGGGAGACTTTCAATGAATACAGTTGAGGTCAAAAGTTTACATACACCTTACAGAATCTGCTAAATGTGAATTATTTTACTCAAATAAGAGGGATCATATAAAATGCATGTTATTTTTTTATTTAGTCCTGACCTGAATAAGATATTTCACACATAAAAGATGTTCACATATAGTCCACATAAGAAAATAATAGTTGAATTTATAAAAATGACCCCATACACTTGATTCTTAATACTGCATTGTTACCTGAATGATCCACAGCTGTGTTTTTGTTTAATGATAGTTGTCTATGAGTGCACTGTTTGTCCTGAACAGTTAAACTGCCTGCTGTTCTTCAGAAAAATCCTTTAGTACTTACAAATTCTTTGGTTTTCCAGCATTTTTGTGATTTTGAACCCTTTCCAACAATGACTGTATGATTTTGAGATCCATCTTTTCACAGTGAAGACAACTGAGGGACTCATATGCAACTATTACAGAAGGTTCAAACATTCACTGATGCTCCAGACGGAAATATATTTGGAGAATTCGCAGTAAGAACCAGGGGGGTGAAAACTTCAGAATCAGGGTAAATTTAAGTACTAAATGAAAAAAATATGATATTTAGGCAAAATAAGAAAAATCTTCATTCTGTTCAAAAGTTTTTAGCCCCAGCTCTTAGTGCATATTTTTTTTAACTTTTGGAGCATCAGTGAGCGTTTGAACATTCTGTAATAGTTGTATACGAGTCCCTCAGTTGTCAAAGAATTTGTGGGACTTGAAGGATTTTTCTGAAGAACAACTGTTCAGGTCAAACAAGGGACTCATGAACAACTATCACTGAACACAAAAAAAAACACAGCGGTGGTTCATTCAGGCAACAACACGGTATTAACAATTAAGCATATGTCAACTTTTGAACAGGGTCATTTAAATAAATTCAACTATCATTTTCTCATGTGGACTATATGTAAACGACTTTTATGTGACATATTTTATTCAGGTCAGTACTAAATATAAAAATAACATAATAATGTAAGATCCCTCTTATTTTGGTCAAATAATTACCATTTTGCAGTTAAGGTAAATGTACTGTGTTTTATTTTGTGTTTTTAATACTGTTAATAGGAAAACTGTTCTAGTATTAACGATCACTCTACCTCCACGGTACACGGCTTTGGAACCAACGGTGCCTGCTCCACTGCGGATGTTCAGAAATTGCTCCCCAACCTGCTTAAGCACGGCATGATCCACACCTACACAATAACATACAGTATAAATGACTGATTTAACAGCCTCTTTTGGGCCATGTTGGGCCTTTTCCTTTAATAAGGGAACAATAACATAACATACCAAGACCAACAAGGGCCATTCTTGCACTTGTGAAGTTATTCTGAACAAAGGTGTGCATCTGTGGAAAAGGAAACACAGAGAACATCAATATGTAACTTATCTCCATTGTGTAAAAATCATTTTGAAAATGCCTATTTTGAGTGGAAGCAGAAACACTGCTTTTGTGCATGTCTCTTTAAATGCAAATTAGCAGGATTTCCAGCAGAAATAACTATATCATGATATATATTGTTACTATGATATGAAATCATGCATAATTTGGACTCAAATGCTACACAAAAGTTTTAGATGAGTTTATACAACAATACAAAAAACATTGATGAGCCATATCCATTTGTTTTCCCTCTACTACTTTGCCTTACCTGTTCTGCGGTGATTTGGCCAATCATGTAGTCTGGACAGTACAAGGAATTGGACAGGGCATTCTTATAAGCAGCAGCATGCAAATTCTCAATGACACCTGAGGCACAAACAAACAGATAAAGGAAAGAAATAGGATATTATGACCGCTAACCAACAGTCTTAACAAACAGTGAAATCTTTAAGGAAATTAATGTGTTATATTTTGTATCAATATTTATTTGTTAATATTTTATATTTTCAGAGGATTTTCACAGTACTAGACACTATCCACCTCTAAATTATGCACCATTTATAGATATATACAATAATACAAATATTAGGAGAATACTTAACACTTTCAAATAATACAGAGCTTAAGTTCATATTTAAATATTTACTTATTTTTAGGTTTAGCATTTAGATTCTGCCGTTCAAAAGTTTGGAATCAGTAAGATTGTTAATGTTTTTTAAAGAAGTCTCTTATGCTCACCAAGGTTGCATTGATATGATCAAAAATACAGTAATATTGTGAAATATTGTTACAATTTAAAATAACGGTTTTCTATTTTACTACTCTTTAAAGTTGAATTTGTTTCTTTTGCTATTACTCCAGTCTTTAGTGTCACATGATCCTTCAGAAATCATTCTGATATGCTGATTTGATACTTAGTTATCATCAATGTTGGAAACAGTTGTGCTGCTTAATTTTTTGGTGGAACCTGTGATACTTTTTTCAGGATTCTATAATAATAAAAAGGTAAAAACATCAGCATTAATTCAAAATAGCAACCTTTTCTAACAATGTAAGCCTTTACTATCACTTCTTATCAATTTAACACATCCTTGATGAAAAAAAGTATTATTTTTTTTAAGAAAATGTATTGACCTGAACAGTCATGTACATTATTGCAAATAATTTCTATTTTGAATTAATGCTGTTCTTTTTAACTTTTAAATAATAATTTAAGGTATATTCAAATAGAACACTTTTATTTTAAATTGTAATAGTATTTCACACTATAATTTTTTTCTATATTTTTGAACAAATTAATGCAGCCTTAATGAACCTAAGAGACTTCTTTAGAAAACATTACAAATCCTACTGATCCCATACTTCTGAACCAGTGTTGTTTTTGACAACCATCTTAGATTTAGTCTTAGTCTTATGGACTAAAATGGTTATTAGTTTTAGTCAAATTTTAGTCACTTCTATATGTGATAGTTTTAGTCCAATTTTAGTCGACGAAAAGTCAAGAAGGTTTTAGTCTAGTTTTAGTCAAAAAAAAGGGGAAAAAGTAGTCTTTTAACAAATTAATGTAGGTCAGTAAGTATTTTGCTGTTGGGTAGTGTCACTTATAAGTTCTGAAAATAGCAGATCTATAGTTCTACACAATGTGAGCTTCCGGATCGACAATTTTTACCAATAATTACAATAATGAAGGAATGTTTTAAAACATAAAAGACAAACAAGGATGGAATGCTAAAACGGCTTGCCATAGTAGTATGACAAAGAGTATTTAATGCTAAAACGGCTTGCCATAGCGGCAGATACTTTTTTCGGTTTTAATTAGCATGCACAATAAGCAGAAATGTCATGCATTTTAAACGTCTGACGGACCACCCACTAACATTTTCGTCTATTCTCGTCTCGTCAACGAAAACTCACACACGTCTCGTCATGTTTTAGTCATCAACGAGCCATTTTTATCTCGTCATCGTCTCGTTATCGTCATGGAAAAAAGTGGCGTCAACGAAATGATTTCGTCATCGTCGACGAAAACAACACTGTTTTGAACAGCAATGTAAATATTTAGACATTTTTAAAGATTATTTAATTGTTGCTGAATGTAGCCAAAAATAGCTCTGTATTTTTCTAATCATGTCCACGATTTTTTGTATGTTCATACAGCAAGTGACACAAAAGTTAACTTTCGTACCATTCCAATGAGGAAATATTTAAAAATGCAAACACAAAACTTTTTAGTCTAAAATGACTACCAGAGGGTTAAACACTGCATACCAATCTGTGGAGTCTCCTTGGCAAGTCCCTTATCCAGTTTCACCCTGGCAGTGAGGTCTGACACTTCCCATGGCCGAAACTCCGGTGCAGTGGTTACATTGATCAGATACTCCATGACAGTGTCACTGCGAGAACACAGACCAACAACATATTTGTTTCCAGTAGAAGAAAAGATCACATAGACAAACTAATCATGTGTTCTACTCACATATGATCTCTCAGGCAGTCTACAGTGTATGCCATGGTTTCCCTGGAGCTCGACACACTGCATGTAAAAACATATTATAAACATTTACTCGCATAACATACCAGACATAATTTGTGTATAATGCTTGGTTGCAAATCAGAAGTGGGTGGCAGATCTGTTGTGGTTCTGAACTTGGGTCTTATGCCACATAGATAACAGATGTTTAGAAGAAGCTGTTTTGTGACTATGATAAACTGACCTTAAGCTGCCCCCTACAGCCTCAACACCGCGGCAGATCCTGAAGGCAGATGCTCCCTTGGTTGTCTGGAATCAGGAGTACAAAGAAGTGAATGCTAATAAAGTCACTGCACATTAGCAGTACAGCAGTCAAACACAGAGTCATGATGGATGATGTATACCAGACTGGCAGCCAGACGAAGCAAGTGCGTGACACCGAGGTTGTCCATCGTCTCATATCGGCTTCCGGCCCTGACCAGCACACCAATCCGAGAAGCAGGAGAATAGTTCTCCAAGGAAGCAATCACTAACCCGCTAGGCAACTTTGTCACCTGGAAGAAAGAAAATGTTTCAAGTTTATTCTAAATTAAACAAGTCAATTAAATGTTTGTTATATTTTGGTTGCTTTTGTGAGTTAGAATGAAATAAAAATGTAACTGGTGGTATAAAATAGGCAAATCATATTGTAATATTGATATATTGATTGCATGCCACTGAATTTGATGAAACTGTAGTTGTATCACAGCATGTTTTGCGGTATCAGCAGATATTTACATTTAATTTGATTAATTACACTACCAGTCAAAAGTTTTTGAACAGTAAGATTTGTAATTTTTTTTTATTTTAGAAGTCTCTTCTGCTCACCAAGCCTGCAATTATTTGATCCAAAATACAGCAGAAGCAGTAATATTGTGAAATATATTGTCCATTTAATATAACTGCTTTTTATGTGAATATAATTTAAAATGTAATTTATTCCTGTGATCAAAGCTACATTTTCAGCACCATCACTTTAGTCTTCATTGTCACATGATCCTTCAGAAATCATTCTAATACGCCGATTTGTTGATTTATTATTATTATCAATATTTTAAAATGGTTTAGTACATTTTTCAGGATTCTTTGATGAATAGAAAGATCCAAAGATCAGTCAGTATAAATTTATTTTTGTTTCTTTTTTGGAAAGAAATTATAGAAATTAATACTTTTAGTTTGCAAGGATGCTTTAAATTGATCAAAAGTAATGATTAAGATATTTATAATGGTACAAAAGATTTTTATTTCATATTTTTTTCTGAACCTTCTATTCAAGAAAACTGAAAAAAAATTCTACTCGGCTGTTTTCAACATAATAAATATTTTTTGTGCAGCAAATCAGAATATTAGAATGATTTCTGAAGGATAATGTGACTGGAGAAATCATGCTGACATTTAGCTTTGAAATCATATATATTCAAATACAAAACAGTTATTTTAAATAGTAAATTTCACATTTTTACTAAGAGCCTTCTTTATTAAAAATTTAAAATCTTACTGTTCAAAAACTTTTGACTGGTAATGTAAATTCCTCTATAAACACACCATCAATATTAGTTTGTCAAAATATCAAGCAAATATAGTATATAATATATATACCCTAATAAGCATCCATGTGATTTAGATTTAATATTTAGATTTATTAATGCACTTCATTTTTTCAGGTTTGTGCTCATAAACATTTCATAATACACACAACAGATATGCTTTTTCTAGAAAAGTGTACTGATATTAACAAATAATGTCTGAAATGCTGTCTGAAGAGATTTAATTCACATATGTTTTATAATATTTAATTAATAATTAAATAATTAAACATGTAAATACATTCACAGACTATTGAATTAACTAATATGTTTCATATTAGTGCACTTGCACAGTTATAGCTCAGTATATTATATAATGGTATAACCTGAACACAATATATTGTTTTTCACTGATATTTTATATGATGTTTTATATAATTCTTGACACACAAAATATCGCCTTGACAGTAATTAATATAGTTTAGTAAATTTGTTCAAGAACAGGCCCTAATTTGAGAGCAGAAACCCTCCCCACTACCCACACATACATGTACATCCTGGAACATGTGAGGGGCACCTGCTGAGACCTTGATGCCCGGCAGAGGCACAGTCAAGGGCTGGTCCCTTTGAGTAGCCGCATAGAAGCGTCTCTGTGGACAGAGAGACAAATCATCATCTACTGACCTGAACTTCCTGTGGCAGAAACTTTACTGGCTCCACGGCTGCCGCAACATCCACCTTACGGGCAGCCTGGGCTGCATAAAGCCTCCTCTGAAAATCAGAAAAGACATCACGCCTCTGAAGAAAAAGTGTGTCCAAAAGAGAGCCGCCCCACATATATTTTACATTTTCTATATTATTTGTATGCACCATTTTATTTTTTTCTTGCATTTCCTGTTTGTTTATGTTATTGTTTATCGTCTTTTATCTTTTAATGTAGTATTTCACTACTACGACGACATTTTAGTGCCACGTTAAAAAAAATTTTTTAATCTAAAACTACGAGAATATTTTGTGAGTAAAGTTGAAATATTTTGAGAATCAAGTCAACATGTTTCGAGAATAAAGTCGAAATGTTTCGAGAATAAAGTCGAAATGTTTTGAGAATAAAGTCGAAATGTTTTGAGAATAAAGTCGAAATGTTTTGAGAATAAAGTCGAAATGTTTTGAGAATAAAGTCGAAATGTTTTGAGAATAAAGTAGAAATGTTTCGAAAATAAAGTCAAATGTTCTGAGAATAAAGTAGAAATGTTTTAAGAGAATAAACAGAGAATAAAGTTGAAATTACGAGAATAAAGTCGAAACGTTTCAAGAATAAAGTCGAAATACGAGAATAAACTCAAAATTAGGAGAATTAAATCGTAGCAATTCAAGTTATAATATTTTAAGAGTATAGCCTGCAAATGCAAATGGCCGGATTGGGAGCACAGAGAGAAGTTGCCAGGCCAGGAATTTATTCGAATATATGTGGAATTATTAGCAGAAAACATATCATGTGTTAATACTCACAGGGACAGTATGCTTGGAAATAATATTTCATATCTTCAATTGGATTCATTAGGCCTATTTGTGATGCACCAGTTACCCAAATTATAGCGATAAGCTTTGTGCTTTTGGTACTTTTAATATAAAATGAAATAGCGATAACATTTTATAGCGGAATATAAACAATCTGTTTTGCAATAACGTGTTTTTCATGCTCTTTAATGTGGCCTGACAGATTGCTGTATTCATGTGAATCAAGTCGTTGATTTGACGATATTCGATTGATTAAATTATACTGTTTTCTTTGTGAAAAAACGTCTGTGGCATCCAATCTTTCTTTCCCGTACATGTATTTAATTAAAAACAACAACAAAACGTTCTAAAAATTAAAGTGGGATGCAACTTGTTGTCTTTTCTGAGGTATATAAGTGACTATTCACAACAATACATGGTATAATACAGTATATAATTTTAAATAATATTTAATGTCTTCCATTCATTATTTGTAGCGCTAGCCACCCAGTAATCGCAATATTTTGTGCTTTGCTGCTTTTAATATAACACAGCTCAGCTTTCAAATTCTTTCAGTTTTATCACGAAATACAAATTATAAATGTGTTTTTCCTCTTTATTTAAAGTTTACAGCACAATATAGACATGAAGGAACATCAGGATGAATGAAAAAAAGAGTATAGCCTAATTTAACGAAACGTATGTCTCACTGTAATTGGAATGAAATGTTCTCGAAACATTTAAATTTTATTCTCATAATTTTGACTACAGAATAAAGTCGAAATATTTCACTGACTGATTCACATGTCACTTAAACTGAGGTGAATACAGCGATCATGCCACATTAAAGAGTGTGAAAAACACATTATTGTAATAGACATACTGTTTGTATTTCACTATAAAACCGTTGTATTCTCATAATTTTTATTTTATTCTCGAAACACTTCGATTTTATTTTCAAAACACTTCGACTTTATTCTCAATACACTTTGATTTATTCTCGAGACACTTCTGACTTTATTCTTGTAATTTTTACTTTTCTCGAAACATTTCCATTTTATTCTCGAAACACTTCAACTTTATTCTTGTAATTTTTACTTTATTCTGGAAACATTTCAATTTTATTCTCATAATTATTACTACAGAATTAAGTCGAAATATTTCAACAATAAAGTTGAAGTGTTTCGAGAATAAAATCGAAATGTTTCCAGAAAATGTTTCGAGAAAAATATCAAAAATTTGACTTTATTATCGTAATATTACAACTTAACTCGGAATCTTAGTTTTTTTCTTTTTTAACATGACCCTAAAACATTGTCATACACTACTCATTTTACAAAGTAGGGTTGTGAGCGTGACAAAATTTGGTAATTTATTATTTATCTAATTTCAGTCACATTCAGACTAATATCATGAAAACTAATTGATACAAGAGCATGTATGAGCTTTTCACAGGTTGTGTAGTAAGTCAATAAAGCTATAAAACCAAAGGACAAGGATATTTAATGCAATACATGACAACTACTATAAGGACAACTATTCAGTAACATAATATTCAGTAAACATTTCTCTCTACCCCATATTTTGTTTATTGTGCTAAATACACTAAATTCTAATTCTTCCTGCTCTAGAACTGCCAACCTGAAAGTGCTGTCAAATCCCCATGATGGATAGGATTAACTAGCAAACAATGGCAAGTTCTCAAAATATATATATACTTTAATGTATGGACAGGGAATTAAAACAAAGTCAAATTGCATAACCACAAGCTGGGGCAAAACAGACAAGTCAGGGGTCCTCAAGGTGTCAATGGAAATGTTTTAAGAAAGAAAACAGAATAAACATATTTTAAATAAATAAAAATTACATTCAAATAAGAAAATAAATAATATTTATTATAGTATTAAAAGTACTATAATAAGTATGAAAAACGTAACAATGTATATATATTATTTGGATATATTTATGGCCAGTAATAGTTCACAGCCTATATACAAGAAACTATATACTGTAGATCCCTTTTAAATTTTAGGATGGGGGCCATATCATCTAAAAGACCGATAACCGCTGCTCTATATAACTATTTTTAAAACATGAATAAAACGACGAAAATATTGAGATGACATACACAGAGCTGAACTGACAGCTGTATCTGTTATCTAGCTTGGTTGTATGAGAACAAGGCCAGAATCTGCCCTATCTAGAGCACAAGACACAAAACAACACAAAAGCATACAGCAGAACCTCTACTAGTCATCTTTAACCCAGTTAACCAAGTTCTCACCGATAAATGGCTTATTCCCCGAATCCCCCTCATCTTCTCTCTCTCCTTCAGACAGACACCGCAATATGGCTGACCTAAGGATGTCCTACCCAAAATCCTTCGCTCTCTGCTTCTCTACGTCGAAACTGAAATGACTCACGAGTGCATACTGCCACATGGCGACTCGGAGTTTCCGTAGCGTTTACATGATGGTATATTGAAATTATTTCA
>NC_133382.1:10360781-10473070 GCF_049309525.1 Garra rufa | reverse complement strand
AATATTCTTCAATAAATTTAACATCATATAAGTTATGTATTTACGATTAAATAGAATTATTTAAATAAAGATTTAAAAACTACCGGAAGTGAGTTAAAATGTGAGCATGCGCAGTGTGCCGAACATAAACACGTGTTGCGAGTCGCGGTAGTAGTGAGGATCACAGAGCTTCGCTGATCATTAGTGCGCTTTATTTTGTTTATTCGCTAAATTCTAAACGTTTTCTCTGTTTAGTTACATAGTACTGTCCTCCGTGAAGCTCTTGCCGAGAGGACCCGTGTGTTATTAAGTTGATCACCGGTCAAAACACAACAAACACAATGGTGAGTATCACATGTCGGACTTCTTACTCGTTCAGGATTTTGCTTCACTGAATTCCACGTGTAGCTATTTTAGTTGTTTTAATTCATGCCGAAGTTATGATAGTATTCATATACTGAATCTTGTTTTAAGATGCTTGTTTTAAGTTCTGCTTTAAAAACATTTTATCTAGGCCTATAGATCAGAATACCGCGGCATTATGTTGACCAGATAACGTTAAACGTCGTTTGGTTAATTTTATGTAGAATGTCTTGCTGATAACGTTTTGTTCTTTTGTCTTTCCTCTTCTTTGCACAGACTGAAGCTGAAGTGAATCCTAAAGCTTATCCTCTGGCAGACGCCACGCTCTCCAAAACCATTCTGGACTTGGTGCAGCAAGCAGCGAACTACAAACAGTTGAGAAAAGGGGCTAATGAAGGTAAAGTACCTCAGCATGATGAATATATGGCCATTAAGGGTATAACAACAATCCTCACCCGTAATATCAAAACCAAGTAATCATGCTACTGCTTAACCAAAGAGTTTTCTCTAGTCATTTTGCACTTATTTAACTTAAAGGTGTAGTTCACTTTCGGAACAAAAATTTACAGATAATGAACTCACCCCCTTGTCATCCAAGATGTTCATGTCTTTCTTTCTTCAGTCGTAAGGAAATTGTTTTTCGAGTACAACATTTCAGGATTTCTCTTCATATAAAGAACTTCTATGGTGCCCCCGAGTTTGAACTTCCAAAATCCCGCTTCAAAGGGCTCTAAACGATCACAGCCAAGGAAGAAGGGTCTTATCTAGCAAAACGATGGGATATTTTCTAAAAAAAAAAAAATTACAATTTATATACTTTTTAACCTCAAATGCTCATCTTGTCTAGCTTGGCTCGATGAGCGTTTGAGATTAAAAAGTATATAAGTTGTAAAAGTTTTTAGAAAATAACCGATTGTTTTGCTGGATAAGACCCTTCTTCCATGGCTGTGATCGTTTAGAGTCCTTTGAAGCTGCATTTAAACTGCATTTGGGAAGTTCAAACTCGGGGGCACCATAGAAGTCCATTATATGGAGAGAAATCCTGAAATGTTTTCCTCAAAAAACACAATTTCTTTACGACTGAAGAAAGAAAGACATGAACATCTTGAATGACAAGAGGTTGAGTACATTATCTGTAAATTCTTGTTCTGAAAGTGAACTACTCCTTTAAAGTGGTATGTGACCACTTTAAAGGGATAGTACACCCAAAAATGAAAATTACCCCATGATTTACTCACCCTCAAGCCATTCTATGTGTGTATGACTGACTTCTATCAGACAAATAAAATCGGAGTTACATTAAAAAAAAATGTCCTGCCTCTTCTAATCTTTATAATGGCAGTGAATGGGTTTTGAAATTTTGATGTTCAATAAAGTGCATCTATCCATCATAGAAAGTTCTCCACATGGCCACATGGAGTTAATAAAGGCCTTCTGAAGTGAATCAATGCATTTGTGTAAGAAAAATATCCAGATGCTAGATATTACAGATTGTAAAGTGTTAAATATGGATATTTTTCATACACAAAGGCAAAAATCAATTCATTTCAGAAGGCTTTTTTTAACCCCAGGAGTCACATGGAGCACTTTTTATGATGGATGGATGCACTTTATTTGACTTTAAAATCTCAACAGTCATTCACTGCCATTATAAAGCTTAGAAGAGCCAGGACATTTTTTTTATATATATAACTCCAGTTGTATTCGTCTGAAAGAAGAAGGTCATATACACCTAGGATGGCTTGAGGGTGAGTAAATCATGGGGTGATTTTTATTTTTGGGTTAGTATCCCTTTAAAACATGCTCTTTTAAGCAGTGTTGTTATTAAGAATAGCAGACAAAGACAAAAAGTTTTAATTAACAAAATTAGTAACTTAAGTATAACTTCACTGAGTAATTATCTGCATATTGGGACTGTTATTTTTGCCAGCTCTGATTTTCATTGTCTTTCACAGCCACCAAAACTCTTAACCGTGGGATTTCTGAGTTCATTGTGATGGCGGCTGATGCTGAACCTCTGGAGATCATTCTTCACCTGCCGCTGCTGTGTGAGGATAAGAACGTGCCGTATGTGTTTGTGCGCTCTAAACAAGCTCTCGGACGTGCGTGTGGAGTGTCGAGACCTGTTGTTGCCACATCGGTCACCATCAAGGAGGGATCGCAGCTGAGACCTCAGATCCAGTCTGTGCAGATGGCTATTGAAAGACTGTTAGTTTGAGCTCTTTTTTTTTTTTACACTTTTGTTTTCAGGTTTTAAAAATGATCTCTTTGTACAATCCTTAAGGATTTTTTTTCTTTTTGTATGTTGGATTCAAATCATGTTGAGTGTTCCTCAGCAATTGACAGCCGAAATAAAGTTCGGTTAAAATGAAATGATTTGTGTGGGCTGTTTGTGCTGGCTAGATTTACGTACTGCACGTCTAACATTAATACATTGGCTTTTTAAAATGGAATGAAATGTACTGTCAGATGTGCACAAATTAAAGCAGATCATGCATTGTAAGCGTTTAATAAACTGTGTAGTTCACATTTTTAGTAAATTTGATAGATTTAATTAACGTAAGTTAACGTAAGAGTTCGGGATTAGAAGTTTTTTTTAAAGTCTTCTGCTCTTCAAGGTTGCATTTATTTAATTAAAAATACAAAAATCAGTAAAGAAAAATAACACTAATATTGTGAAATATTATTGCAATTTAAAATAGTGGTTTTCTATTTTAATGTTTTAAAATATAATTTATTCCTGTGATGCAAAGCTGAATTTTCAGCATCATTACTCAAGTCTTTAGTGTCACATGATTCTTCAGAAATCATTAAATATGTTGATTTATTATTACTGTTGTTTTTTTTTTGAGCATGTGATATTTTTTTTTTCACGGTTCTTTGATGAATAAAACATTAAAAACAACAGCTTTTAATTTTAAATGTTATAGAACTTTTGTTTTCTAATAATATAGTACACTACATGTTTAAAGTTTGGGGTCAGTAAATTTTTCTTTGTTTCTATGAAAGAAATTAATACTTTTATTCAGCAAGGATGTGTTAAATTGATAAGAGGTGATACATACATTATTAGGTTAAAGGTTAATACATACATTATTTAAAAAAATATTTATTTTTTGAATAAATGCTGTTCTTTTTAACATCAGTCAATTCATAGAATCCTGGAAAAAGTATCACAGGTTCCAAAAAAATAAGCAGTACAGCTGTTTCCAATATTGATAATAAATCAGCATATTAGAAAGATTTCTGAAGAATCGTTTGACACTGAAGACTGGAGTAATGGCTGATGAAAATTCAGCTTTGCATGACAGAATTAAATTATATTAAAGTATATTTCATAATATTACCTTTTTCTGTATTTTTTGATCAAATAAGTTGAACTTTGATGAGCATAAGAGAGTTCTTTAAAAAACATTGAACATCTTACTGATCCCAAACTTTGGCAGTGTAGATTTGTGCGCGTTTAATATGACGATGTGTAATTGTCATGCCTTCACCATTTAAAGTCACAATTCAAAAGTGTTTATTTTTTGTAGTTTTCTATAAAAAGTTTTTATTTAGATACAAAATGCTCATTTGACTCTCGCGAACCAACCACGTGACTAAGAAACTAAAGTCCACAACAAACCGCGCAGTCTTTTGATAGCAAGACAGACAAGTGAACCAACTATGAGCGAGTCTCCCGTTTTATTAAACAAACATGAGGTCGAGCGTTTGCTCTGTTACGACGATCTGATTCCCAGACTGGAGTCCGTCATGGGAAAGTTTTCTAAACGGGACAGTTCAGAAATAATCCAGCCTGTGAGATCTGTGGTCCCTATACAACAACACAATGGGTATGAAGAAATCCGTATCTCGAAATATCACTATCGCTTACTGACACAGACCTATAGAAATAAACAATTATTTTTTCAGGTTTCTGGGCGTAATGCCTGCATATTTGGCAGCTGAGGGCATTTTATCCACTAAGATGGTGACTTTCTACCAACGTGCAGAGGGATCCAGTTTACCATCAACTCAAGCCACTGTGTTACTGTTTCATCCCGAGCATGGACATGTGACAGCGGTGAGCCACATAAACATGATTTATTTAGCATTGGCAAACAGTTTACTATTCTTTCATATGCACATCTGTTCCTGTCTAGGATTTACGGAATAGATGCACTTTCACGGTTTTGTCAGTTACCTGGATGTGCGGCCATATTGGCGATACTCGGATGTAAACAACAGCATAAATTGCATGATTAATGTACACCTGAATACTGTTATGCTAATTTATGCTGTCTAAACCACAGAACAAAAAGTGTGGAAGCTGCTAAATCACATAGAGAAGGACTTACTGTAGTAAGTAGTAAAGGGTGCAATATGTTGACAAACCAAAATTAATAGGGTGTTTTCATGACGCATCATCAAACGGCCATAGTGGTGGCACTGAACTGAACAAAACGTGCATATTTTGCTTATTATTGCTGCTGAAAATGATCAATTATTGTCGTGTTTTGGGCTGCACTAATCGGTCGGACCAGGAAAAACATTTGGAGTACTATAGACTGCCAAAAGTTATACCAAATCAAGGAGAATGGTGCAAAAGACTGTCTGAGGAACAAAAGACATTTGTGGTGGACCAAACTGAACCAAGATATCCAGGGCAAGAATCTTGACAACATTTGCGTTTGTTCATATCTTTTCCGGTCAGGTTGGTGAAATGGTAAATGCTAAGTAATACTGCTCACGTGCATATCTTTAGAACCTATTAACTTTAGTTTGTCAAAATATTGCACCCTTTGCGGCCTACTAAGTCCTTCTCTATGTGATTTAGCAACATCCACACATTTTTTTTCTGTGGTTTAGACAGCATAAATTAGCAAAACAACATATTCAGTAGTACATTAATCGTCCAATCCATGCTGTTGTTTACATCTGAGTATTGCCAACAGTGTTGCCAAGTCTGTGGTTTTCCCACAGAATTGGGCTACTTTAACACTGTTGTCGCGGCTTGTTTTTGATGTCTGCAGGTCGAAGCGACCACAATAATGTCATATTTAGCCCCTGAAATGGGAATTTACCAGGGGGACCTTGACAAAAAACATGTATTTCATCCCCCAGAACGCGATTTTTAATGGGTGACCCCCCTCAAAACGCAATTGGTCTAGTTTTGAGTAGCAATTAGGCGGGTTTTGTTGTGAAAACCTGGCAACCCTGATCGCCAGTATGGCCACGCATCTGAGTAATCAGTGGAACAGATATGTACAAGTAGTATTAATTACGATATTAGCCTAATATTTCACCTACCTGACTAGAAATGATAAGCATAAACACAAATGTTGTCAAGATTCTTGCCCTAGAAATCCTGGTTCAGTTTGGCCAACCATAAACACCTTTTGACAGTTTATTTTCCACTCTTCTCCTTAAATTGGTCATAACTTTGGCAGTCTATAGTACTTCAAATGTTTTTCCCAGTCTGATTGATTAATATAGCCCAAAACATGACAATAACTGACCATTTTTATCAGCAATAATGAAATGTACTGTCAGATGTGCACAAATAAAAGTTTCGTTCGGTTCAGAGGCATTGTTTCCATTTAGTGCCGCCAATATGGCGATTGATGACGCATCATAAAAACACTCTATTGGTGTCTGGGTCAATAACGTATTATGGCGCTTTTCCACTACACAGTACCAGCTCGCCTCGGCTCGACTCGACTCGGCTCTGTTTGGTTTTCCACTGTGTAAAAGTTGTACCTGTACCTCTACAATAGTACCTGGTTTGTCATAGCGACGCTGCAGGAAACTGCCGTTACGTAATCTTCTACGCGACACACACCCGCTGTCTGCACCTCCTCGTTTGACCACGACGTATTCTTCCGAGTTGCCATAATATGTAATGAATTGGATGTCACGCAATCTCTGGCCAAACTTTTTAAAAATGGTGGGGTTATTCTGGATACTATTGCTGGCGCGTGCAATGATGATGCAGTGAATAGTGACGATTCTCTCTGACCAATCAGCAGTCTGCTGTGTTTTCACGTCACATTTAGTATCGCCTCAGCTCGCCTCAGCTCGCTTGGAACCTCGCCGGAGGTGGTACGAAAAAAAGTACCTGGAAGCCGGTACAGGTACAACTTTTACACAGTGGAAAACCAAACAGAGCCGAGCCGAGCTGAGGCGAGCTGGTACTGTGTAGTGGAAAAGCGCCATTAGAGTCTACAGTATAAAATCTCTGTAATGTCATTTCCTGTTTTATATAGAAAATTTAAATATACATAATATATAAAAATCAATAACAGTATCCACCTTTTTCTTCCTGTAAGAGTGGGCATGGCCATTTGTACATTTTACGGGGTCTGGCTTCTGGTCTCATTCGTGTCCAGCTATTTTTAGCTGCACAAACCAGCTTGTTTTGTTGTTTGATATTGCAGATTGGTGTGTCTTACCATATTATTTTTATGTATTATCCTAATTATAAACACACGTTTGTAGGGCAAACAGTTTTACCATTAACTGCACATTGTTATTTTTCTCGTTTTTCCCTATAGCGGCTAATAAAGCAGAAGTCTGATGTATCTGATTTACTTGAAAATATGTTGTTTAATTGATTAATAAAAAAAAAACATATTCAGTAGTACATTAACTGTGCAATCCATGCTGTTGCTTACATCTGAGTATCGCCAGCAGTGTTGCCAAGTCTGTGATTTTCCCGCAGAACTGGGCTACATTAACACTGTCGTCGCGGGTTGTTTTTGATGTCCGCGGGTTGAAGCGACCCCAATAACGTCATATTTAGCCCCTGAAATGGGAATTTACCAGGGGAACCCCAACAAAAAAGATGTATTTCATCCCCCAGAATGTGATTTTTAATTACGAATCACGATTGGGCTAGTTTTGAGTAGCAATTAGGCGGGTTTTGTTGTGAAAACCTGGCAACCCTGATCACCAGTATGGCCGCGCATCCGAGTAATTGGTGGAAAAGATATGTACAAGTAGTATTAATTAAGATATTAGCCTAATATTTCACCTACCTGACTGGAAATGATAAGAACGAACACAAATGAAATCCTGGTTCAGTTTGGCCAACCACAAAACCTTTTGACAGTTTTTTTTGCACTCTTCTCCTTTATTTGTTATAACTTTGGCAGTCTATAGTACTTCAAATGTTTTTCCCAGACTGATTGATTAGTACAGCCCAAATCATGACAATAACTGACCATTTTTTGCAGCAATAATAGCAAAATATGCAAGTTTCATTTGGTTCAGAGGCATTGTTTCCATTTAGTGCCGCCAATATGGCGATTGATGACGCATCATAAAAACACTCTATTGGTGTCTGGGTCAATAACGTATTAGAGTCTACAGTAAAAAATCTCCTGTCATTTCATGTTTTATATAGAAAATATAAATATACATAATATATAAAAATCAATAACAGTATCCACCTTTTTCTTCTTGTTAGATCATGGATGGGGAGGCCATCACATCCAAACGAACCGCAGCAGTATCAGCCATTTCAGCTAAAGTAGGTTCCTCTAAAACTGACCCCAAATTTTTATCGAGGTAATATATAAAGTCACATAATCTGAATTTCTTTCTCTCTCTCTAGCTGTTCAGTCCAGTTCTTTCAGAGGTGTTGTGCATCCTTGGTTCAGGGCAACAAGCTAGAAGCCACTATGATGTTTTTACAAAGCTTTTCAAGTTCAAAGAGGTAACCAGTGTGAAAATAGGAAATACATCCAAGTCATTCAAAGCTGTTTGTGTGTGTGTATGTGAATGTTTTATTCACTTCAGGTCCGTGTGTGGAGCAGAAGGAAAGAAATGGCTCAACAGTTTGTTAATGATCTCCAAAGTCCTGTAATGGTTTGTGGTTCAGTAAAGGAGGCCGTGATGGGAGCTGATGTAATAGTCACCGCCACAGGTGCAAGTCAGCCGATACTCTTTGGCGAGTGGGTCAAACCAGGTGCACACGTAGCAGGTCAGCTGGCCCACAGATTTCCAATGAGTCATTTTGTGAGGTTTTAACCAGCTGTCATGTTATACTGTAACCAAGCTGTTTACTGTTGGTCAATGCTTTGAATTTTCATGACCAGCGTAAACTGTGTACTTTTTTTTGCTATTTTTTGTGACAGCGGTTGGTGCTTGTCGACCAGACTGGAGGGAACTGGATGATGTCTTGATGAGAGAGGCTGTAGTGTATGTGGACAGCAGAGAGGGGGCGACAGCAGAGTCAGGAGACATCATTCTGTCTGGAGTATGCATTACTTTCCGTTAGTAAAATATAGCTGATTTCACTAACATTTATTTGAGTTACTTTACATTAGACATACATATTGTACGTCCAAGTTCCTAAATATTTTACATGCTTATTATTTACCCAGGCTGAAGTCTTCGCAGAGCTCGGAGAAGTTATAAATGGATCCTTTCCTGCTCAGCGTGAGAAGACTACGGTATTCAAGTCACTGGGTAACTTGTTTTTCCACAGCTGTGATCCAAAAATCAGAACAAGATGTACTGAAGATAAAACAAAAAAAGAAAAAGTGCATTCTCACCACTGATAGAAAGTCATAGTACCAGATGTGCCTTAAAAAGCTTGATGTTTGTATTTTAGCCCTCTCAGGAGACAAAAAGGAAATCATTTTATTTATAACTTTTATTATGCAAGCTTACGCAACCCCTGCTGATCTTTAGTCAGTTTGTTCGTAAGAAGTTGTATGTCATTATTTCCTGATATTTCTTAGAAAGCACTAATTAGTCCTGGAATGATACATTAGTCAATTTCAGTGGAAACAAAGCTATTTGTTATGACTAGCTGGATATTTTGCATTTTTAAATGCAGGGATGGGGATACAAGATGCTGTCTCAGCCAAACTCGTGCTGGAGAAGTGGAACAGTGAACACTAAGGAACCAAACAGCACAGCTTCCTCTGCTGATTGCACAATTGTCCAGTCTGCCACGGTGGTGGCGTCTTTATCCTGATCGATGATCACGAGAACAAACTGCACTCTCTTTACACACTGTTAGAAGAATAATAACTTTTAGTCTGCAAAAATAGCTATATTAATTGCAATTATCACCTCTTTTTTTTTTTTTTTACACATTTGTGACCCTGGACCTGGATAGTTATACATCATGCTGAATAAAGCTTTCCACTGATGTGTGGTTTGTTAGGATAGGACAATATTTGGCTAAGATACAACTATTTGAAAATCTGTGGGGGCAAAAAAATCAAACCTTTAAAGTTGTCCAAATGACGTTCTTAACAATGCATATTACTTATCAAAAATTAAGCTTTGATATATTTATGGTAGGAAATTTGTAATATACAACATATCTTCATGGAACATGATCTTTACTTAATATCCTAATGATTTTGGCATAAAAGAAAAAATAATTTTGAGCCTTACAATGTATTTGTGGCTATTGCTACAAATATACCTGTGCTACTTAAGACTGATTTTGTAGTCCAGGGTCACATTTTGTAGCATCATTAATAGAGTGCTGCAGGGATCATGTAGTTTTGTTGGCCAAAACCTGAAAAAAAAAACAGTTTTTATTTTACCACTTATAGTTCTATTGCCCTAAAGTTGATGTTTTATGGGTTTTTGGGTCTACGGTTAACACATACTCAAGCTATTTCACATTTTATTCTATGACATAAAATACATAATACCTCTTTGTGATTTTTTTAAAGTCTGTGTAAAGGCAATTTATAACACATTATAGATGTTAGAAATGTATTGCTGAAAACATGTTACAAAGACTGAGAACTATGAAGTACTGAATTGTGGAGTTAAACAGTTCTTTACAATTTTGTGTTCAGGATTTTAGCCTGAAAACATGTCTTGATGATGCACTGGAGCCACTGTCATTACCCATAGTTAGTACAGTGAAAATGTATATTACTTGATTGCGATACTTTACAAAATTATGGAAGCCCATTTCCGCCATTGAATAAAAAAAATAAGAGGTAATTGCAATTTGTCAGAAAAAAGTCAGAATTGTGAGATATACATTTTTTTTTTGTGAGAACTGCCTGGAGAAATAAACAATTCTCAGAGAAAAAGTCACAACTGCGAGATACAATTTCGCAATTCTGAATTTATAACTTGTGATTGCAAGTTATAAATTCAGAATTGCGAAATTGTATCTTGCAGTTGTGACTTTTTCTCTGAGAATTGTGTTTATTTCTTACAATTCTGATTTTGTAACGCGTAATTGCAAGTCTTTTTAATCATTCTTTTTTCCCCTTCAAAATTGAACTTTATAACTCGTAATTGCAAGTTTATATCTCAAAATTCAGACTTTATTTCTTGCAATTGTGAGTTTATCTCCAAAGTGTGAGATGTAAACTCGCAATTCCGAGAAAAAAAGGTATCTCAAATTCGGACTTTATTTCTCACAATTGAGTTTATATCATGCAATTCTGAGGAAAAAGTCAGAATTGTGAGAAAAAAAAGGTCCAAATTGCAAGATATAAACTCACAATTGCAAGGAAAAAGTCAGAATTGGGAGATACAAACTCACATTTGTGAGTCAAAAAAAACATCAGAATTGCGAGTCTATATTTCACAATTCTGAGAAAAAAAAAAAAAAAAAAAAAGAGTCAGAATTGCGAGGTAAATGTCCAAATTGCAAAATATAAACTCGTAATGGCAAGAAAGAAAGTCATTTGTGAGACGCAAACTCACATTCTGACTTTAGAAATCACAATTGTGAGTTTATATCGCAATTTTTTTCTCAGAATTGGCGAGGGGAAAAAGTCCAAATTGCAAGAAAAAAAGTCAGAATTGCAAGACAAACTCACACTCAGAATTGTGAGTTTATCTCCAAATTCTGACTTTATTTCTCGCATTTGTTTATATCATGTAATTCTGAGAAAAAAGTCAGAATTGTGTGAAAGTCAAAATTGCGAGAGAAAAAAATTGCAGAAAAAAACCCAAATTGTGAGTTCTCACAATTCTGACTTCCTGAATTCGCAATTGAGAGTTTATATCACAATTCTAAGAAAAAAAAATCAGAATTGCGAGATAAACTTGCAATTGTGAGGAAAAAGTCAGAATTGCAAAATACAAACTCAGATATGTGAGTCAGAACATAACATTTTTTTGTAGTAGGACAAACTCAGAACACATTTAATATTGCTTTGCACAGACTTTAAAGCTTTTACTTGTCTTTAAAAAGTGGTTGCTAACAAGAGGTTTTCAGGGACAGAATACATCAAACTCAAAAAAGGACATTTCTTTAAATAAAGTTTAAAAGAGTTGTTGGAAGCCTAATGATGCTCATATGATTGCGGTGTCATTTGAAATACAGTTTGTAGCATTTTAATTGTGGTGATTGTATTTAGTCTTTAAAATGACTGAAGTTGTGTTCATTTGTGAAAATTATGATGAACAAAACGTGGAAAAAAGCCAAAAGCCAATATAAATAAAATTAGACAACGTATTTGTTGCATTGTGCCTGGTGACAACCCAGTGCTACATGAACAAACTAATAAGCGTACATGGAAAACCAAGGACAAAGACAAATGTTTTTATATTTGGTTTCTATTTTCAGACGTAAAGGTTAATACATTGTAGCTTTAGTGGAGACAAAAGCATGAATAAAGCATTTTAACTGTTTTAAAAAGTGTCAAAATGACAATTAAACATTCCATGTGGCAAATAACAACCATTTCCCATTGAACCATGTCTGAAGTTCAATACCTAATGTCTGTACCCTAACAACAAACTCTTTATATTTGTTGAATTCAAGAATCCACTACATTTAGCACAGTCTTCATGGAGATCGTTCAAGAATATGAACCCCATGCCATAGTGTTGAACTTCTAACATGCTCAGCTTCCCAACAAAACTCTGGTGTGATACTAGGCACTGGTAGATCTGTAGTCTAAATACAATACTGGGACTGTAAAATGGATAAAACACTGCCTGACTAAAATACAGAGAGAGATTAAACATGAGATCTGCCCTTTTGAATATTCAGATACAGTAGTGAAAATATACTATATGCTGACAAAACAAAGCTGATATATGCATTTAAACTAGGTTTGTTTCTTATACAATTTAACAAAATAAACTCTCTAGCATGGAAACTGTAACACAGGAACCAAAAAAATAAAGTGTTTTCTTTAGCTGTCCTCTTGTAAAATAGTTCCTTCAGTATTACTGCAATCGGTCTCTTACAAGTACGCATGACGAACACCCCCTGCCTACCCTTTAGGACAAAATGAGGTTGTTAGTGTCAGCAAATTAAAATTTATAACTTTTGGCAATAATTCATTTTCTACAAAAATGCAGAATGTAAACAAAATATATGGGCTCACAATACACTGAAAGGAATATTTAGTTTATCAAAACAAAGGAAAATAAAGGAGATCATTAAAAGGCAGCAGGAATTTCTTAGTGTACGGGAAGGAAAACTATGGATGCCACTTCTCTTTTCTCGGAAGCGAATAATCTGGCGTCTTAACAGCTAGTTAGTGGCGGAATTCTATTTAAAATGCAAGAGAGAGAATATCTGTATGCATACACTGTGCAGACTTTTTCTTCTTCCCCAACACACATTTCCCCATCATCCCCGCCTCCATTGTTCTCCTCAGGTGAGCTCAGATTGCAGCTGGTGCTGTGTGTACAGTCAGTTCAGAGGACTAAACACCTTCTTCCTGGTTTCTTGACTGGGGGCGGACACAGGACCGCACGGATGGCTTCGTCGAACACCGTCTTAAGGCCGCGTTGTGTTAAAGCTGAGCACTCCAGGTACTTCACAGCTCCTGTAGTCAATACAAAAGATCACTTAAAGTGGATCCACACTTTAAAAAGGATGTGTTTCTTGGGCTAAACATTTTGAGTCTCCTTGGTTATAACTGCCTTTTGGATGAAAAGTTTAAAATTAATGCACAAAAGGTTTTCATTTAACTGAAAACTTTTTAGCTTCTCGTTCAAATCAGAATATAAAGAGAAATAAAGTTTTTTAATAACCAAGTGATCAACACTAAAAAACATTTCAATTGCACAAATGATTTTTAATGACTTAAGGATGCTTGTATTCATTGTTAAAATTAGAAAGAAATATGAATCTTTAAAGGGTGGCTGTAATCGTTTTCATGATTTTTTTTTTTCAAACATTCAATGAGACATTAACAGGTAAAAATATTAAAAAATATATAAATTCTGAGAATTGTGAAATATAGACTTGCAATTCTGAGAAACAAAGTCAGAATTGAGTCATAAACAACTGCGAGTTATAAAGTCAGAGCTAAAAGATATAAACTTACAATTCTAACTTTTTTTTTACTCAGAATTGCAAGTTTATATCTTGTAATTGTGACTTTTTGCTCAGAATTGCAAGTCAGAACTTTATAACTCGAAATTGCAAGTTTATATTTCACAATTGTGAGAAGAAAAGTCAGAATTGCGAGAAAAAGTCAAAACTGCGAGAGAAAAATTCTGACTGTATTTCATGCAATTTTGTCAGAATTGAGATATAAACAAATTCTGAGAACATACACTTTTCCCCCTTAATTTGGAATTTCTAACTCGCAATGGCATGTTTATATCTCACTATTGTGAGAAGCCAGAATTGTAAGATATAAACTCGCAGTTGCAAGAAAAAAGTCAGTACTGCGAGAAAAAAAAAATTCAATTCTGACTCGCAATTGTGAGTTTATATCACGCAGTTCTGAGAAAAAAAAAGGCAGAATTGTGAGATAAAGAAGGTTGCCTCGTTTTGTTTTTATTCAGTGGTGAAAATGGGCTTCCATATAAAACTAATGACTACTTGGGACATGAAGCAAGTTGTACAGTGTTCTGAAGATGAACAAAGTTCATGTGGGTGAGTAATAAATGACATTTTCATTTTTGGGTAAACTATGCCTTTAAGAATAAATTGATCTGTTTATCAAAATGAAGATTGATTAAAACTGACACCCATCGCTAACACGCACAGTTGTTAAGTTAAAAGTTTGCATACACTTTGCAGAAGCAGCAAAATGATAATTATTTGACCAAAATAAGAGGGATCATACAAAATGCATGTTATTTTTTATTTAGTACTGACCTGAAAAAGATATTTCACATAAAAGAAGTTTACATAATCTACGAGAGAAAATAATAGTTCAAAAGTTTACATACATTTGATTCTTAATACTGCATTGTTATCTGAATGCTCCACAGCTGTTTTTTTTCTTCGTTTAATGACTGTATGATTTTGAGATCCATCTTTGCACACCGAGGACAACTGAGGGAATCATATGCAACCATTACAGAAGGTTCAAACGCTCACTGATGCTCCAGACGGAAACATGATGCATTAAGAGCCAGGGGTGTAAACTTTTTGGAACAGAATGAGGATGTGAACATTTTTCTTATTTTGCCTGTTCTTCCCTTCAGAAGCTATAGGATATACTTACATGTACAAAATAAACTTACAAAATTAGTTAAATTTACCCTGATCTTTAAATTAATTCATCGTGTTTCTATCTGGATCATCAGTGAGTTTTTGAACCTTCTGTAATAGTTGCATATGAGTCTCTCAGTTGTCCTTAGTGTGAAAAAAATGCATCTCAAATTCATATAGTCATTGTTGGAAAAGTTCAAATACACAAAAATGCTAAAAAAAAAAAAAAAAAATTTAAAGAAATCATGAACCAAAAGAATCATGAACTACTATCACTCAAAACACAGCTGTGAATCATTCAGGTAACAGAATCAAGAGAATCAAGTCTATGTAAACTTTTGAATGGAGTCATTCTTATAAATCCAACTATTATTTTCTCTTGTAAACATCTTTTATGTGAAATATCTTGTAAAGGTCAGTACTAATAAAAGACAACATGCATTTTGTATGATGCCTCTTATGTTAGTCAAATAATTAACATTTAGCAGATTCTGCAAGGTGTATTGCAAACTTTTGACCTCAACTGTATGTGTAATGCTAATAATAAAATGCATTTAAACACCAGTTAACACTGAACCACTGACCTATTTCTTTGGCCATAGCAAGGCCTTGAGGGTAGGTGATTGGGGTGAGTTTCTTCTCTTTTAACTTTTCAATAGTGTCCTTGTCGTCTCTCAGGTCAAGCTTAGTCCCAACGAGAATTATTGGAGTGTTGGGACAATGATGTCTGACCTCTGGATACCACTGTTAAAGAAAAAAACAGCTTCAACTGAATGCAAAGTCATTCTATGCATAGAGAAAACTGACACACAGAGCATAGCATACACACACTATACTCAAATGCTAAGAGCATGTTACTGTGCCATTTCCAAACCCAACCTATGTTTTACCTATGGATAAACACCACAACCTCCAGCTACCAGCTGTATTGCATACTAATGGCAAATGCCACTTGTTCCTTTGAAATGCACGTCACTAGACATAAGTTGCTATTTTGAGGCTCTGAAACCACATTTGCTCAATCAGTCAAGCCAGACAAACTATTCTTAGAGCCGTTCCTCTTTTCCATTCGCTGTGATAATTTAGAAAGTCGCCTACATTTACTATAACAAATTTAAAGAGCGCTTGCTTACCTTTGCACGGACGTTCTCAAACGAGGCTGGACTCACAAGTGAGAAGCAGATCAAGAACACATCCTATAGGAAAAAGAAAAAAAAAAATATTCATGCAAATGCAAAACTCAAAATTATTTAGCTATCTGTAAAGCACAGCATTGACTAGACTTGCATTAATGAACTGTAAATTGACTCCACTTGTTCCCAAGTGAAACAAAAACACAGTGAGGTTTGTGCCTGAACGACAACGGCAAACAATTGAGCCATTCACTCCCACAGCCTTAGCAAGAGAGACCACGATAACACAGAGCTGCCATTAATGCTCTGTGCAACATATAAGAAATCACTTCAGCTTACCAGGAATCAAGACATGGGCTATTTTTAACCATTTTACTCTAAGGCGTAGTGCTTATCACATTTCCAGAACGTAAGTCATCAAACTCGTTTCAAGATCCTTCCTGGTCTCATGACTCATTAAGGTAAAGAGTCAAAACTGTCTTAAATGTTTTCCATATAGCTCTGCAACTCTTATCTAATTATAAATAAATAATAATAATAAAAAAAATTATATATATATATTTTATCCCTATTATTATGATCGTACCGTCTGAGGGTAGGAAAGCGGTCGAAGTCTGTCGTAATCCTCCTGCCCTGCTGTATCCCATAGACCCAGGTTCACCGGCTTTCCATCGACCATCACATTAGCAGAATAATTATCAAACCTAAATGAAAGATGATATACAGTTTAGGGAAAAGATACAGGGAAATAAACTTTCAAAAAATTTTAATCGGTGGCTTTCATATAAAACACAAATTGAGTATCTACTTGGGAGATAGTTTCTTTCTACATACCGTCTAATGTTCATTTATGTTTATTTTGTGCTATAACTAGTAGTAAATAAGAACACTTTGCTACCCACTGTACTTACAAAATCAGACATATTTATGAGTCAAATAAGTTATTCAATGTGTGTGTAATTTTAGCTATTGTGAAGTGACTACCAGAATGCAGTCAAGTAGATGAAAGGAAGGGGTCAAAAAGAAAGATACATACAGCAAGTAAAAAAATTCTGATGAAAGATAAAATGTTTTGGACTTGGAATAACATACGCCGATGAAACTGGCCCAACAAGACCAGGGGGGTGTTCCATAAACTAGTGTTGGGCGATATGCTCAATTTTCATATCGCCCTATCGTCAGCCTGAGGGATCGCCGATACACGATACGATTCGTGCTAATTTAATTAATTATCTATGTACTAAATTCCTTATTCGTTTTGTAAAGGTAGACTTTCTTTTGGCATATGATTAAGTTGTGCGTGTACAGAGCGCTGACTGTAATTCTGCCGGAGTTGTTCAAGTTACTTTCGGTTTCATTCTCTGCTATCGTCAGTGAGTGAGTTGTAAATGTGCTAGCCAGAATGTAAATGAATGAATCTTTCTTTACCAGTCATATTGCGATAATGTTACCGCTGTATGTCTGACCGTTATCATCAGGTGATGTTGTAGTTCAGTTCATATTGGATGCGGAGAAGTGATGCGCGTGTAATTCACATGCGTATGTTTAGCGCCATCTGATCGCATCGTAATTCTAATTAACGCCTATAGATGTTACTGAGATGAATGTTTGTTTACTATATACAGACTGATTATGATACATCGTAATTAATTCAGCCTGAACCAGGTTTTACTACCTCTGTTATCCTAATGACTGCAATGCTAATATAATATAACACTCCCTTTAGAATCTACCACCCTACTGTATGATGAAAATCTCCCATTTTGCACACTGCACGAGGTGCGTTAAGGCGCTGTGGCCTCTCTGTGCGTGTGTTTATACCGCGGCAAGTTTCTGAAGCATCCTAGAACAGACTCTCTGTGCTGCATTGCTAAAGTTAAGTTCTTTGTTGACGGATAATAATAATTATCGTCTAACTATCGTCAAAGGCATCATCAACAGGCGATATCTCTGACTATCGTCGATACACGATACTATCGTCTATCGGCACAACCCTACCATAAACCAAGTTTACCAAATAAGTCAGGCTTATTTCAGTTAGTCTGACTTATTGTCACTTGATTTGGCTCAAAATAAGTCTAACTGAAACAAGCCTGACTTATTTGGTAAACTTGGTTCATGGAACACCCCCCAGGAATGTCGTTTTTTTAAGTAGATGTTGTCAGTTTTGATGTCATGTTGATTTTAAAGGGACAGTTCACACAAAAATAAACTTGTTAACTACACCCTGCCTAAATATAATTTATACTTATAATTTTCTGTACACACACTACCAGTTAAACATTTTTGAACAGTATGAGTTTTAATGTTTTTAAAGAATTCTCTATTGCTCACCAAGCCTGCATTTTTTGATCCAAAATACAGCAAACGCAGTAATATTGTGAAATATTTGTACTATTTAGATTAACTGCTTTCTATTTGAATACATTTTAAAATGTAATTTATTCCTGTGATTGAGGCTAAATTTTCAGCATCATTATTCCAGTCTTCAGTGTCACGTGACTCTTCAGAAATCATTCTAATATGCTGATTTGCGGTTTAAGAAATTATTATTATTATCATCATCAATATTTAAAACAGTGGAGTACTTTTTTCCCCAAGATTCTTTGATGAATAGAAACATCCAAAGATCAGCATTTATCTGAAATAAAAAGCTTTTGCAACATTATACACTATACCATTCAAAAGCTTGAAGTGAGTGTAATTTTTTAATAGAAATTAAAACTTTTATTTAGCAAGGATGCTTTAAATCGAAAGTGATGATAAAGACATTTATAATGTTACAAAAGATTTCTATTTCAGATAAATGCTGTTCTTCTGAACCTTCTATTCATAAAAGAAACCTGAAAAAAAAAAAAAAATCATAATAACATCATAATAATAACAAATGTTTTTGAGCAGCAAATCAGAATATTAGAATGATTCTGAAGGTTTATGTGACTGGAGTAATGATGCTAAAAATTCAGTTTTAAAAAAGGAATGAAACACATTTTAAAATATTTTTTAATAGGAAATAAATGCAGGCTTGGTGAGCAGAAGAGACTTCTTTAAAGAAAAAAAAAAAAAAACCATACAAAATCTTACTGTCCAAAAACTTTTGACTGGTAGTGTATATTTATTAATACAAGACTATGCAGAGTTTTGAAGTTTAACTCAATTTCAGTTTAAATGACCATTTTGACAACTGATTTTTGCTAAAAATTTGCTATTTAGATTGTGAGTGTATGTGTATAAATAAATCTAAATAATCTTTGGCTGAACTGTCCCTTTAAGAATCTCAGGGTTACAGTAAGGTCTGCTTACACAGTTGGGATGTATTCCCCGGGAAAAGCATTGGTGGTGTAGCTGATCAGAAGGCATGTTTTACCCACAGCCCTGGAGGGAAAATAATAAACACCTCAAATTATTCATATAATACATCCAGAGACACAAATGACCATGCCTTGTATAAAAACAAACTGGAGTCATCTACTATAACTGCCAAACATTTCAGTAATAGAAGAAAAAACTAGGTCATATACTTGTCTTGAACAAACATGACATTGTATAAACAAAATAACAGCCGGTGTTACTCATACAAATGATAAAAGTGGGTTAGGCTGACTTCTCCATTCAGCACTGCAACACTCCCCACACATCCAGCCTGCATTTAATGACGTAACATTTAAAGGAAACTAATTTAAGGGAAGGGTCAGTTTACAAACACGGAAAACCCCAGGAAAAAAAAAATGAATAGACAAACACTGACATTTAAAGTCATTCGTAAGCGATTTTCCTTGCTACAAAATAACTTAAAGTGGAACACATACTTTTAATGAGGGATATTTGTGAAATAAGCCGCACAAAAGTTTGCGAAATAAAGGTTCACACGTTATCAAAACTCAAAACACTACTGAACAAACTCAGAAAACTCTGAAACGTGTAAAACTTCATTCCACAACAATTACAACGCTGACAAAAAAAATAGTTTAACGTTAAACTCACCCGTCCCCGACTACCACACACTTTATGGCCTGCATCTGTGTTCACTTAGCACGCTATCCCTTTAGCTTTCTCTGTCAATGAATCGATAAAAGCTGCTCTGACCGGGATAGCTCAACCTCAAAATTCAACACGCACAAAAGAAGAGCGGAGTCGGTAAAAGTTAAAATGAAATGTGAAATTTCGCTCAAACTCGACGGGGTAAAGTTAGCTGGCCGACCGCATTCCAGAGCATTTGCTGCTGCTGCCGCCGCTGTTCCAGTTATACAAACAGCCACCACCCAAAAATCTCAGATCCCGGTCTGCACGCACACACACTCTCTTATATATACACACACACATATCCCGGCCCGTCCCAAACAATAAACACACTCTCTGCTGCCTCCTTACGGACTGGAGCGAATATACAGTATGTCACATAAGTGAGTACAACCCTGACATTTCAGCAACCATTTCAGTATATCTTCTCAAGGGACAATACTATAGAAATTAAACTTGGATATATTTTAGAGTAGTCAATGTGCAACTTGTATAGCAGGATAGATTTATTGTCCCGTGAAAATTACTCAACATACAGCAAAATAGCTGGCAACAAAAGTGAGTACACCCTAAGTAAACTTATCCAAAGTGTCAATATATTGTGTCATGCTGCGTTCCAGGCAGGTTTTCGAGCCTGTAAGTCACCACTTCAAACCACGACTCAGCTTTCTAGCATTCCAGGCAAGTCATGCCAAACTGCCTGAGTGCATGGAATTGAGGTAGCTAGATGTAAACAAACCAGCATGGCGGACTGTACAGGGCTTATGCTCATTAATGATAATTTCTATCACCAAAGGTGCTTACTCCTTGCTTATTTGAGAGAAACAGAGGAGGAAAAATGGCGCATGAGGCAAGATAAGCTGTTATATTGTCCTAAAGTCTATTATTCACCGTGTACCACTTGCATAAACACCGCAACCGTAGGGGCTGCCATTGTTGTTTTGCAGGTTATGAGAGTACATCAATCTAGTACGAGTTCACGGGTGAGAATTCACAGGTTTGACTGCCATTCCAGTGGACTTTCACGGGTAGAAGTTTGGAAAAACACGGGTAACGGGTTGCCTGGAACGCGGCATTAGCACCAATGTTATCTGGCACTGCCTTAATCATCCTGGGCATGGAATTGACAAGAGCTGCACAGGTTGTTGCTGGGATCCTCTTCCACTCCTCACGGAGCTGCTGGACGTTAGACATATGGTGCTTCTCCACCTTACGCTTGAGGATGCCCCACATGTGCTTAATAGGGTTCAGGTCTGGAGACATACTTCGCCACCTCATCATCTTCAGCTTTAGCTTCAGCTTCCCCAGCAAGGCAGTTGTCATCATGTTGGAAAACTGCCGTTCTGCCTAGTTTCTGGAGGGAAGGCATCATGTTCTGCTTCAGAATGTACAGTACATAATGGAATGCATGTTTCCCTCAATGAACTACAGCTCCCCAGTACCAGCAGCACTCATGCAGCCCCAGACCATGATGCTACCACCACCATGCTTGACTGTAGGCAAGACACAATTTTCTTGGTATTCCATACCAGGGCATCGCCACACTTGCTAGACACCATCTGAGTCAAACAAGTTTATCTTAGTCTCATCAGACCACAGGACATGGTTCCTGTAATTCATGCTCTTGGACAGGTTGTCTTCAGCAAACTGTTTGCAGGCTTTTTTTGTGAGCCAGCTTCAGAAGAGGCTTCCTTCTGGGATGATGGCTATGCAAACCGATTTGTTGCAGTGTGTGGCGTATGGTCTGAGCACTGACAAGTTGACCTTCTACTTCTGTGACCTTTAAGGCAATGCTGGCAGCACTCATGCATCTGTTTTTTTGATACCAGGTTCTGCACCTGACGCACAGAACAAGTGCTCAACGCCGTTGATCGACCCTTGCAAGGCCTGTTCCGAATGGAACCCATCTTGGAAAACCTCTGTATGACCCTGACCACTGTAGTGTAACTCGGTTTCAGGGTGTTACTAAACCTCTAATAGCCTTGACCATCTTTGTGGAGAACAACAATTGTAATATTCAAATCCTCAGTGAGTTCTTTGCCATGAGATGCCATGTTGAACATCCAGTGGTCAGTATGAAAGAATTGTATTTAAAGCACCCAATTTTAACTCCTCTAGTACAAGACACACAACTCTGTATGGTCCTGTCAAGTAGACAAAAACATGATGAATAGGACATGTGGCTTTGCATGGTTAAATAACATACTGCTATCACTTGGGGTGTACTCACTTTTGTTGCCAGCTATTTTGACAATAACGGCTGTATGTTGTTATTTTTAGAGGACAGTAAATCTATACTGCTATACAAGCTGCACATTGACTACTCTAAAATATATCCAAGTTTCATTTCTATAGTATTTTCCCTTGAAAAGATATACTAAAATGGTTGCTGAAATTTAAATATTTTAAATATAAATATTTTAAATACAAGTTAATTAAAACTGAAAAAAAAAAATGTTAAAAATGTATTTATTTTTTTAGTCTAAACAAACAGACAAACAAAGTTTGCAAGGCCACCTTTTAAGACTGGGCATGGTCTTTATGGCTCATATTGTAAGAATATGGAGCTCACAGTAAAGGAGGAAAAACACCCTAATTTTATTCAGAAGTCCAAACTGAACAAAAATAGACAATTTGGTGTAGCATTACCCCCTATTGATTATTCTTTAATTACAGAAATGCTATACATTTTTATGGAAGCCCCTTTCCACCACTGAATAAAAAAAATTAAAAAGGTAATTGCTACTTTTCATCTCACAGTTCTGACTTTTTTTTTTTTTTTAACTGAGAACTGCATGATGCAAACTTCTGACATTTTTATCAGAATTGCGAGTTTATCTCTCAAATTCTGACTTATCTCAGAATTGCGAGTTTATATCTCAAAATTGTGGCTTTTTTTCTCAGAATTGCGTGGTATAAACTTGCAATTGCGACTTTTTATCAGAATTGTGCATTTATATCTCAAAATTGTGGCTTTTTCCCCCTCTGAATCGCAAGTTTATATCACGCAATTGAGAGTTAAGTTTTTTTTATTCAGTGGTGGAAACGTGCTTAAATACATTTTTGTCAGCATGTTCTTATAGTATAGTTTTATGCATTTTAATTTTGTGTGATGACAAGTTTTGCTTTGGACAATTCTGTAATTGCTGGATGTTGATAGGAATACAGGAGAGAATTTTTGTACATTTTTAAAATGTTTATAATGTACTTTAGATAAACATTTTTCAAAGTGCTAATATTTTTGATGCATATTCTTGTACATCTATAATTATTTTATTTGCATATTTCTTGTACACTTTAAACATTTACTGTGCGAAAAAAAATTGTCTTTTGTTTTAAAAAGCACATTGTAAAAATAGAAACAGTTGCCCATTTTTTTCAGCTCCTCTTTCCAATAAGTTCATACTTACAGCTTGTCTCTCTTGTTGCTGTTGGAGGGCCTTAAACCTCAAGATTTAAAATCCACTGGGTTGCGTGTGAATATTAATATGCTTCCCAAGCATTAGAAATTGAAATGCATCATAATGTTGATGTATAGACCAAATGTCTAACTATTGTCTAATATCAAACCAATCTTGCGGTGTTTAGTAATTGTGAATGCACTCAGTTCTTTTTTAAAATAATAAAAAAATTAGAATTTTATTTGAAAAGCCAACCTATGAAGATCACATGGCAATTACAAAATCCTCTGCATAAAGATCATGAAAAGCATTTACAAAAATACACAATCCAATCTCACTTATATCAACTTAAATACACAAAATAAATAGCAATTTTCTCTAGCCATTCTTAAATAGGGCACATAGCTAGCAAATACATAAAAAGAGCACAAAACTGAAGGACAGAAGAACTTCTCACATTTACATTTAGTCTAAAATACATTCTGTATTTCAGCAATTTGTCAATTCTTTGCTGGTGACAATTCTGCCAGATAGGGTATAATAATAATAATAATAATAATAATAATAATAATAATAATAATAATAATGAAAAATAAGCATAACCCTGATGACTGACAATAATGGAAACAGTGTGGCGTTTCAGAAGAGCGCAAGTGCTGAATCTGGTTCTGAGGCCTAGCAGTACATGTACCAGCATGCAATCCTTTATCAGATGTCCTCAGGTCATCTCCGGCCCAACTGTGTAACTCATGGCACATCTCAAGAGCTCAATTCCTTTTTACCAGTGCATGAGTGACAGACTGTAAGGACGTTACAATGTCTTAATCACTTTCAAGTGGTTCATCAACAAGCTTCCCGTGAACCCGGAAACGGTAGATACAGGTGTATTCAGGATGACCCCAGTTAGACAGCACTTTCATCTCAATGATCTGAAAACCTCTCGGGACCTCCTCCTTGAAGACAGAGACACCAAACAACATTAGGCAATTATAATCAATGACTAGAAATAAATAAGCTACTGTTGGTAGATGATAGAACTATAAAATCATTGATGAGCTGCCTTCATGACAGCTTTTCAAATTTTTCCCTTTGACAATAATCACAAGCAGCTATCAGTCAAATCAGTTACACCTTGATTTTCATGCAGCTACAGTGATTAAATGAAACAGAAATCACAATATACAGGAAAACTCTGCTTTTTTTTTTTTGATACTTACAGAGACAGAGAAGGTCTGAAGGGCATCTCCATCTTCATCATAAACAAACTGTCCGAGCAAGTGCCCCTCTTCCTGCTGCTCGTCATCAAGACCCTTTAACAGAAGCCACAAATAAGGGGGAAAAAAAAAAAAAACATTCTTTGAGACCAAGTTAAGAAAAGTCATCCGTTTTCCTTTAATGTATTAGATACCAGACACCTGGAAAACCTGGAAATATGCGGCATCTAGGCTTTGGTTCTTTAGCATTGGTGTGTATTTGAACCCTTTCCAACAATGACTGCATGATTTTGAGAAGCATCTTTTCACACTGAGGACAAATGAGGGACTCGACTATTACAGAAGGTTTAAATGCTCACTGATGCTTCAGAAGGAAAAAAAATGCAAAACTTTTTGAATTTGAAGATCAGGGTAAATTTATCTTATTTTGTCTTCTGGGAAACATGTAAGTATCTTCTGTAGCTTCTGAAGGGCAGTACTAAATGGGAAAAAAAATAAAATAAATGCATAAAGATATTTCACCAAATAAAAATGCATACATCAAAACTTCAAATGTTTTCACCCCAGGATACGTTTCTCCTGAAGCATCAGTGAACGTATTGAACCTTCTGCAAAAGTGGCATCATAGTCATTGTTGGGAAGGGTTCAAATTCCCAAATATGCTGAAAAAAAACAAAGAAAAATGGGTCAAAGAATAAGGGACTCATGAACAACTATCACCAAAAAAAAAAAAAAAAAAAAAAAAAAAAACAGCTGTCAATCATTCTGGTAACTACACAGAATTAAGAATCAAGTCTATGTAAACCATTGAGCAACTTATTTTCTCTTGTGGACTATATGTAAATATCTTATGTGAAATATCTTATTCAGATCAGTACAAAAAACCTGCATTGTAATTTTGTAATCCATCTTATTTTGGTCAAATAATTAAGATTTTGCAGATTCTGGCAGGTGTACATAAACTTTTGACTTCATCTGTAAATATATAATGCATACATTAGTCAAGAGACGTGTAAACCTGAAGTGATTTTACTCACATATACATTGAATTCTCGTGGGGCGCTGCTGATGTTACCAGTGGGCGACAGGGATTTGGGCACATGATCTACAGAAAAGGCTGTAGGCACAATCTTCATGGACAACCCGATCACCAGATAACCTTCTGAACCTTTAAATGCCCAACAGTTCCCAGGATGCACGTCTGGCTGCAGGTACAAATGAAGAGATTTCCATTAAAGTTAATACTTGACTTTACAAATAAATGGATATGAATATAAATCAAATTTCTAAAAGGCATCAAACCTGTATGACTACACGTGGTGACTGGGAGAAGTACCACAGCGGGAGGCCAAACAGACTCAGCAGTGCCGTTTTGGTATCAAAGGACTCGGAACAACGTGTGCTTATGATGCTGCCCCCTACAGACAAAAAAAAAAAAAAAAAAAAACACATTTTAATTCACTTCATCTTAAATTTATAAAATAGGTGTGAAACACCATAGACCTTTTCTTCCAATCTGAATAAAAACCATTTCAATTAATGTTGCATTAAAGCTCATTCACAATATTTATACAAGTAAAATAAAGAAAATGGAAGTCCTAGCCCAAACCTTACCCCTAAACAAAACCCACACTGAAACCGGTGCAAAACACTAGATTTTAATTAAAACATTTGGCCAATTTATCAGACTTAAAATGCCCTCACTAGTCCATTGTCAAGATATTTCACAATATTCATGTGGACATTTGGCCCTCACGCATTACAAAAGTAATAATATTACAGTTGTATATTACTTTTTGCTGTAACGCAGTAATATAACGCATTACTAATAAAATTTGGGTAATATTGTACTCGTTACATTCTGAGTAACGCAAGTTACAATGACATATTTTAACTCAAAATTGTGTGGTCAATTTACCAACATCGCAAAACTTCACCAGAGAAACAGTCCGTGTCCATTTTATTCGTTTGATTTTCAATTTAAAATGAAATAAGCAGAAATAAGAAAACGGCTCCATTATTCGTTTTTTTTTCATTTGTTCAGAAAACGGAAAAACGAGATTTCGGCTCGATTTTTCATTTTTTTGGTTCACGGGAAGAAAACGAATAAACGACTTCAAAATTCGTTTTTTACCCATGAACCAAAAAAAAAAAAAAAAGAAAGAAATCGAGCTGAAATCGTTTTTTCGTTTTCTGAACAAATGAAAAAACAAATAAAGGAACCATTTTTTTTATTTCTGCTTATTTAATTTCAAAACAAATCTGTGTAAAATAGTTTATCAACTGCTGCTGAAATTTGATGGTTAAGATGACGCGAACGCTGCATTTGTGAGATGGACGCAGTCCCGTTATTATCAGTTCATCAGAGAAAAGGACAAGAATGCATAGGTGCAATCTTCCAACACCAAACTCTCAAATAGCACGAGTAACTCATGGAAACACCAGGACTGGTGCCACTAACACTAAACTAACGGAGAGTGCTGCGGGGTCGGAGAAGAGAAAGAAAGCTGCGGACGAGCACAGACACAAAAGACAACAAAAGGTTTAACTAAATACAACAAAATCTGTTTTATCATCGTCTATATATAAAACGAATAAATACACGGAATATATTTGACTTAAATAGCCTAATTAACAGATTAACCAAACGAAAGAAAAACAAATGAGTCACATATGCTGCTGAGTTATTTGGTTAATTTATGAGTGGCGCGCTCTACGAAAGTTAATGGAAAGGAAACCAAGATGACAGAAATAAAAGTAAACACATTGCAGTTTCGAATGATTCGTATGACCAAAAATGATTTTGTTGTTGTTTTCGGTTTTTCGATCGCGCTGGTGTGTCACGCACACACATACAGAATGGCAAACATTGCAGCCTGTTGATCATTTTGATAATTAAATGCAAACAACCAAATATAATGTAGATAAACTTGTTCATTTAAATAGTGCGTCCTGCATAATACAATCTGTGCCATTCAGCCTGAGCCATTGAGAAACACATTATTTGCTCCTGTGACGAGAATATTTTTAAGCATGTTAATTGCAAAGCCTGGTTTACATACTAGTTTGACATTCTAATACATCGCGAAAATAGTCACATTTAATTGGTTTCGTGCCGACTTAGAGGCTGCGTGAGAACATTACCGTTTGCTTTCAGTTTCGCTTTAAAGTAGCTTAATTAGTTTTGGCTTTTTTAGCAACTTATATTCTTCATACTTGTCCTGTTAAAAATGTTTTAAATAGCCCAAATGCTAGGTGTTTGTTTGTACATTATAACATTGCTTTATTTACCGATGTTATTAATGATTTTATTATTTAATTCTATATAGACCTACCAAATTACCCTCCACTGTATCTATAATGAGCAGCAAACAACTTTAGGCATTCACAATGTCTGCCCATACTTCTGTGGATGTTTTCGTGAAAGTAACTCAAAAGTAGAAGTAGTGCAACTCATTACAATTCAGAGACAGTAATATTGTAATGTAACCAATTACTTTTAAAAGACAGTAACTAGTAATAAATAATGTATTACCATTTGAAAGTAACTTGCCCAACACTGCTCACAAGTATAGCTAAACAAGAACACAGCTAAACAACCAACTTAAAACACAGCCACTGAGATAAGACCACTACTATACCTCCAGATTCCAATGCATAGTCCACCAGACCAGTGCGGTCTTCAGAATAGAGCTTCATCGCATTGTTGACAATCAACTGTACATGCTGTGGAGAAAGAAATCAACATAAAAGTAGCATTACATACACATCTAAATACCCAAAGTTAATCATCAGAATATTTAAAGACAAGTTCTTAAAAGCTTACTTCCTCAGAGAGGCCTGCCTCCCCTGCGGCTAGTCGTACAGTTTGGGCGATCGTCTCTTTAGAAGGTGACTGGCCCTCCTCCACTTGAAGGGACAGGTTACCCAGAATGCTGCTCTCTAGAGCACCGAGTGAAGCCTGCAGTTCAGTGGTGCTCACAAAGTGATCAGAGAGCCAATGCAGGAGAGATTCAGGAAGCTCCAGCTCTTCTGCTCTGTCACTGCCGTAAAACAAAGTCCTGATTTCTTTCTCTACCTGCTCGGATACCTGCAAAGAGAAGATCCAGGAGTTAGATTATGTTCAAACTGATGGCAAAAAAAGGGCTTTTGGTATATTGACTTATCATCTAGCCCTTATAATGCATTCAGAACATTTTTTTAGCCTGGAAGAAATCAATTTCAAAAAAATAAAAATGCATAGATTTTTAGTATGGGAAGCAAACATTGAAAATGTTAAGACTATTAGAATGCATAATTTAAAGGGATACTTCACCCCAAAAATGAAAATTAAATGTCATTACTCACCCTCATGTCGTTCCAAACCCGTTAGACCTTTGTTCATCTTCAGAATACAAATTAAGATATTTTTGATGAAATGTTTTTGTTGTTTGATTAAATGAATTTTCTGACCCTGCGTAGACAGCAACGCAACTACCAAGTTAAAGGCCCAGAAAGGTAGTAAGGACATTGTTAAAATAGTCCATGTGACATCAGTGGTTCAACCCTATGGTTAGGAAGCTATGAGAAGCTATTTTATTCAACAAGTTCTTCTCTTCTGTGTAAGTCTCCGACGCGCATTCATGACAGTACCACAATGAATGCATTATTTTTGTTTTTTTTTCTGCATAAAAAGGATTCTCATAGCTTAATAAAATTAGGGTTTAACCACTGATGTCACAAAAACTATTTTAACAATGTCCTTACTACTTTTCTGGGCCTTGCAGTAGTTGCTTTGCCATCAATGCAGGGTCAGTAAGCTGACGGAGACAACTATGTACCATACACCATCAACCCAGTGTTTGGAAGGTAATGCCATAGATTTATTGAGAGTTTATCATGTATTCAGACTGACATGTCTTCGAAGAAGACTAAACCAAGTTTTCTGTCTCTAAACAGAATGTTTGAACTGACATGCTTCCTACGTCAAGAAAAAGACCTGAAAATTGCCATCTAGGACTTTGATTTGCTCCGCTATGATGAGAAAGTTGGGGAGACAGCGATTGACTTGGAGAACAGTCTTTAATGCATTTTTTAGAAATTGATTCCTTTCAGGTTAAAAATGATCGAATTCATAAAAGCTAGATGACAAGGGTGTTAAAAATGTAATGTATGAAAACTAGACCCTGCAAACACTACAGATAAACAGAGACAACAACAGAGCACTTACTGAGATTGAAAGGGAGCCCAATTGCTCACACTTGTCTTTGCATCCCATCAGCCCCTGAACATCATCTCTGATGCTCTCCAAAGTCGCTTCTAGCCGTCTCACCTCTGCCAGCAAAACCTCACTGGAGCTGCTCTCACCCTCCTCACTGAAGAGAAACAGACAAACATTACTAGATCAGTTTACAGTGAAGTACCTGGAATACTACTTTAATGAATGAGAGACATCACTGATGACCGTTTACACCAGACTGAAGATGATAATGACCTGTGCGGATCAGGGGTGGGCGCCTCAGCCTCAGGAGTCTTTCTAAAAGTAGGCTCTTGTTTTCTCTGCAACTCCTAAATTAAACAAGTCAGTCAAACAGTTGGATTTTGCACAGATGACTCACTTAATTACTGAATCAGAAGTCATCTCACATTCAAAAAGCATGTGAACTTTGTCCCAAAGTCAACTCACATCAGTGGTTTAGAGCCTTCTGCTACAAAAACTAAATCATGCATGCTGATAAAGCATCTTGTGTGGTACTTGTACAAATTAAATGTCGCACCTCAGTTTTGCGCGCTAACGTCTGAAGGAGAGCCTCAGCTTCAGCAAGTCGAGTGTTCTCTGACTGACGCTCCTCTGCATGCTTTTCCTGATGCTACAGAGGATTGAAGATTGGTTATCAAGATATTACATATAGTCATAAGGGTCAATTTTTTGAAACCGATATTTATGCGTCATCAAGCTGAATAAGATTTCCATTGATGGTTTGTTAGAATAGGACAATATTTGGTCAAGATACAACTACTTAATCTGTAATCTGAGGGTGCAAAAAAATCGCATTTAAAGTCGTCCAAATGAAGTTCTTAGCAATGCATATTACTAATCAAAAACCAAGTTGATATTTACTGTAGAAAACTTACAAAATAGCTTCATGGAACATGATCTTTACTTAATATCCTAATGATTTTTGGCCTCGATAATTCTGACCCATATAATGTATTTTTGGCTATTGCTACAAATATATCCGTACTACTTAAGACTTTTGTGGTCCAGGGTCACACGTCTAACTGATAATAAACATGTTAATCTGGTAACACTATAAAACTAAGTCTAAAAAGCACCACATAAAAATAAAAAAAACTCTCTAGTGAAGAAAACAAATCTATTATAATACCTTAGACATTTAGGGAAATATTATGTGATGTTATCACCTGCTGTGTGTACTTGGCCTCTTTCTGCACTTCGCCTTTCAGCAGGCTGAACCGCTCCTCCAGCAGGTCTCCAATCCACTTGCCCAGACTTTCTCTGTCTGAGTGTCTCTCTGTGTGAAGCTCTGAGCGCAGCGTGTTGTACAGACTGAGCACTTCAGTGTGCTGCTCCTCCTGTCTGAGCAAACCCCCTGCCACTCGATCCCACAGCTGAGACAAGCTGTCCTCTACACGCATCAGCCTTTCCACCTCTACTGATGGCAATGACAGAACCGAGGGCTTCTGGAAGGAGACAGACATAGTACCAGACAGTCAAGTTGATATTTTTGTATTGAATAGGCTACAGTATAGTAATAATATCCTGAAAAGTAAATAGTACCTGAGTGTTTGTGTCAGGGGGAGTTTGTCCCTCTTCTGAGTCGCCCATGGAGGTGGTTGGAGGGGTGACATAAGAGGCGTCCCTTCGCTCCATCACATTAGCAGAAGGCAGCATGGCTAGCAGTCCAGACGGCCCCCAGTAACACAGGGCTATCCAAAGGAGCATAGAAGATACACATTAAAAATAAGGATGCGGGATCTTATTTCAGTTTAGACTAATAGTCAGTCATGCAGAGTAAACTCACCAAGGAACAGAAGCAAAGGTACTAGAAACAGGACTTTTGAAAGCATAGGGAGACACCTGGAAGAAGATGAGGACAGGTTACATTGCATTACATTAGACTTTAACACACTAGCAGTGTTTTGGCCACTGTTTCAATGATGAAATTAACCACTTAAGCTTATGGACTGTTGATTTAATGAATTTAGTCAGTGCATTTAACTACACACAATTTTATAGCAGCTTTACAGAAAGTTGTACTGTATATCAATAATGCCTTAGTGGCTTACAAATCTGCAAGTTTTAGGGCTGGCTGATATGAAACTGATACAAGCGATTCTATGGATTTTAGATCTAGCTATATTGTGTTTATAGTGATGTTTGACAATTTAGAACAATTAAGAGATTGAAATATAGGTCAGTAAGCCATTTGTCAAAAGCATGTCAATTAAAACTTAAAAGATTAGTACTTAAAATGAGATCGGGCACACCCTGGAAAAGCATAGTTCAGTGTTACATAACGTCAATTTCTGTAAGTGAGAGTAAACAATTCACAAAAAACAGTGATAATACAATCTTGTCTAAAATGAAAACTAGCCAGATATCGGACCGGTTATCAGAGTCTGATGCAAGTTTAACATTTTCCAAATTAAATTAGGAAACATTTCATCAAGAATTTTGAGAAACATAGGGTATGGTTTTAATCATAGTAAAGAATTGGGTTGAAAATTACTTCAAAGCTATTAAATAACACTTATAAACTACTAGTCAAAAGTTTTTGGACAGCAAGATTTTTTTATACATTTTTTTTAAACATTTAGCCTGCATTTATTTAATCCAAAGTACTGCAAAAACAGTAAAATTTAAATATTTTTACTATTTAAAATAATGTAATTTATTCCTGTGATTTTAAAGCTGAATTTACTCTAGTCACATGATTATTCAGAAATCATTCTAATATTCTGATTTGCTGCTCAAAAAAAAAAACATGTTGGAAACAGCTAAGATGATTGTTCAGGTTTTTTTTGATTAATAGAAAGTTCAGAAGAACAGCATTTATCTTAAACAGAAATCTTTAACAAATGTCTTTATCATCACTTTATCAATTTAAAGCATCCTTGCCAAATAAAAGTATTAATTTCTAGAATTCTGTAAAACTTTTGACTGGTAGTCTACCACTCTAGATGTGCATTGGACACTGATAGGAACAGAAAGAATGGATTGGAAAAGAGGATAACTCACTTTGCAAAGAAATCGACAAGCCACAAGAAGCTTTCTGAGGTTGTCCTCCCTGGAAACATACAGAGTAAAATGTGAGTAAAGACTGAGTGTCGATTAGCACATACACTTCAGGGCACAGAGTAGAATTTGGATGCACAGCAAGAGGTCACACAGAGATTTGCAAAAAGCTGACAAATTGCACATTACGTATCTTGGAATGGAATGGAAATGGTCTGAATGGAAAACGTGCTAAAATGAATTTAATGAACTGCACACTTCTATCATTTGGTATGCCCAGCTTTGGGTTTAATAGGGCTCATGTTATCAAATTGAGGAATAAAATTTTCCTTGATCTTTTAATAAGAGTTCATCGTACTATGCAAATACTTTAACTATTAAAATTCCTTGCTCTGAAACAAAGGCTGAAATCAAGGGAGGGAGTTTAAAACTCCTTTGGAGATGTAACCAGCAATGCAGTATTTCCCAATTTACATGCAAAGAGGACGTTTACATAAATGTCTTAGAAGTAAACAGCCCATTTTTGTTTTCATGTCATCTAAGGATCAGACAGAGTGTGACATGTGAGAAAAACACTTAAAATAAAAAAATTGCTTCAAAATGGAAGAAAATCCAATGGACGAGAAATACAAAACAAAAGACTAGGTCAATGTCACTAATTTGCTTACATTTGATTACTGACTTCAATACTGCAGCGTATTGAATATCTCTTCATTTTACCTCACTTGTTTTAAAGGTTTAAAATTTTCAATATGATAACTAACTTAACTTCCAGACTTAAATTGTGTGTGGAACACTACATTTAAACTGCGGGAAAAGTTATAACAACAACAACAAAAGTTAACAGGAAAGAGATTCCCAAAAGGAATAACAGCATCAAAGCCCCAGAAAGTTGAAGAAAGAGAAATAGAAGCAAAATCAGGCCATGCAAGGTTGTCTGAAAGCTCTTCACCAAGACAAACCCACACCTGCCGGGGAAAAAATTGCCCTGACCACAAACTGAAAACCATCAATGCAGGGAAGTAGATCACAGCAGCACTAACTGGCTTGTCAACTACTCCCAAACCAGAAGCTTTTGGAATGACCAAGACTGAGGAATAAATAACCTGTAGAAACTATGAGCCACCATAAGGTCCCTACAGGCTTCTCGTCCAGGGAAGACTGAGTGTCCTTTGCAAAATTATGTTTCCTTTTGCAGTCATCACCTGTTAGAATCAGTTTACGGTTGAAAATAGTGTTAAACCATTTGTTAAAGTTCTACTCCTACAACATTTGTTGTGCTTTTAATCTTGTCATTTTTAAACTGATGCCGTATGCAGACATATGCAAACACTGAGCCTGTATTGTACATATACTAGAGCAATCATTTATGAACCTTTCTGCCATTCATAAAGGGTTTACGGCTGGCTGTTACAATACTCTACCTAGACAGCTTCCTTCTAAGGTAGCATTCAAACTACGTCAATCAGTTTTTCACTAGCCAACACAGACAAGCAGAAACGAGGTAGTAGATGGCTGTTTAATGTGTATTTAAGGAATGATACATAAATGTATAACATTATGCAATTATTAATTGGAATCATATAATTGACTGATTGTGGCATAAAAATAGCACTGCTCATGTGATTTGATGCATTGATTACAATAATATATGTATCAATTTTAAATTCTAAAATAATGTCAGAAAGCATAACATTGCATTCTCAATGGAAAAATGCAATACTGTATAGTTTAACCAAATGAAAGGAATCTACTTGGCATAATTAAAAGGTTAACTGACCAAAAATGTTTTGTCATTTAGTCACCCACATGTTGTTCCAAACCTGTGTCTTTTTCCTTATATATCACTTCAAATCATAAGGTGTTTGTACTTGAAATTATGTAGTATATGAAAGTCAAGTATGTGTACTTACACAGTACGCCGCTAATCTTCGGTCCTTCCTTTTGCAGCACTACCTCTTTAACACTCATACTGCTATAGTATTTCTCATTGCCTATAAAAGAAAAACAGAAGAAACAAACATCAGATAAAACCAAGAGTCCTTCGCAATTCTATACCAGCCTTCACCAACCCTCCAATCCCAGCTCTGCAGACAGACTCCGACAAAAGAAATTTGCATGTAACCAAGGCAGTGCTCATGGTGGACAGGCGCATTTGTTTATGCACAGTGTAATCATGCTTCGAAGAAACATCTGGAAGGGGAAAGAAGTTTTAAGTTATAGAGGCTGTATGAAAGAACAGAGGTCGAACACCATGGGAGAGATTAAAACAGCTGGTTATAAAAAAAAAAAGTGAGAGAGGATGAGAAATGGTTCAGGTGAAATGGGATAGCAGATGATGAATTGCGTTTGTCACTCCTGAGACAGACTTCCACTAAGGGACCAAATTAACAAAGACAGAAGAGACAGGTGCTCAAATGCAAATCCTAAAGAAAAAGACTAGTGATTGTCACACGGTGTCCACAACCAGAAACAGATCTGCAGCTCAAGCAAGAGTTTTGTTTTTTACTGTGGAAAGTAAAAACCTATTTACTTAGCAACTAAAGTTAACATTAACTATTTTTATTTACCATAAAAACCAACATGCAAAGCAAGTAGTTTTAAGCATGCAATGGTTGTCAATCTATTGTGGCTATTTATTTTTAGGCCCACTTTGTACCTTATGGAAAGTGCTGTATATATTTCGCTTACTAGGTACAGAGGAAGAGTGACTGTGATTTTTACTATCAGTGTGAACAATGGTGTTCATACTGTGCCAAAAAATAATGAAACGGGCTCAATAGGGTTTTTGAAGTTGCATTCAGCTGTACAAGTGACATAGTATAATGTTGAAGTCACCGTAAAGGTGAAATGCATTTTCTAATTATATTAATATAAGACCATTGTGATAAAACCGACTTACTAACCTGGTTTATGGACAGTTATGTCCGTTATTGCAACTTCAATTTCAAGACGACGGAATGCCGGTAAACCAGCTAACTTTTGTATGATGCCTGCAAGGATACCAGAAAGGGGCCGTTTATATCAGGGCTCCTTAACCACATTTATTTTGAGGGCCAGGTTATTCAACTGGAGTTCTCTCAAATGAGCCCCAATCCAGACATTCACAATTCTGTTATAATTCTTTGCTGAAAACAAATGTGTCAGTCACCGATCTAGAGTATAGCTGAAGGCATAGTTCACCAAAAAAAAAAAAAATGAAGATTCTGTGAATAATTACGCACCCTCATGTTGTTACAAACCTGTAGGACCTTTATTCATCTTTGGAACACATATTAAGATATATTTCATGAAATCCAAGAGCTTTCTGATCCAGCATATACACCAACACCACTACCAAGTTCAAGGCTCAGAAAGGTAGTAAAGACATCCTTATAATAGTTGTAAATGCATGAAAATGAAATTGTTGAATAAAGTCACAAAAAGTATTCTCATAACATTAACAATGCTTCTTAACATTACAGTTGAACCACTGATGCCACATGGACTATTTTAAGGATGCCCTTACTACCTTTCTGGGCCTTGAATGTGTCTGTTGCATTGCTGTCTATTCTAGGGTTGGGTATCGGTTGTTTTTTTTCCCCGATACCGATGCCAAATCAATACTTTTAAAGCAGTACCAGGGCCAAAACGGTGCCTGAACCGATACTTTAAACCTTTCCTGAGTTATTGCATGTCCTGCACAGGAGAAAACTCTATCAGATGGTGTCGATGAGGCCTGCACACACACAGGTATGTATTTGAAACTTTAGAACGTTTCCTTTTTGGCATTTTAAGTTACACGCGTTTAATGTAGCTAGCTAAGCTAACGGCAATAACGGCAAACTACCTGCTGCAGTCAGAGCAAGTGTAATAATAGTTGCTGCATTCATGTGCTTCTCAGATGGTCTCATTTCCCAATGATTTGTACTTTTAATTTGAAATGTGAAAATGGACAGTAACTACAAAGATGTCTTGGATTTGTATCAAAGCTTTTCAACGTTCAATTGAGTTCTTATTCAGGAATTATTTTTTCCAGATCATTCTGACTCCCCATGAATGCAGTATTTAAATTAAACTAGCGATCATGCATGTTTATGCTTATTGCATCCTTGTCATAGCACCAAAAGACAAATATTTCAATCAACATTTCAGGCATTTAAGTGGCACCGAAATTCGCGTTCTGATTCAGTCCGGTACATACTGGTCATATTGGCACCGGGTTTTGGTACCCAACCCTAGTCTATGCAGGGTTAGAAAGCTCTTCTAATTTCATCAAATATCCTTGTGTTCCGAAGATCTTACGGGTTTGAAAAGACTTGAGGGTGAGTAATGACAACATTTTTATATGGGTGAACTAACCCTTTAAGAACTAACATTTCCATGAAACATAGAACAAAATAGCCCCAAAAAGCCCTCTTTAAATTACTTGGAGTGTGACATCATGCTAAGATAAAGCTATTGCCTGTTTCTGGCTGTTTGTACAGTGAGCACAATAGTTTGGTTAATAAGTGGACATATAATATCCAGGCACCAGAGGGGCTGAAAGAAACTGATACCTCCGTTAGCACAGCCATTGGTGGTGGCTCTCCTCTGCTGCACAGACTGCAGTATCTTCTTTAGCACAGTAGCTGTGGAGCGAGCGATTCCCTTACACACTCGCACACACCAGCGCAACATTGATAACAGCAGGCCTGGAAAAACATGGACTGATATTAAACACTTAAGGTCTGAAGATCAAAGAGATCTGACTAATGGAGTGGTCAGGACAGACTGTGAATACAAAGAGTGCGTGAAAATGGTTGTGGAGAACATCATGCAGCAGGTAGCATGCAAGCAGTGTGTAGCCCTGTACATGTCTAAAATCCAAAACCATCCAAATAATAAATTAAATAAATAAATCTTAAGTAAAAAAAAAAAAACTATAGAAAATGTCTCCAATATTGACACTTGAAACTAAATGTAATTGTGATCCTAGTTTGAACATTGAAAACAGTTTGACAGTGAAAACATGCTGAAAAGACTCCCAAACAGCTATAAACCATCCAGTGAGGAACCCCACAGCCTGGAGAGGTGAACAACAGACCAACTAAGGCTGATACCTTTGAGCAGAGCCACCTGCATCAGTATTGTGTATATGTACACTACAAATGCAGCAATTCTCCTTTTGTTATGAAGGCACATCTCTGACAACATCCCCAGCACACCTGCAGACACAATGAAGTCAAGCCTGCTCTTTTCCTTTAATAACACTCAGCATCCAAAGAATGTAAGGAGTCGTAAAGCCCATTTCTGGAGACGAGGAGAAACCTGACCACATCACGTAAGGCGTTTGACATTACAGGAAAACGGAAAACTGGCTGGGCAACACACCACATTATAGAAACTGTCTCACCTGTCTTATATTTGCGATTCTTGTCCCTGCAGTATAATGTAGTGTTTGGAAATGAAGCTGTGTTGGTCCTCTCTGTAAAAGATGCCTGATGTCCAGTAGCATTATGAAGGGAACTGTTGTTCTTGGAGGGAGAGTCGAATGAGCAGTCTTTGCAGGGGAAGCCGTTCTGTGCTGTAGAGGTCTGTGTTTTGGCCTCCACTGTGCTGTGGTGTGCAATGATAGTCTGGTCTAAAAATAAAAATCCAATACAAGTAAAACGTATATAAATACAGCCCAATGATTTAAAAAAAAAGAAAAAAAAAAGAAAAGAAAACGCATACCTTTAGCATCACAGTCTTCATCCAAACCTAATTATATATAAAAAAATAAAAAATAAATAAATTAAAAAAAAATCCATCAATCCCAGTTCATTTCAAATCAGAGCATTATATCATGGTGATCATGAAGATCTGCTGGTACTGACCCCAGAAGCTATCAACTATGGTGCGTTCCTGTATTGAGGACTCATCTAGAAAAGAGGACAGCAGAGAGGCGTCGCTGGGTGCACAGCTGTTCAAGGTGCTGTTATGGGCCTGCAGGATTGATGTTGAGGCAGACCTTGGAGTATGAACAATATGTGTTGTCCCGGAAACAGAGTGATGAGCTCTTCTGCTTTTCAGTGTCCTATAAGACAGAGACAGAAAATAAAGAGAGGGAAAAAGGAATCAAATTTTTATTAAACAACTGACAAAACTGGAATACACAACTTATCCAGATTTTCACAAAACTGCCCAATCTGCTTTAAAAGCATAGTCTTTGACTAGGAACTTCACTATGACCTTAAAATCTTAATGGTCTCAAAAAAAAACAAAAAAAAACAAATTATTAATTCACCCTTATGTTGTTCCAAACTTGGATGAATTTAATTCTTCTGTTGAACACAAAAAGATGATATTTAAAATGTGGGTAACCAAACAGTCGTTGGTCCCCGCTGATTTCTATAGTATGAAAATAAATACTATAGAAGTCAATGGGGACCAGAAACTGGTTATCCACATTCTTCAAAATATCTTTTGATTTCAGCAAAAAAGAAAGAAACTTGAGGGCAAATAAATGACAATATTCATTTTCAGGTGAACTATCCATTTAAAGGGGTCCTATTTGTCTTTCACTTTAACCTTTTTATTGTAAGCAGATACCCTTTAAGAACTACAACAAATTGTTTATTATACTACACGTTTCTCCCGGATATTGTAAAGTCACAATTGCGTTTAAATAATTCCCGCCCAAGGAATAAAAAATAAATAATAAAAAAAAAAGGGGGATGAGGAATGGTTGAGCTGCATTTAAAAAAAAAAAAAAAAAAAAGAGATCTGAAACATCTCAATCTGTGCTTGTAAAAGTTCTTCAGGCCCCTTTTGTTCTTAAAGGAATAGTTCAACCAAAAAAGAAAATTCTGTCATTAAATACTCTCCGTCATGTCACTCCAAACCCGTAAGACCTTTGTTTGTCGTTGGACACAAGATATTTTTGAAGAAATCCAAGAGCTTGCCGACCCTCCATAGACAGCAAGGGTCCTACAGGGCTCGAAATTGCGACCATTTGTCGCATATGCTCCCAAAATTTAATCTGCGCGACCTCAAATTATATTTGGGAGCATTTGTGCGAGTAATTGTTGTGGTGTATGGTTAAAACGAAACCAAAAGTAAAACGCGCCCACGCATTCAAAAGCAATTTTAATACCCCACGTTTGCCCAATGTGTGCAAATTAGGCTACATAACATATCTAGGCTGTTATTAGTATGTGGGCAATAAGCTGTATTGTGTCTGTAGCTCTGTATCAGAAAAATTCGGTCATTTGCACTTTGAATATTGAAAGAGTAGCCTACTTTGATCATGCCTGCATTTATTGTCTACACGACTAAGAAGTGTCGTTTATTTTTTGTTGTTTATACTGTAGATTGTTTAAAAATGCAGTGGTTGCCTCTAAATGGCTTTAACTCTATCTTTAACCGGCTGTAACTATAGAGAAAATAAACCTTGTTCTTGTACTCATATTTTCATTCATTCTTGTCCCTTGCTTGAGGCGTAAAATAAATATATAAAAAGGCTTTCAGAATCAGCCCATTTCAGAATCAGCTTGTAAAACATCTGCATTAAGAATTGACCATGAAGAATCAAGATCGGCACATTACTAAAACGAAATTAGGTGCTCCTAAAAATTTTTTGGTGCTCCTAACTTTTTGAAGTTGGGAGCACCAGTGCTACCAAATAAAGTTAATTTCGAGCCATGTCCTACCACGTTTAAGGCCCAGAAAGGTTCAGAGTGTTGCCAAAAGATGCTGTCTTGTGTTAGCCACAATGTCCTGTATATTGGCCAAAATGAAGAAAGAATTGTTTATTGCCATGTTTTTGTTTAAAAACGCTGGGTGTCCTCTGCCCAGTCTAGCTCCCACTTAGTACTGACCCTGCCTTTATTATTATAACTTTATGTAATGATGAATAGACCTCACGAGAACTCAGTGTATGAATAACGGTGTGTTTGTACTAACCATTTGTGCAACTGGATGCAGTGTTTAATTAAACACACTAATCATTTTCCTTGCATTTTTCAGGATTTAACACTTTGGAACAACATCTGGATGACAGTTACAGACCTCTTCATTTACATTAATCTTTATCTCTTTTATGTACTTTACCTTTATGCATTGTTTTTTTTTTAATGTAATCAACATTCATTTACTTTTTTTTTTAAATATTATATTATTGTGATTAACCATGTTTAATTTTATGTTGAGCAGTGATGTAAAAATCTTTGAGATTAAACTAAACAAGATGACGTTGGTTAGCAGATGTTGTAGCAAGATGATGTTAGGTTATTGTATTTGCTTCAGTATTAACAGTTGTGGAATTTGCTGGTAAGTCAGACAGACTGATCATAAAAAAAGAATGCACCAAAGATCATTCAGTAAACTTCATTCAAGTTCCGACTTGTTTTGAATGTTTTAATTCTGACATAAAACCAGAACATTTAACAATGCATAAAGCTTTATGCCTTAAATACAAAGTCATAGGGTACCATTCTAAAAGAAATGTATTAATGCATGACTTAAATCAGTTGAAACTGTCAAAATGGATGCAGCATGACTGTTTTGAAAGAGTTACAGTTCCAAATGAAACTTCTAGATTCACATCACTTCATAATTTGTGGCAGAGGTTGAATTAGGAGCAGCTACTTGTACATCATAAGCCTCACAATTCTGAAATAAATAGTATCTGCAGCGTAAACAACTTAAATGAAATGTACATGGTTTACAATGTGTGTATGTTATTACATCGTCATCAGCTGAATGCGTGCCATTGCAGGATTTGAGACACAAGACAAGTTTTGCTCTGACAACTCTTTCCTGTTTTCAATAAAAAATAAAAATAAAAAAAAAAAACACACAAGAGACTGCTTGAAAAATATCCAAACAGATAATTTTCTATTGATTTACATATCCCATCTGTTAAAACCTTATTTTATGCTTTACCAGTACCGCCGCTCCCTATACGCAGAGTACGCAGTCTGCGTAGGGCACCAACTCCCAGGGGGGCACCATCCCAGCTGCTCAAAAAAAAATCGTTTTTATATATTATAATAATAAATTAATAATATACATGTACAAATAAACAAAAATAAGCGTATATATTGCATTTTACGGTGAACGCAGAGTAGGCTAGTAAGAACACGTGATGACGCTCCCTCACCTCCGTTTACGGCTGCCTATTTGGCCGAAAATTATGATAATAATTGATGGACAATATGCCTGGTCCTGGAAAAAAGACATCAAAAGTCCGGCGCCGAGAAACGAAAGAAAAAAAAAAAGCCCAAGATGAAGCCCGCGTGCATCACTTTCAGGTGCGCTCATAACCCTGTGAAACTTTATTTTATTCTGTCGACGTTAATAATGTGTTTTAATGTCGGTAATAATTTCACGACTAAAGCATTTCTTAATATGAATAGCCCAAGCAGATCTAAGTAAACACGGTGACTTAAAATGCATTATATTAAAACACAGAAGCAATTATGATTATTGATTAATAATGACCATATGGTGTCATTAAATAAGTGTTAAAATACATAATCTAATACAAAATTAACAGTTCACATTACAATTTTAATAGAAATGCCTAAAAAGGACACCAAAGGCCTGGTAAATGTAGTTGTTACACTTACATGATGATGATCGAATTCCTTGTGTAATATTGACCAAACATTTAAAATATCCACAAAATCTTTCCTATCATTTCCTCAACAAAAATATGTGGACATCATAACCCTTGTCTGCTTTATTGCCAAAGTCTGCTTTATTGTAAATTTTGAACTTTGGAAAGCTCCAGCAGATGACAGTGTTGATTTTATTTCAGTTTATTATTGTTTATTTTATTAAGATTTCACATTTTGAAATGTTTTATTTAAAGTGTAATTTTAGTTTGTATTTTTTGCTGTAGAGCTTTAATTGTAATTTATAAATGATACAATTTATTTATGTATTTACTTTTATTTAAATAAAGTTCTATTTTGGCCCCTAGTAGGTTTTTTTTTTTTTTTTACACTTCCGTAATATTTGGGGGAGGGGGCACAAAAGTAAATTTCTGCTTAGGGCACCCATTTGGCCAGCGGCCCTGTGCTTTACATTGAGTTGTAATATCTTTATGCAGTATGGAATTATGGAATATACGTGAATGTTTCTTTATTAAATAAACGTAACAATCGATAAACATTAAAACATAATACGCTCTGCGCAGCTGCTGACTTACACTGGTCACGTTAACGAGTGTGTCTAAACGACCTTTAAGTACCCGATTTTTAAGTAAGCATGCAGTATAAAACAAATTGAGACGATCAACAGCTGAATCGTATCTGGATTCTGGAATTATGGACTCACGCTGATGACGTAACGTAAGGTAGGTACGCCCACAGCGGGTTATGATTGGTCGATCGACAGGCTCAAATCTGATTGGCTAAACACTCGTGATTTTTAAACATTCACAAATGTTGTACACAGTTGTAAATCTGTGAATTGTGTTTTGCAATTTGTGAAACATTTTATGAATTGATATAAGTAATAAGTTTTCACGCAATTCTTCTGGCGTGATAATTTATGGAAATATCTCATCTACTGACGCGTCTATATCGCGCTCATTCATATTTTATCTGAAAAGCAGTTGTCGTCATGTTTTGCAGGACAGCAACTGTGAGTAAATTTTCTGTCATCATTTTAGGACTGTAATTTGAAGAGTGTACAAGGTAAATCTCTTTAGCAGCAAGTGTGACAGTGAATAGCACAGCCACAATTACTGGTGTAAACATGGATATCAATTGGTACAATATGCGTCACATGACTATAAAAACGCGTCATCTTTTTCAAAAGCCTCCGTTTTCACAGTCCACACTACAACGTGAAAACGGAGTTTTCAAAATCTTCGTCTCCCCTTCGTGTAAACGGGGCCTCAGTTTGTTACCTGTATAAAAGACACCTGTTCACAGAAGCAATCAATCAATCAGATTCCAAACTTTCCACCCTTGACAAGACCAAAGAGCTGTCCAAGGACATCAGGGACAAGATTGTAGACCAAAGGTTCTCAACTCTGGCCCTCAAGGTCCACTTTCCTGCAGAGTTTACCTCCAACCTTGATCAAACTCACCTGCCTGTAACTTTCTAGTAATGATGAAGAGCTTGATTAGCTGGTTCAGGTGTGTTTGATTAAAGTTGGAGCTAAACTCTGCAGGAAAATGGACCTTGAGGGCCAGAGTTGAGAACTCCCGTTGTAGACCTACAAAGGGCTGGAATCGGCTACAAGACCATCACCAAGCAGCTTGGTGAGAAGGTGACTACAGTTTAGTGCAATGTCTGAATGATTCTGAAGTAGAGGTCTTCACGGGTCCAAAAATTCGTACCCGAACCCGAAGAGACCCGTAAATGTCCTGGACGGAACCGACCCGGACCCGTATTTTATTTTAAAGTGGGACCCGAACCCGTGAAAACCCGAAATATACCTTAAATTTACTAGTTGGACCCGAACTCTGCTGGGAAGACACAGACCCGACTGTACCCGATCGGCACATATTGCACAGCAAACTGCTATTAACTATAAATAAGTTGTGAAGGAAAAAAAAAAACTTTTTTAGCATAAACTACTGTTAGTAGCGTTGCATACAGACCTCCTTCAGTACATTTACATGTTAGGCTGTTCTTCTCTCTTGCCGACAGAAAGACCCTTTTTAATCCACTATTCCAGCTTTAATAGTTACTTTAGGGCAGGCTACTCGCGGTCACGGTCGGTGACGAATGACCAATGCAATACTTTTTTCTCTCTAAGTCAACTTCGACCGTTGTGTTTACCCTTTTGAACTACAATAACGATACTTTTGCAGATTGTAATAAAGACTCGGCGCAATTGTTTTATTTATTAGTTAATTTATTATTAATTAATATTATTAATTTATAATTAAACATTTTTTTTCCAAAAAGGCACAGAACAATGAATGCGGTAAACTACTGCGTGCATCTTCAATAACAGTATCTTCTTCAGTAAGATAAAGCAATACAAAACATATGTTTAGAGCTCCACCTAGTGGTCATCTTATGAAACTTAAAGGAGGAATTCGCACGTATAGCACGAGACAGCTTGATAGCGTAAATAGCTTATTCTGAAAAGAGTGTATTTTTTCCACCATATTTTCTATTATCACTGTGCTCTCTGAGCCGAGCCTGACCAAAAAATTAAAATATAACAAGATGGTTCTTCCGTATTATTATAAACGTAAGAAAGAATGCTATGTGTACTATAGCAGAGTAAAAGCAAAGTCCCTTTAAGGCCTTAAGGGTATTCTATAGTATTTGGCAGAGTTTCTCTATGGCTCTGGTCTTTGGTAAAAGTCGCCAGCTCTGGTTGCCATAGAAACATTTCATGCACGTTATTTTAATGCAGTGTAAACATCACAGACAACATTAATGTGACTGTTCATTTTCATTTCACATCACTCATGAAGGAATCCATGATCACCGACCGTCCGTTTACGTTAACTCCTCCTGCGCTCTGCTTCTCGCTGCTGCGGTCACGCGACACGCATTTTTATTTATTTATTTAATCTTCTTCTTTTTTTTTATTTCCTTCTCACACTTTTCTTATCATAATTTTAAGATGCAAGTTACAAAACATGTGCAAAGTGGTGACTGACACTGGAAGGTGCGATGTTCTCCGATCGACTCGGGTATTACACACAAGTTAAACATACCCGGGACCCGAAGTAATAGATTTGGACCCGACCCGGACCCGGCTAACCATTTAAAATATAGACCCGAACCCGTACGGGTCCCGGGTCAGGTCCCGGGTCCTCGGGTCTCGGGTCCTCTGTGAAGAGCTCTATTCTGAAGTGAACTGGGTGAAAGTGTTGTGGTCAGATGAGACTTATTGGCATCAAACTCAACTCGCCGTGTTTTGAGGAGGAGGAATGCTGCCTATGACACCAAGAACACCATCCCCACCGTCAAAAAACAAACAAACAACCAAATAATTTTTCCCCTTACTGTATATGTAAGTTTTGCTAACAATCCCCAGCTGATTTTCATGGACAAAGTGCACTCACTTGTCACGGCTGAAGGAGGCACTGTGGTCAAGCAGACTGTCGTCTCCATAGTGACTGGTGCTGGTGTGCAGACGGAGACTGCGTCTCGACATCCTGGGGGACTCGTAGACGGGCCCAATCCTGAGCTCCCTCTCAAAGTCTTGAGCTGAAGAGGAGTAGCTGGAACTGAGGGAGACAGACAAAAAGCACTTTTTAAAACTAATTAGGACCAGCTACCACAAGAGATTAACAATTAAAGGAGTAGTTCATTTTCAGAACAAAAATTTACAGATAATGTACTCGCCCCCTTGTCATCTAAGATGTTCATGTCTTTCTTCAGGCGCAAAGAAATTGTGTTTTGAGGAAATTCATTTCACACTCTTAAAAAGGATGTGTTAAAAACAACACAGCCCGTGTAGTTTCTTAACACACCTTTGTGTCTAGTTAAGGACAACACATTTTGTGTTAGTTTTAACTCAGTGTGTTATTCCAGCTAACACAGAAAATTTGTTTTTTTCTACACACTATTGTGTTATAAATACACAATGTGTGTCAAGTATGTTTTATTTTTTAACAAGTTTTGTATGCAATAAAGACACTGCAAACTAATGTATAGTTTAAACACAATTTATTAAACCTGCTACTAACAATTACATAACTCAAAAAGGTAAAAAAAAGGGAGGTAAACAATCAAAATACAGTCATTTCAACATTTTAATTGTTCCTTGAGTGAAAAGTTGTTAATGGTTTATAAAGTTTGTACTTTAAATTAAAAAAAAGTGGTATTTGACAACCTCTTAAGTATTAATCATTTTATTTACATATTTTTATCAGCATACAAGTGATGGTGAGGGTCTGTGAGATGAAGTCTCTGCCTGGTTTGTCTGTCACGTCAGTAACTGCCACAAGTGCTTCAGGAGTGTCTTCCATTCAAAGCTGCAAGAGTAAAATAAAGATACTTTTGTTATTTATAGGCTACACAAAGCGAATATTGTAAAATAGCGATAGCTAAAAAGGCAAGAAAAGCTTAAGCATCAGAGATTGTTAGCGTTAGGGAAATTTGCACAATACATGGCACCACGAATGTTCATTTTCAAAGAGAAAGACACAACGAACGAATGCATTTCCTAATGTGAAGCACTACAACGTGTCAATGATTAATTAAAAGCGATTCTGTTCACAATTAATCTAACAAAAGTAACTGTAAAGCTTGTTAAAATAAGCTCCCACCGTCGAGATGGGCAGCTCGCATCGCCTTTCGTTTGGCAGTTTTCCGGCTACCATGTATATGTGCCAAATGCCCCTCGACCGTCTCCAAAACTATCACAAAAGACATTTTAAAAACGTATAATGGTAAATGCAAACATTTCTTACCTTCACACATCGAAGTTATGTCTGCTGACGATGAAAACTTGAAGCACAAGGAAATTTGCTCATCTCAGTAGAATAACGGCTCATGAAGTGAGGCAAGCAGCAATGTGATTGGCTGATATTTAACACATTGTGTTGGACACACTGTGTTGGATACTTTCTTTTTTCGTTTTTAACACACATTTAACACAAAGTAACACAAAATGTGCTAAAATAGACATAACACAATGTGTTAAATTAACACATCCTTTTTGAGAGTGCAGGATTTCTCTCCATATAATGGACTTCTATGGTGCCCCTGAGTTTGAACTTCCAAAATGCAGTTTAAATGCAGCTTCAAAGGGCTCTAATGATCCCAGCCGAGGATGAAGGGTCTTATCTAGTGAAACGATCGGTTATTTTCTAAAAACATTTATGTACTTTTTAATCTTTACACAGAGTACACACACAGAGCTAGACAAGGTGAGCATTTGAAGTTAAGTATATAATTTTGTTTTTTTTTTTAGAATATAACCAATCTTTTTGCTAGTTAAGACCCTTCTTTCCTTGGCTTTGACAGGTTAGAGCTCTTTGAAGCTGCATTTAAGTTCAAACTCAGGGGCACCACAGAAGTCCATCATATGGAGAGAAACCCTGAAATGTTTTCCCTCAAAAAACAATTTCCTTACGACTGAAGACAGACATGAACATCTTGGATGACAAGGGTAGTGGTATGTTGAATACACCATCTGTAAATTTTTGTTCTGAAAGTGAACTACTCCTTTAAACCAAATGACTGTTGAATGATTCTGATTGGCTGACTAATGTTCTAAGGCATGCAATTTTTTTTTAGTAAACACACAGCTCTGTAGTTGCAAGTCTGTCAACTTGTTTATGGTTTTATATCACTTCAGAAAATTATTAAACATTCATTTACACCATACAACAGTGAAAGCCAGAAACCACTAACACTCTGACCAATCAAACAAACATGACTATGATAAAAAATAACCTCTATGGAAAGGAACTTTTTTTTTCTGTTCTTTGTATGCACACAATCACAGAAACTTGTCAATTTAACTGCTACTTCATCAATAAAGGTTTGCAACAGAAAAGCTAAAACGCTTCTTAGCAGCCTTTAATACGTAAAAGGCCAAAAAACACTGGTACATCACTAACCAGGGGCTCACAGAACCACAAGTATTCATAATATGAATAGTGATGCTTGCTTTAGCATGTGCCACTATAGGTCAGACCAGAAAAACACTCACTAAGCAAAGACCAAGTGGAGAGTTTGTTACACATTAAAACTCAAAGATAAACTCTAAACCCAAAAACTCAACCCACAAAAAAAATAAATAAATAAAAGTTATCCAGTAAAACAAACACAATGGGTCTGGTCATTTTCCACTAGCTGTGCCCAGCCACCATTTCTAAACTCAAGCCAATGATTCAAAGACAGCAACAACTGCCATCTCTCTAGTAACAATCCCAGCATTCACGTCTGTGAACTTTGGAGCTGTTCTGCTTGCTTGAGGTCTGACAGTGTGACAAAGGACATTCAGACAGCAGCTGCTGAACAGAACGCATGCTAAACAGTAACCTGACAATGTATAATTAAGGTCAGCTTACCGCTGTTAAAGTTCCAGCCTTAAATCGATACCAAGAACAGCACTAGCATTCAAGCTAATGCTTTATAGCAATACATTTAAACACAAGAAAAAAAAATAGGTGTAATACACACAGCACCGTCCAGCCCCAGCTCTCCAGAACCCATGTGTCGTCACTGGTCATCCCATGGAACAATCACATTACAGCATACTCACGCTCCTATAGGCACAAGGAGCTCTGGACGGATCAAGCGAATTAAGAAGGCTTGCTCTACTTCCTGTGTTCAGCTCCTGTATGTGACATGTGAGCCACTAACCGTTCACTGTCCCTCCCTTATCCTCGAGATCTGTCGCCATCTATCCATTTTAAAGGTGCTTCACTGTACTTTGAACATGGGATGAATTGCATCTGTAAAAGTGCTAAAAAGTAACGGAAAAAAAAATTGAGCATGATGCCCGGTTAGCACCTTGTAGTAATCTCTGGTGATCCAATCACGTGTGATCACCTGAGACACATTACGGTTTACACTTTGCAGTAACATGCAGGAGTGAAAAAAAAGTTCTGCTAATCAAGGGTAAGTGTGCGCGTTTCAGGTTTTTGATTTGACAGAAATTGTGAGAATGATTGTGAAAATATTGACAAGTTGGCAAAAACGCTTTGAAAATGTTCTTTGAATGTTTAAGACTTCCAATTAATTAGCCTGTACACTACCAGTCAAAAGTTTTTGAACAGTACGATTTTTAGTTTTTCAAAGTCTCTTCTCACCAAGCCTGCATTTATTTGATCCAAGCACAGCAAAAACTGTACAATTTTGAAATATTTTACCATTTAAAATAACCATTTTCTATTTGAATACATTTTCAAATGTAATTCATTCCTGTGATTTCAAAGCTGAATTTTAAGCATCATTACTCCAGTCACACGATCCTTCAGAAATCATTATATAATTCTAATTTGAAAGTACAATTTTTTCAGGTTTCTTTGATGGATAGAAACATTCATCTAAAAGAGAAATCTTTTGTAACATTATAAATGTCTTTATAATCACTTTATCAATTTAAAGCATCCTTGTTAAATAAAAAGTATTACTTTTTTATAAAAATTATACTGAATCCAAGCTTTTGAATGGTATAATGTATAATATTACAAAAGCTTTATATTTCAGATAAATGCTGATCTTTGTATCTTTCTATTTTATCAAATAATCCTGAAAAAAAAAAGAACTCAACCGTTTTAAATATTGATAAAAATGTTCCTTAAACAGCAAATTATCATATTAGAATGATTTCTGAAGGATCATATGACACTGGAGCCTGAAGTAACGATGCAGAAAAAGTAGCTTTGATCACAGGAATAAATTAGGCTACATTTTAAAATATATTCAAACAGCAAGCAGTTATTCTAAATAGTAAAAATGTCACAATATTACTGCTTTTGCTGTATTTTAGACCAAATAAATGCAGGCTTTTTTTTTTAATCTTACCGTTCAAAAACTTTTGACTAGCAGTGAATATTTTTACTACGAGAATATAGCACAGTAACAGTAAAATTATTTGCACTGCATAATAATGTGTTAATTAAACAGAACTAATAAATGCTAAACACCAGTTTGCAATGTCAGGCAGCATAAAGGACTTTTTTTTAAACAGGTAAAATAGGGAGAAGCGATTTATAATCCTATATAGTCATAGAATAAAATTCAGCTTGTAACATTTAAAAAAAATTCTTTTTAAAAACAATTTTATTCATTCACAAATTAAGAGTAATATCTGGAAAAACAGCTATAATTTAAGTGATCTCAATTCATGTATACAAATTTTGGGAGCTCATTTAGCACTCACAACATTAAGTCAAATCATTTGTGGTGACATTTGACCACTAGCTAGAATCAAGCTGACTAATGGCACTTTCTCTTACGCACACTTAACTCCACCTTTATTGATTTCTCATTCCAAATCAAAGAGTCAGGATTATATGGGTCAGTCCTTAAGCACTGATCATTATATCCTGCTGGTGCACATGGCAACATCTTTTCAAGAGATCGTACTGCGAACAGTGGAGTAGAAGAACGACAGTCAGTGAGTGACCACCAATTCTCATTCTTCAGGAACCAAATTTCAATGACAAATGGGTGGAAATAAATTCAGTCTTACAAAAAGAACTACTCATTCTGTTTGAGGGTTCTGGCAAGATTCCACATGAAGATACGCAATCAGAGGGAAGATGAGTCATAACTCTCTTATAAGAGGTCATAAAACTTGTATCTTAGAAGTTCAGAACTAAATGGGACTTAAAGCTAATTTTCCCCAATATGTTTGGTCAAAAACCTATATATCAGTCACAATCCGGAATAAAAACACATTGAAAAGGGACGAGACTATAAAGTATCAAGAGTGCAAGAGATTCACACCCACCCACACATTGCCTACTCACAAAGAGAATAAGACAAGAAAGTGAAATTAATGTAAGTCTAGGACTAAGCATTAATGCACACATATATGGTCATTCTTCAGAATTGGTGCAAACTGCTGCCCCACAACCAAAAACCACATTTAAAAAACACTTAATTATTCAAATCTTAGACATTTACTAAAATTCTTCTATTATCCACTGAAATCCACAATATTATCTAAAATATCAGTAAGCTTAATAAAATCATTTATTGAGGACTTTCAATTGGGAGGTGGCTGTCCCAAACCCTAACCCCAAAATTTCTAATTATGAAAACAATATTGAAACTTTATTCCATTGTTGTTTTAAAAATATCTTTTTGATTTTTTTTAAAAAGCAAAAAAAAAAAAAAAATTAACTTATAAAAAAATATATATTTTCTTTGTAAATCATAAAACTTGTGCTGATTAGCTTCTTTGAGGAAACATTTGGTGAAGTTTTAGTAATGACATCTTGTCACCATGTTTTTGGTTGTTATCCCATAAAACTGTAACTACCAAAACGGTCACAACCACAACATTCCATCATTGTTTCAGTAGTGACAAAAGGAAACGATCTAAATAAACAATTTTAGTACATTTTTTTTTTAAATTTTAGTTTGTTTTAATAGTGCTTTAGTATGCAAGTTAAAACTGTTCAAATTGAAACAAAGACTTGAAATATTCCACTGTGTGTGTAGTGAACTAATATAACATACAAGTTTCACTTTTTGAAACAAATTGAAATAAATGGACTTTCCCCTCGATATTCTAATTTTGTGGCACATACCTGGACCGCAAAACCAGTCATAAATAGCACAGGTATATTTGCAGCAATAGCCAACAATACATTGTATGGCTTAAAATGATAGATTTTCTTTTATGCTAAAAATCATTAGGATATCAAATGCTCTCATGTCCTATTTAGATATTCTATAAATGTAATACTGCAAATATATAAAAACTTTGCTTAGTAATATGCATTGCTAAGAGCTTCATTTAAACAACTTTAAAGGCGATTCTCAATAATTAGATTTTTTTTTTGCACGTTCAGATTCAAGGTTTTTAAATAGCTGTATCTCAGCCAAATATTGCCATATCATATCCTAACAAGATGTATAAATATCAATTTCAAAACTTATTATATACACATGATTTTCTCTACATTAGTTCGGTTTCTATCTTACTACTAATTTAGTCCTCTTTATTTATTAAACCATTTTTTAATCTAGACAAGCTAAGTGATTGTACTGAAACATCAAAAAACACAAGCTTATGCCATTGTCTATTTTAAACAATACCTGCAGCTGCAGACACATGTCCCCTGCACTGTTAACATGAACAAACAGTACAGTAGTCTCTTATAGCATGGCTAGCTTATGTGTGGGAAGCATAGACTGAGATACAAATCACACACGCAAACTCATGCACCACCTAGCTGTGAAATTGCAACAAGCATACGGGTAATGCAGTGGGTATACATTTCAGCTGCACTAGTGCGAGAAATAATAAACAATGTAACTTACACTTAATGCAACTGTGCAGTCAACCGACCATCAAGCGTTGTATTACCGTTTAAGCAGGAGTCATGATAATGATAACGCGCGGAATGCAACGTGTTCGCTTTAGAGAAACATGGGACTCACTTAAACGAGTCTGGTGCCCTCCAACATCAGAATCTCAGCCTTCAACACACGAAACAGCACCGGTATCACCATTACAACCTATATGTGGCCGCCTCCAGCAGCTCAAATATCACATCATCAGGAGAAAACAACTGAATGGAGTCAATGGACCAATGAGAAGAGCATCGGCCTTCCGCCGCGAAATACAAACACCTGACAGACAACATCTCTCTCAATATTAAATGTACGAAGACACAACATTTCACAACTGATATTCTAAAACCGTATGTTACTACAAAAACAACTAAATGAAAAACAATTGGACTCCATAATAAACACACCAAAAAAAAACACATCTACTTTCCTTGAAATTTCAGGTGGCTAACTATTGATTCAGCAGCACCTGTCGCAACTGACTAGCAAATTAGCAGTACAAACAGAATTTAAAGTAACTTACCTGAGCTTAAACGTCGCTGTTTTATTCTCAGATCAAACAAAGATCTGAACAGCAGTTTAGTAATGAGTGTTTGCGCGTTAGTTTGTTTGCTTCACACTAAAATACGCCACAACAGCGCTAACGGTGTCGAGCCGTTTCTCTAATCACGCCTCAGGTGGCTATTTAAATATCACGTCACGCACTTGAGCTTGAAACGACGTCACATCCGCAAATAAAGTTCCTTATAAATAAGTAATAAACACGCAACTATTACTTTGTCTTCTTTTCGATAGAGTGTCAGTGTCATTTATTAGTAATAATTCGTTTAATGTAATATATGTAAGGTGAATAGTTTACACAGAGCCTTTGATAGACGTTATTTTATTATGACATATTGTTTATTTACAGTTTGTTAAAATCAATTAAATTGTTCTTAAAATGAAATGAAATTTAAAAAAGAGAGCAAGGATGCTTTGGGCAGAACCTAGTTATTAACATTTATAGTTAAAAAACATCAATTTAATAGCAGTCCTGAATTTATTTACCTATACTTTATCATTCATTATTTATATTTATTTTTATTTATTGACCTTATTTTAGCTCAATGTTATAATCATTGTGAGGAAAAAAATAAAAAAAATAAACAATGAGCCCAAGGTCCAGATTTTGCTTTTAGCGTTTGACAGTTTTAAATAATAAAAAAATATATATATATATTTATTTTAACTTGTTAATACAATTTAACTAATAAATGATTAGACCATATACATTGTTCTTACAATTGTTTTATGTGACCCTGGATCACAATCACGTCATAAGGGTCAATTTTTAAAGGTCAAGTTTTTTTTTATTATTACTATTTTTAGAATATTACAATATTTGTCTGAGATACAACTATTTGAAAAGCTCAGAAGAATCAAAATACTGAGAAAATCGCCTTTAAATGTGTCCAATAAGTCCTTAGCAATGTATATTACTAATCAAAAATTAAGTTCTGATATATTTTCGATAGGAAACTTACAAAATATCTTCATGGAACGTGATCTTTACTTAATATCCTGATTTTTGGCATAAAAAAAATGGTTTTGTAGTCCAGGCTCACAGTTGTATGACAAATTAAACTGTTATTGATAATCATTCGTGATAGAAATAAATGTACATAGCGACACCTAACGGTTATAAAAACAAAATACTGAAATTAGGCAATTTTGTATCGTTGAAATAAATTGTGTGAAAATAAATTACTCAATTAACTTTAAAATAGATATGTACTTTGTAATTGCTAAATGTTTTGCGCTTTTGAGTAAATGACATGACTGTTGTTGATTTATTGTATTAATAAGCCATTAACTTTCAATCATGGAGATGTTAGGGAAAACAGCACAGTATTATATGTGCCCTTTCTGTGCTATATTATTATGAAATATAAAAAAACGTATTTGTTTTTACATTTAGAAGTTTGGCCTTTTCACTACTGAAAAACATTGATAAATAATGTAAACAGAACATGACTGAACTTTTTATGCTGCTAAAAATGACAAAATAGACACAGTGGGCAATTTACACAAACATAACATCTTTATTTAACAATATATATTTTTGAACCCATCAGCTTTAAAATGATCTTAGGTTATAATACAATAAAATGTTTTTTTCACAATAGAAAACACTTTATGGTTTGTGCATAATGTTTCTAAATATGAAAGTGAAATAGTGAAACCTAAACCAAAAAAGCGCTAAACCATAATTAAATTTAAGTTCGGTGCAAAGAGTGATTAAAGGCAAATACCTAAACAACCACATGAAAAACCACAACAAAATGAACACTGTATTGACGGTGTGTACGTCTTTAAGAAAATGAACCATTTTTGGTCATTTCACTGAGTGAATCCCATATCATGCAAACCACATGGATAAAATGACAAAGTTGAACTCCTCTTGAATTTAATTGAAGGGTTTGACGATTTTCATGGAAATGTAGTTCTGAAAAACAAACAAACAAGCAAACATTAGCATTGTACAAACTACAATGGCATGCGAAAGTTTGGGAACCCCTGGCAGTATCAGTGAAATGTGAATCATTTTAACAAATTAAGAGAGATCATAAAAAATGCATGTTATTTTTTTATTTAGTACTGTCCTGAGTAAGATTTTTGACAGAAATACCACTGTGTGGTGACCTGGATGATCTACGACTATTTTTGTTTTGTGATGGTTGTTCATGAGTCCCTTGTTTGTCCCTTCAGAAAAATTATCTAGGTCCTGCATATTCTTCAGTTTTTCAGCATCTTTTGCATATTTGAACCCTTTCCAGCAGTGAATGTATGTGATTTTAAAATCCACCTTTTCACCCAGAGGACGATTGAGGGACTCACAATTATTAAGAAAGGTTTAAACATAGGGTGACCATATTTTAGTTTGCAAAAAAAAAAAAAAAAAAGGGATGTAGCATCAAAATATGTAATTTCCTTACTAAAACTGCATATTTTACAGTCACTGTTCTGCAACTTGATCATAAACACAGCTAAAAAGCTTCCTACCACAGTGGCCATCCTTCACAAAACTAATATCTACCACAGTTTTATCACAGGTAGAATGCAAAATTATTCAATACAAGCATTTCAGTCAAATGAAACGTATGCAATATTTCAAACTTTTAACCCACGGGAGAAAATCGGCGGTTTAAAATGAATTTCGAGGAAAAAATGCGGATTTGGCAACCATGAATTTAAATACTTTGTATATTGATATAGAGACTGTGATGTGAAAAAATTATATTCAATATTAAAGTATTTGCAGGAGCGGGATTAAGACAACAGCCCAGCGCAAGGCTTTAATTCAAAAAGGCACACAATGAATGGCGACTGTAGAAAGCAAAAGCCGAATCCTGGACATTTAGGGCGATTTTGGATGATTTTAGGCAATTTAGAAATCCTGGCCAGATGCATTCTTTTAAGTCTAAAAAGAGGACATGTCCAGGGAAAGACGTATGGTCACCCTATTCAAACACTCACTGATGCACCAGAAGGAGAAACAATGCATTAAAAGCTGGGGGGTGAAAACTTTTGGAATTTGAAGACCAAGGTAATTTGAGTTAATTGGTCTTCCGAGAAACATGCAAGTATCTTTTGTTGCTTCTGAAGGGCAGTACTAAATGGGGAAAAAAATATTTCTATCCTTTTTAAAAGTTTTCACCCCCGGCTCTTAATGCATTGTGTTTACTTCTGGTGCATCGGTGAATGTTTGAACCTTTTAAATAGTTGTGTTTGCGTTCCTCAATTGTCCTCTGTATGATTTTGAGCTCCATCTTTTCACATTGTCACTGCTGAAAAGGGTTCAAATATGCAAAGATGCTGGAAAACTGAAGAATTTGCAGGACCTGGAGGATTTTTCTAAAGAACAGTGCTCAGTTTAACTGTTCAGAACAAACAAGGGACTCATTAAAAACAATCACAGTATTAAGAACCAAGGGTTCCCAAACATTTGAGGGGTGTTATTCTTATAATTTCAGCTATTGTTTTTTCTTGTGGACTACATGTAAACATCTTTTATGTAAAATATCTTATTCAGGACATTACTAAATAAAAAAAAATAACATGCATTTTCTATTTTCTCTCTTATTTTGTTAAAATTCACATTTTCACAGATTCTGCGAGGGGTTCCCAAACCTTTGCATGTCACTGTACATCTCAAGTGTACAGTCTTAACAGGATTGATGAAGTGTGTCCTTACCGGTAAAGAATACAAGAGGATTCCAATGAACAACAGCACTAAGATTAGCACAATCAGGCCAATGAGCAGCCACTTAAATCTTCGCCACACTATGAACTTAAACGTCTTGCATGGATTTGTAAACCAAAAGAATGAGGTTTCAGGTCGCCTGAGAAGTTGAAAAAAGAAACATATCTTGTGATGATCTTCTCTTTAAACAAACAACAGTAAAAGTACATAAAGTGAGACTCAATTACTTGGGAAGATCCAGTTTCGGATTCATATTGGGCTCATCTCTGCCTTTTCCAGCAGGTCTCTCATCTGCTTCCTTCTCATTCACTATCTCCAAAGTCAACTCAACCTTTCCCTGAAACCAACACATAAACAAGCCCCAATTAGTCAAACTTTTAAAAGAAATTGTCAGAATGAAATGACATTCACAAACCATTTTACCAAAATGTCAATATTTAATGTAGAGGTTTGATTGTATCCATCTGATTCTATCATGAAAAATAAAATCTCATACTGCACCATACAAAAATACTTTAATACAAAAAAAAACTGTTAGCTGCACTTACAGCAAGTTCCCTCTTCCCATCTTTGTCCATGTAGCATGGCCACCATCCTCTAACTGACTTCTGGTCAAAAAGGGACTTAAATTCGTCTGATTTTAGAGGTGTGATTCCATCCGGCACCATTTTAAGGCTACATTTCTCAGCTGTTTTGGACGGGTTGATGAGGTGTTGAAGATCAAGCTCAATAGCACCTGTAACATAAGTGAGATTAATACACAGACCCAAAAATATGACGACGACAACATTTTCAAGGTCTGCGTACACACGTCTCACCTAGGTAATCATCCAGAGAGAATTTGTCATTGTCCCATATTTGAACCATGAGTTTGGGTGGGATTCTAAACTCTGATTTGTCAAGGCTCCAGAAATTTTCCTTTTTAACAAAAAAAGAAAGAATATTTTAATATTTCCAAGTGCTCTTCATAATACGTTAAACAAAACCAGAGCACATTACCTTTTTAGATACGAGACACAGCTCCTCCGCAGGCAAGTATTCAAATCCAAAGACAAATCTCCAGTTGAAATTGCCATCGCCATCCAAAGATCGGTAATGGACGTCTGTTTTTTGCTTATCTTCTTCCATACCTGGCATCCAACTGATCAAAGACATACACGTTAAGCTAAGATGCCACTGTTGAACAGTGTAAATAAAAATGTACACTACCAGTCAAAAGTTTTTGAACAGTAAGATTTTTTCTTCTCCTCACCAAGTCTGCTTTTATTTAATCTGAAGTACAGCAAAAACAGTAAAAAATTTAAACTGTATTTACGGCTTAAAATAACTGTTTTCTATTTGAATATATTTTAAAATATAATTTATTCCTGTAATTTTAAAAGATGATTTTTTGGGCAAATTATACCAACACGCTTTTCATAGTATAGTGTATGTTACAAATCCTAAAAATTTAGCTTTGACTACAGGAAAATATTTTAAAATATATATATTTAAATAGAAAACAGTTAGTAAATAGTAAAACATATTTTAAAATTGTACTGTTTTTGCTGTACTTTGGATCAAATAAGTGCAAGTTTGGTGAGCAGAAGAAACTTTTAAAAATCTTACTGTTCAAAAACTTTTGACTGGAAGTGTGCCTAATCAATCAGGGTGATTACCAAATATCTAATAATCACAGTAAATCAAAACAACTGTTTTCTATTACAGGTTTTCTGAAATGTTGTTTAAATATGCTTATTATCCAATTAAAGATGCACCAGAAACCTGAACATTGGATAAAGCTAGATTCTTAACTCTTGTTTTTGATGTATTGTACTTTTTTTTTTTTTTTACAGAGGTATTTTTTGTATCTCTCTTTTTATCACTTCAAATACTTACAATATCACTTCATTATTTTACTATAAAATCCTGTCAACAGCTAGAAAACATTATAAAGATCTTATATAAATCAGGCAAATTATATATGAACAAACTCCTCTGTAAAAACCTTCAAAATACAAAATACATAATTAAAGTTTGGTGCTACTTAAGTGGAAGTACTGAAGCTCAGTGTCTAGGAAAAAAAATTGGCCTTTAAAATACATGTACTGTTATTAAAATTTACAGACGCAAATAGATAAATTAAGACATGTTATGAAAGCTAATTAACTCAAAATCGGCCAATGTTTTTGCCTTAAAAGTTTACAACCTTTTACTCACCCCTTCACATAGATATCACTCATATTTTCGCCAGTAATGCTGGTTTCATCCATAACCACGTCAGATGTGTTCCAAACAATGACGCGCAGAAAATGCCTGATAGAAAGAATTTAGGTGAGTCTATCGCCCAACAACATAAAAGCATATCAGAGAGTACCAATTTCTTCTCACTTTTTTGCTTTGCGTGGAGATATGTCAAAAGGAGGTCCAGGAGGCCCAAGACTTTTTGGGAAAATGTCAACCCACATCTGAAGCTTTCCCTATAAAACACAGACTAGTCAATAACACAGATAATAAAGCAGTATTTTGAACTTACTTTCAAACAAAATAGAGTTTTAGATAGAACTGTCCAGTGAGAAGCATCACACCTGTGCGAGTGTCGGCTGGAAGCTACTGTAAAGAGTTCTGGTTTCAACATGCTCTGGAACCAGGCCTTGAGTTCGGAGGATGTGCAGAGCAATCCGTTCACTTGGGGGACCCAGGTGTTCATGGATTTCCTTGTTTGCTTCTAAAATGCACACATATACATAAATACTACAGCACTAGGGTATAACTACACATCTTTTAATAGGCTAAAAGTTTCAAGCAGCTTTTAAAAATCATTAGGTTCCAAGTTTATTTTGGCTTTGTGTACTTTGGGTGGCTGTTCAAATACTTTAAAACAGGAGTTTTCAAATTAAGGGGCAGCACAGGGTTGCCAGGTCTACGAAACAAAACCAGCACAATAGCTATTCAAAACTACAGAAGGTTCAAACACTAACTGGTGCTCCAGAAGGAAAATTAAGAGCATTAAGAGCAAGGGGTGTAAACTCAAAACAGAATTAAGATGTGCACATTTTTCTTTTTTCCATTTAGTACTGCCCTTCAGAAGCTACAACAGAAACTTACACGTTTCCCCGACAAAAATCAGTTAAATTTACTCTGATCATCAAATTCGAAAAAGTTTTCACCCCCCGGCTCTTAATGCATCGCGTTTTCTGAAGCATCAGTGAGCATTTGAATCTTCTGTAATAGTTGCAGATGAGTCCCTCATTTGTCCTCAGTGTGAAAAAATGGATCTCAAAATCATACAGTCATTGTTAAAAAGGGTTCACAGCAGAACAGCAGGCAGTTTGACTGTTCAGGACAAACAAGGGACTAATGAACAACTATCACTAAACCAAAAAAAAACTAAAAAAAACATCTCTGGATCATTCAGGTAAAAACACACTATTAAGAATCAAGTGTATGTAAACTTTTGAACAGGGTCATTTTTATAAATTCAACTATTATTTTCTCTTGTGGACTATGTGTAAATGTCTTTTTTTTTGTAGTTTTGTTTTGCTATAGGACAGTTGTACAGCCAATCAATTCAAAAAGATATAGCAACCTAAACTGGCTGAAGGTCTGTACCCACTTTGGAGTGTATAACGCACAACAGCTTGTCAAGCCACTAAAATGGTTCAAAAAACAAAAAGCTCTGAAAATTACCAAAGTCAGAGAGGCAGTACAATCGGCCACCAAAGGATAACGTGTTTCCGTTGTCTTCACTTCTGGGTGGACTCAATCCTTTCCAACGGGCAAGTTGTTCAAGAATCTGAGATGGTTTGAGTTGATCGCGCCACTGGTTTGGTCCAGAACTATTTAATAAATAATACCATTAATCAACCAATGTCTCTACCATTGTCCTTAAAGAAAATATTAAGTTTGCGTTAAAGGAATAGTTCTCCAAAAATTTAAATTCTGTCATTATTTCTCACCATCATGTCGTCACAAACCCGTAAGACCTTTGTTCAACTTCGGGACACAAATTAAGATCTTTTTGATGAAATTTTTGCTGTTTATGGAGGGTCGGAAAGTTCTAGGATTTCAGTAAAAATAGCTATACTTGTGTTCTGAAGACGAACAAAGGTCTTACGGGTTTGGAACGTCATGATGAGGAGTAATTAATGGCAGAATTATCATTTTTGGGTGAACTGTCCCTTTAAAGTGTATGCGTCTTACATGCAGTATGTCTGGGCTAAACCACAGTAGGAACCGAAGCGAGAAAGAAGACGGTTCTCCAAGTCAATCACCGTCTCCCCAACTTTCTCATCACGGCTGAGCAAATCAAAGTCATAGACGGCAATTTTCAGGTCTTTTTCTTGTGGTAGGAAGCATGTCAGTTCAAACATTCTGTTGAGAGACAGAAAACCTAGTTTAGTCTTCTTCAAAGACATGTCAGTCTGAATACATGATAAACTCTCAATAAACCTATGGCATTACCTTCCAAATACTGGGTTGATGGTGTATGGCACATAGTTGTCTCTATCATCAATAGACTTTTTCCCCAGAGAGAGTTTGATGTAAGGGTCACACTGAAAAAGACAAAGAGCTTTGTTTTTTCATTTTACTAAAAAGGAATTTTAAAAACTGAAAATTAAAATATGTCATGATACTTTCTGAAATGCTGAATGAATGAAAGTACTTTGCCATTGTTGTCTTTGGGTTGCAGGTCAATGGCTTGAACCACATAGATTCTGACCACACACTCCTGAGAGACGCTGTCGGGCAGCTCTCTGAACTGACGTGGAGGTGGAGCCACCCCGGGGTCATCTGACAGTGGGTACACCTTAAAGGAGCCCTGAAAACAAACAATAACACATACAATTATTTATTTTACACAACCACGAGCAGAAACAAACATAAGGTGTGACTTAAAGAGCATTACATTCATTCTTGAAGCAAATTAATAAGACATCTTGCCTTGAATTCTCCAACTACAGCAGGGTCATCATCTTCACCTTCACTTTTACCACGTTGCAATTTGAAGGTGTTGCAGAAATCAGTAAGACCCAAGAACTCTTTTACGCTTTCAAGCTCATGTTCATATACCTATGAAAACCAAGAGAAGAGAACCTCATCACAAACACTAGACAAAACATCAATCTGTAAAATAAGTAAATACACTGCAAAAAAAGGCTTATCATACTTGGATATTTTGACTAGGAACAAAAATACTATTTACTAGATAAGCAAAAATACGTAAATATCTAGTCTTGTTTTTTAAGTGATTTTTGCTTAAAACAAGTAAAATTATCTGACAAGATTATTTTTTTCTTACCCCACTTATTTTAAGCAAAATGCACTTATTAATAACCCCGGTAACACAAGACTAAATATTTTACTTTTTGCTTATCTAGTAAATGCATCTTGATTTGAGAATATTTCGATATTTTGACTAGAAACAAGACAAAAATACTAAGTAAGATAAGCCTTTTTTTGCAGTGTAAGTAAAATAAGTGAAATAAGTTTACCCAATATAACAATAATAATAATTTTAAAAAAATTATCAGTTAATATTTACTTTTGGGGTGAACAATTCATCTGTATAGTAACATTACTAAATAAATTTCTAAGCATTTATTAATTTAATATTAAATATGTATATCTGCCCTCTGTTATCATACAGTTTAGACAAGATTCACACCTCCAATGTGTCATAACCTTTGTCAAGGTATGGGCGGCATTTCTCACTCTCTCCAACAGAAGCATAAAACTTACTCCACCAATCAACAGTCTCTTTCTCCTGTAATGACAAAATAAATCCTTTCATCCTCATAGAAGAGAGAAGAAACAGATATGATGATAAATGACTTAAAACCAGAGCTCAAGTAGAAAGCGTGAAGACTATTACCACAGAACTCACCTTCTCGCGCTGTTGAAACCAGGATGTGCACACATTGAACACACAAACACAAAAACATTATTCATTAAGATTATTTTATCAGTATAGCATAACCACAATCATCATTAAATCACTTAATCACATTAAAAGATTTATTTAAATCTATGTAAAAGAGAACCTACTAGCATTTGAATTCCTGAATGTACATTTAACACCAATTTTGAAAAGCCTCAAAACTGATAGAAATGTATACATTTTTGGGTGAAACTTGAACAATGAATTTTACCCCATGGTTTATTGAACCTTAAGCCATCCTAGGTGTACCTTCTTCTTTCAGACAAATACAATCAGAGTAATATTAAAAATTGTCCTTGCTCTTCCAAGCTTTATAATGGCAGTGAATGGGTGTTGAGATTTTAGAATCCAATAAAGTGCATCCATCTACTAAAAAAGTACTCCACATGGATCCAGGGGCTTAATAAAAGTTAGTGTGTAAGAAAAATATCCATATTAAAAAAGTTTTATAAACTGTAATCTCTAGCTTCTACTAACTCTCTCAAGAACATGTGAGATTATGGTTTATAAAGTTTTAAATATGGATATTTTTCTTGCACAAATGCATCAGTTGGCTTCAGAAGTCCTTTAATAACTCCCCAAAGCCGTGTGGAGTACTTTTTATGATGGATGGGTGCACTTTATTGGACTTCAAAATCTCAACAGCCGTTCACTGCCATTATAAAGTTTGGAAGAGCTAGGACAGTTTTTAATATAACTCTAGTTGTATTCTTCTGAAAAAAGAAAGTCATATACACCTAGGATGGCTTGAGGTTGAGTAATTAAAGGTGTAACCATTCCCTTTTAAAACTTTTCTCCATGATTAAATGCCCATTGCACACACAAGGAAGTTAGCTTTAAATTAATTCAGTGAAAGTTAGTATGATTCCTTATAGAGCAAGTCAGCTGTACAAGCCACCTCAATGTGAAATAAGAGTGATAATTTGAGAAAAACAGATTGATCTGATACTCCCCCAATTTAACCCATTTGTAACTACAGAAGGTGAAGATTCAGATATGGAGTCAATTTTAGTGTTAGTGGTGAAGTGTGTAATTGAAGTGCCACTAATGGCGCCTTAGAGAATAGTGATATTTTTGATCAGACAGGGCCAGGAATAAACACACTGGCTTTGATTGGTACCACCGGCTCTAATACAGAAATTACACACTTCATACATGTAACTTAGAATTACATTTAATTACAAAATCCAGCTTTTGATTAAAGTTCCTTATTTCTGTACATACTTGAATGTGACTACCAGTGGCCATTTTGTCAACAGCAGCTGAGATGCCATAAAAATACTGAAATTCACAAAGTCGAAAATAGAAGCAAATTCATACAGATGTGTGTACCAGTGTTCATTACATAGACTTCTCTCACAAGGTAAGACTTAAGTTCCTAAACCTATAAAACCAGGTGACTTGGTAGCAGTACCTGAGCTTCTAGAAGCTGCTGTCTACCATCATCTATGTTTACATGGAGGTCTCTAGGAGAAGCTGCCATCAAAGCCACTGTAGGAAAAGGGAGAATTTTTTAAAGAATGCCAATAAATATGTAATGTTTACAATAAACTAAACCCAGAATGTTTAAAAGGTTAGTTCAACCAAAAATTAAAATTAGCCCATTATTTACTCACCCTCCAGGCATCCTAGGTGTCTATGACTTCCTTCTTTCAGACGAAACCAATTTGATATATATTTAAATTGTTCTGGCTCTCCCAAGCTTTATTATGTCAGTGGGTGGGTGTTTCTCTTCATCAGTCCAAAACAAGTCCTAAAAAGCACATCCATCCATAATAAAGTGTCTCACACGGTCATATTTAAAACATAATAATCACTTAAATCTAGCTTGCGGAAACTGTTACCATGGAAGCTTAAGCGTATGCGCCTGTGAGTCTCGTGAAAACCAACGTTTGTTTACAGGAGCAAGTTTCCTTACTTTAGCAAAGAAAAAACTGTCTCCTCTTAGCTTATATCGAAATCCTCCAACATTTCTCTTTACGAATCCTCGTTTTACATATCAACGCCGACATCCTACGTCATCCGCCAGGAACAGCGTCCGTGTACGACAGTTTGCGCAAGCTAGATTAAAGTGATTATTATTTTTTGAATATGGATATTTTTCTTTTAAAAAAAAGCATCGATTTGCTACAGGAGACCTTTATCCACCCCCCTGAGCCGTGTGAGACACATTTTATTATGGATGGATGCACTTCATTGGACTTATTTTGGACTGATGAAGAGAAACACCCACCCACTGCCATGATAAGGCTTGGGAGAGCTGGAACAATTTTTAATATAACTCCAATTGGATTCGTCTGAAAGAAGGAATTCATGGGATGCCTGGAGGGTAAGTAAATAATGTAAGTAAATAATGGGCTGATTTTCATTTTTGGGTGAACTAACCCTTTGAGGAATACCAATACAATGTTGCCTTTTACACATAGATTTAAAGAGTTGCCTGTTAACAAATGTGTAAAAGGGAATAGTGGCGGCTGGTGCTAAAAAATTTTAGGGGGGCGCACACAAAATGAATCACACTGTTAATACAGGCTTTATTATCTGTAAAGTAATCATTAAACATTTGTAATCATCCCAAAAAATATTAGCCATTTATATTAATGTGATTCAGAGATAAAGGCCATAATACTAATGTTATCCACACGAGAGAGCCACAGGATAAATATCAAAGACAGAGAAAATAAATTGATTTGTAATAAAACATTGCATATAAATTAATTTTCATAAAGTTATATATAGTCCAATATAATAAGTAATTATAATGGTATTGACAATATATTTGTATGTCCAATTAAAGAAGGAACACTATATTATATCTATTTTAATATTGTGCTTTTAATAATACACTCACAATTTACTTGAAAAAAGACATCTACATAAACCCTTGCTTGTACCCCGACGATTGAGATAAACTGCATTGTTACAGTTAACGTTACTTTCTGTGTAGTTGCCCAGAATGCTTCGGTGACAGGACTTTGAAATAAACAATGAAAACAATAAAAGGCATGACTTACATCGCATCTAGCAAGCAAACTCTATCCAAGCTCCATGACTCGTAAGTTTATTTAATTTATTTTTTTCTTCATTTGAACGGCTTGTGAGAGATAAAATCAAATTTACTTTCATCTCGGAAAAGATATTGCACATATTTGACAGTCGAGAACGGTCCAATCACATGAGGACAAAATATATAAAAACAAGATTGATTGGCTAAGATCTGAAGTGGGAGGGTCTGGGGCGCTGTGCTCTGCGCCCCGAGGACAATCTGAAACAACCCAATCAGAGCTCAGCCTCAAGTCACATGCGTTTAAAAAATTTACAGACCTAATAGACACCCATTTGGCCGGCGTCCCGCATACACAAACAAACGAAAAACTGTTTAGATTTTTTTAATTTTTAACAGGTGCTAACATAACTACCAGTCGAATAGTATGTCAAAATAATCCAATTTCGTAATTATTTTGCAATATGTATTAAACTTATTTTTAACATGTTAATAGTCTTCTTCCTTGGCTAACTTGAGGGGGGCGGCGCCCCAGCGCCCCCTATGGACCAGCCGCCACTGAAAGGGAATGTACCTTTTGAAGTCATGGCCACTTCTGCAACTGTGGCATAAGGGTCACATCGAAACTCTTCCAGGGAACTGATGGTGCATTGACCCACCACAGGTTTCCGTCCAAAGGGTCTGTGGTCGATGATTTTTAGCACTATAGGGGGAGTATAAATCTCTTCTTTTGGTAGAAGCTGAAGACACAAAAGACAATGCTTAAGACACACAGTCTATTCCAAGACCAGTTTGGAACCGTATTTAAATATGAATGTCACTGCATTCAACAGCAAAATATCAAAGAAGCAGCATTTATTTTAAAGCATGGCTACACTTTTTCTCCACAGGTAGATATGGATGCTCACCACTTTTAAATAGAGGACATTTCCTGGAAAATTAGGGCACTTCTTCAGGTTTTTGATAACCGCTGACTGAACCATCTCTCCTCCACACTCCACCACCAGACTGGGTGACGTCACAGGAGCCAGCTGATATGTTTTCATGTTACGCAATCCCCATGCTAGAACCTGCATCCAACAAAACAACAGAAATTTCAAAAACACTTGAATACCTCAATATAGAGCTTTTCTGCACTACTTTTCTACACACAGGTTAACACAAATATGACTTAGTGTAAATATAGGTGGTTGTATGTGTTAACATCAATAAATTGTCTATTTGGACTAGAGATGAAGTTTTAACAGCACACTGTCTCAACAGATTTTGATTCTACATGATCTGACCACTTTAAAACAAGTCCAAACAAAGAGAAAACACACAAATTTGAAACTGACCTCTATGGCAGTAAGTTGCACCACAGGTCGCACCCCTTGAGGAACCATATAGAGTTTCTCTCCTCGTTTAGGGGGAACAAGTGGAAGTTCAGTGTCATTTCCCTGGAGTAGACAACATAAGCATTATCAAGAGGAATTCTATTTGAATCACAAAGCAGCCATCCATGTGGTTATAGACACCAAATTTCAATTAAAATCCATACCTTGGTCTTCAGAATAAGCTCTGCAGCCACCAGAACCTCCCCAGCAGGAGCATTTTTGTGCATTACAGGCTCCCAGAGGAGTTTAGGAGATCCATCCATGCCTGAAGTCAACTTCACCAATGGTACACATGTACTTCTGCCAAGCATTTCATCTTTACCCTACCAGGATTGACAAAATTCAAATCATTTGCGTTGTGAGGACACTCGCATACTAAAAAGCAAGTATATGCAGTAGCTAGTATTTGTCTGGTCTACCAGTAAACTAGAAAAATGTGTTTATATTCTACAGTTGAGGTCAAAAGTTTCAAAATTATTACCAAAATAAAATAAAATTTGATCAAAGGTTTACATACGCTTGATTCCCAATACTACGTTGTTACCTGAATGATCCACAGCTGTGTTTTTTTGTTTAGTGATAGTTGTTCATGAGTCCCTTGTTTGTCCTAAATAGGTAAACCGCCTGTTATTCTTCAGAAAAACAATTCAGGTCCCACAAATTCTTTGGTTTTTCAACATTGTGTATTTGAACCCTTTCGAACAATGACTGTATGGTTTTGAGATTACATTTCAAATGTTCACTGATGCTCCAGAAGAAAAAACAATGCATTAAGAGCCAGGGGTGAAAACTTTTTTTCATTTAGTACTGCCCTTCAGCAGCTACAGAAGATACATGTTTCCCAGAATACAAATTCAGTTAAAAACCTTTAGTTTTGAAACCAGTTTCAAAAACCTTCTGTAATAGTTGCATATGGATCTCAAAATCATACAGTCATTGTTGGAAAGGATTCAAATACATATAAATCCTGAAAAAACAAAGTCGTTGTGGGACCTGAAGGATTTTTCTTAAGAACAGTGGGCAGTTTAACTGTTCAGGACAAACAAGGGACTCATGATAACTATCACTAAACAAAAAAGAAACAGCTGTGGATCATTCAACCAAGTATTAAGAATCAAGAGTATTTGAACTTTTGAACAGGGTCATTTTTATAAACTCAACTACTATTTTCTCTTGTTGACTATACGTAAACATCTTTTATGTGAAAAATCTTATTCAGGTCAGTAATTAATAAAAAAAATAACATGCATTTTGTATGATCCTTCTTATTTTGGTAAAGTTCTGCAAGGTGTATGTAAACTTTTGACCTAAACTGTATGCTATTTCCTAAACAAATTTCCTATTAGTTTTTACTTAAAGGTTGTATCAGCGATTTCTAGCCTAAAACATAAAGTGTCAAATTCAGCTGACCTTTATTCACGATCCGCTCGCTGCCTGCCCCATAAATTGTCTGTGAAAAAACCGCGTCTCTCTGGTCAGCCTAGGGTCCGAGATATGCCAAAAAAACAATCGGCGCTATCAACAATAACCACAGATAAACAAACCGTGTTCCAACCAATCAGCGTCAGGGGGTTCGTGTTGTGGACTTTCCTACTGGTGCAGGGATGTGAGGGAGGCGGAGCGAAAGTCCACAACACCAAACCCCTGACGCTGATTGGTTGGAACAATGTTTGTTTTTGCTGTGGAAAGGTTGGTAGTGCCGATTGTTTTTTTGGCATATCTCGGACCCTAGGCTGACCAGAGAGACGCGGTTTTTTCACAGACAATTTATGGGGCAGGCAGCGAGCGGATCGTGATGAAAGATAAGCTGAATTTTACACTTTATGTTTCAGGCTAGAAATCGCTGATACAACCTTTAATACTTTAAAAATTATCTTCTGTGTTGTAACAATTTAAAATTATGAGTGAACTATTTCTTTAAATTTAATAAGAATCCTGAGACAACCTAAAAAAATGATCATTGTCAAATACATAAAATATAGTGGCAGCATAAAGAAGTCAGGGTTCTTCTCTTCAATGATTTGTTCTTCCAATTTTCACTATTAACTACCTGCAACTTTTTCCTGATTTGTTGCTTATTAATAGTTAGTAAGCTAGTTGTTAGGTTTAGAGGATCTAAAGTATAGTAATCCAGAATAAGGAATGAATAGGTGCTTTATAAGAACAACTAGTCAATAGTGAGAACTGGTCCCTAAACTAAAGTGTTACCGAAATCAGACTAACCACTTGATCGCTGTCAAAGATTTCCATAACCACAATGGGTGGATTGTGGGTGAGAGTCTGGGGATCACCGTAGATTTCCACATTTTTAAAAATAAGAGCCTGATCCCATGTCGGGTTCAAGGTACTTCGGATTGTCTCTGTTGTTTGGCTGTGATGCATAAACGACACATGTACATATGGATCTGCAATTTAAACCAATATGATTTTAGTTACAACAAAAGCCTGGTCACTTTTACAGATATTTAAAGAAAACAAATCAGCAATATCAAAACTGCTATGATACCAGAGAAGCTGTCTTTGTCCAGGGCATTAAGGTTTCTGGCCTGGTAAACATAGACTCTTAAATGGTACGCATTGGATTCTGCCAGAAAAATCAGGTTGAGGGTTAATAAAATGGATATATTAAAATAAAAAAGGTCATTCTGTAATCCATTTTAACAAACTCACGATCAAATGTGCATGATACAGTTGGTGTGTTGGCTCCAAACTGTTTAACAGAACCATCCGTTTTGCCTTTTTCATCACCTTTAGATTCCGTGTCAACTCCCTGTCGTGCACATTAGCAGTGAAGAGGTCATTATGTTGGTAACACAAAACAGAAGTATATAAATTAAAAGTTAGACAGCTTTGATGCTAACCAGAGTTCCTTCCAGTTTGAAAATGGCTGAGGCTCCAACCCGATCGGCAGGTGTCATCTTCCTTCTCCAGCGACGCCGACGGAACGTGTCAGATGATTTCTGCTGCCTGTGGAACTTCCAGCCAATGAGTGAGGAGTATTCCCATCCCTCTGCATCTCCCAGATCCTTCTTCTGCATAGAAATGTTATAAAAGCACAATCTAACATATGATTAGGGCTGAGTATCGTTTGAATTTTATCGATTCTGATTCTGCTTTTCGATTCAGATGCTTATCGATTCCTAATTCCAATAAAATAAAAAACAAAAAAACTAAGTTTTTAGTCATACATTTAGACATTCGATTTATTCTGTCTTTTGCCTATGGTTTTACCAAAAAATACCACTAAAAAACTAGACTAATATAAATATCAAACAAACTGGTTGGAACCGGTTCTCGATACATATGATCCTAAAGTCTAAAATAAACAATATACACTTGCATCAGCTGTTTTGGCACCAGGAATCCTTTTGCGAGGTCGGACCATTCTTCTGCGACGATGAATGTGGTACATCTTCTCAGTTGCCACCCAGGATTTGGGCTTATCATCAGGTGGAATAGTGATGCCATATTCCCAACCTAAACATACAAATACACGTCATATAACTGCACAGCCTCAAATAGCATGCAAGATAAGCAGATGCTGCATGAATAGGTAGGGCGTAGATTTGCTCTGGACATTGGTGGAGACCTATGACTCCACCCCTCCTAACCCCCCCCACCCCACCATTCCAATGCTTCTCTTTCTTTTTGGAATTATTAGACACATTTCACTATGTCTTTTCAAATGCCTAGGTCTGTTTAATTTCCTTAATTATAAAATTTCTAGCACTATTTTTAAATGTTTATTCAAGCAATAATATATAAATTATCTCATGTATATGCTTGTTTAAAACCAGTGATTAAAAACGAATTCCAAGTAACAACGGTACTTTTCTCTTTACATTTCCAGAGAGCGAAACGAACAAAATTAAACACTACTTAATAAATTCAAGGCTCTTTATTCATTTGATACAACTATTATAGCTATAGGCTACAATATATATAACATAATATTATTTTGTCATATTCGTGATTTCTGAATTTATATAGCCTATGAAAATTTTGTTTTGAAGTGCATTTGTTATGTTTAAATAAGAAAAATCGTTAACCTAGCCTATAAGTTGGTTTAATATTCTTGATAATTTTTAGAAGTTGTTAAAAGTTAAGAAAAAAGGAATTAGCTTGTAGTCTATATATATTTAGGGCTATGGGGTAATCTTTTTCTTAACTTTTATTACACTGTAGATCGAAATAAAATAATTCTTGATCATATTTAACATCGGAGAATCACTGACATAATTAAGAGTAGGCTACTTCGAAAATGAAACTATTTAAATCTGTTTAAAAAAAAGACAAAATAAATCACAACAAGAACAATCTGTATTTTTCTTGTAATCAAGAATATTTCTTTTGACAAAATACCCAATTAATGCCGAATGATGTTTGATAGTGAACGCATCTCCACCGCATAGCCGCATATAATCGCTGGTGTCAGTCGCAAATATTAAACACGCGGGTCAGGTACAATATTTTCTTTTTCTTTTTTTGCGGGCGGGTTAGTTGAAAACGTCGGGTTCGGGTTGTTTATACATTGACCCGCACATCACTGATAGCCTGCCCTGCTATAATGAATGTGCGTCAAAGCAGTAAAAAACAAAAAACACTAGCATTGTTAACTGTTGTCGTTACTTTGATGGACTTTGATGGATTCACTAGCGAACTTGAAGTGATTTACACTTTTCTTTGAAAAAAAGCTCCCCATGTCTAGCTTCTTTTTTTCGTTTGTTTTTTTTGCCGCCATCCTCACATGTATGTCACCCAACACACCTTCTTGCACGGGAAAAAAAATCCACTGCATTTGGCACTGCTTGTATCTGAATGCAACCATAGCCGCTCACATGATAGCAGGGAAAGGCACAGCCAATCAAAATGTTCATATGTGTTTTGGGGGCGGGAGGACTCAAGGAGAGAACGTGATTTATCCCTTTCTGCGTGTCTAGGTTAATGTTGACAGCGCAATTTTTTTTTTAAGCGGATTAAATTATTGGTGGAGACATTTCAATACTCGGAGGATATTGGTGGGGACACATCCCCTCCGTCCACTATAAATCTACGCCCCTGTAAGAGTGTACACATAAATACAAGAGCAAATCTAGACAGGTGGAGCTGGAGGAGGTGAAGGGTTTCAGAGCAATTCTGATCAGCTTACAGTTATCAACTGAACCAGAATATTTAAATGTTGAGCAAGAAAGCTTATTGGCTGTAGAATTAGCAAAAGCCAAACCAAGTACAGTGACAGGCTCACCTTTTTCATCGACAGCTCGGTTGCCATCAAAAGTCCAGTTATCCTCCCACTTCCAGCCAGATGGGCATTCAATTTCTGTAGGGCCCTGAACTTTTTCTCCATTCTGTATATAAAAGATAATAATCAGTCATAACAGGATTTTTTAAAGCTCCTTTCTTTTTATTTCACACAGATGTAGAAGTAATAGTGCCGTAGAGAGTGTTTAATTAGAAATCACAAATAAATGACTAAATGGCTTGATTAGGCAGGTGCTTTTACCACATCAGTGTAAGGCTCTGTTGCAAGCTTCCATTCTCCTCCTGGTAATCGAGTCTCATTCTCATAGACCTCATCTACGAACTCTGTGTGTCCTGCATCAGCCTCAGTCAGCAGACTACATGTCCACCCAAAAAAAAAAAAAATTATTGACTAGACTATTTCTGAAGGAAATATGGGAGGTGGTTGTCAATGCAAAATGTCCCTCCATTATGTTAGGTTAACCGGACATTAATGTATGTGACCCTGGACCGTTTGCAATGGAAATTTAGATCTTTACATTATCTATATTTATTACACGGCTCTCTAGAATGCTTGATACTGATTGGTCAGTTGAGACATTTGCAGGTTCGTTCTTTTCGAATAATAACCGCTCCAAAGTAATAACGCATAGCCGGTACTACTTGTATGTTTAAAATCCCTCCGCGCCTACAAAGATTACCGTTTGGCGCCATCTTGTGAAAAACACATTCATATTCATGTTCAGTTTTTTTCCTTATGTGGCAAGTAGCCATGTAAAAAGCAGATAATGTACAGGCAGCCGGTAGTTATCGCTGAAATAAGCCCCTTCAGTGTGATGCAACTGTCGGGGCTTATTTCAGCGATAACTACCGGCTGCCTGTACATTATCCCTTACTTATACATTCATACAAAAATAATCTTTCCACTGATGTATGGTTTGTTGCATAGGTCAATATTTGGGAAAGATACAATTATTTCAAAACCTGGATTATGAGCGTGCAAAAAAAATTCTAAATATTGACAAAATCACCTGTTGCCCAAGTGACGTTCTAAGCAATGCATATTACTAATCAAAAATTAAATTTGTATATATTTTCGGTAGGAAATCTACAAAATATCTTCCTGGAACATGATCTTTACTTAATATCCTAATGATTTGTGGCATTAAAGAAAAATAGATAATTTCGACCCATGCAATGTATTGTTGCCTTTTGCTACAAATATACCCATGCTACTTAAGACTGGTTTTGTGGTTCAGCCAGGGTTAGATATAGTAATGGCTATACCATAAAAGGGAACACAACTAAAGGCATGTTCACACCAAACAACCCTGGGCATGTGACCAAAAGCACAAATCTTACTGGTTGGCAAGTTTTAAAGAAATAAGAACACCTCTCGATAAAACGCAAGTGTTTTTGAACAGATACATGAACAACTGTTAAATGAACCCTCCTTTCATATTCAAGTCAGTTTTGACTTGTTCAAACATTGACCATTTTAGTACATTAAAAGAAACTTTATATGGAATATGGAATAAGACTATTTAAGAGATATAACCATTGAAACTAAATTAAATTAAACATTTTTTAACATCTATTAGTTCGATTTGATCGAATTCCTTTTTTTCTTCTTTTTTTAATGTTCAGTATCTCACACACAATTCTAAGACTGAATTTTGTTGGTAAATTTGAATATGCAGAAACAAAGATAACGCCAACAGACAAAACAAGTAAGTGACATAACAAATAAACTATATTTAACGAAACTACAATCCATAGGGGTGTCAAAGACCAAACAGTCTAAATTTGAAAACGGAAAGTTTGAAAGAAGTAAAGTCCACATATCACTCTGTTACCACCTATTGATTTAAGCATTGCATTTTAGGCTATTGGTCATCTTTTTCATCCAAAAAGTGAAATTTTAATACCAGTAAAATGAACATATTTAGTTTGAAACTTATTATATTTACATTGTTTTGTTAGAAAAAATGTATGTAGGTTTCATATGTTGGTTGTTTTTGGAGCAGCATGGGTTAGAAGTTCAAAAGAATTTAATAAAATTTATATTCAATAATGTTACAAAAAAGTTTTATTTTTAAATAAATGATGTTCTTCTGAACTTTCTATTTATCAAGGAAACCTGAAAAAAAATCTACTCACCTGTTTTCAACATAATAATAATAAATGTTTTGAGCAGCAAATCAAAATATTAGAATGATTTCTGAAGGATCATGTGACTGGAGTAATGATGCTAAAAATTCAGCTTTGAAATCACAGGAATAAATTAGATTTTAAAATATATTAAAATAGAAAACAGTTCTTTTAAATAATACAAATATTTCAGAATTGTAATGTTTTTGCTGTACTTTGGATCAAATAAATGCAGGCTTGGTGAGCAGAAGAGACTTCCTTAAAAAACATTAAAAATCTTACTGTTCAAAAACTTTTTACTGGTAGTGTACACAGTTTTTTTAATGCAATAGGAGAGTTTTTCACACATGCACTGGTGTGAACTGGCCTTTAGTTTAATATTTAGGGCTGCTAGTTTGTTCAAATGTCTATCCCTAATTATGACAAATAGCAATAGTGATGCTTGGAAACATCACTAATAATTTGCCAGCTATTTGTGGGTGGTCAACAACTCACGTTTTCTCTGGATCAACACACCAGTCACCTTCCCACTCCCAGCCAACAGGGGGCAAAAAATACTCCTGCTTCAGCTTCACTTTGCCTGTGACATCAGAAAACTTGCTACGATTCAGCAGACCGGTGGTGCCCCACTTTCCTAGAACCTGAGCCTGGTTTTCATACTGCAAAACAGACAATGACCAAACATTAGCTCCTAACTCAAGACTGCATCTCTCCAGACTTAAGATCATAAACAAGCAATATTTACCAATTCTGCAAATACATTGAAAATTCCCTCTGCATAGTGATTGAACTTCTTTTCTTCTGTTGCCAGCCCAAGCCACATGTTCACACGTAACTGGACGGGAACCTTCAAACCTTTTTTGCCGTCCATGGGATACTGATGGGAAACAGACATCACATGATACATTTCATGGAGCAAAGTTTAAACATGTTTTATGTCACAGCATGGTACGAACTCTCAATACCTTCATAAAGACAGTCTGGGTCTTCCCGCAGAATTGACCACATGCCTGCTCACTGTAGGATGAATGGAGCACTTGATGGGCTGGGATGCGAGCATATGCTACCCTCTTCTCTCCTCTCAACATCCAGATAATCACATCAGGCATGCAGTTCTGAGGCTTTGAAAAAAGATGGTCCAAGATAAATGTTGATTCAAACAGTCAGATTCCATTAGTCTGACCGACAAGAATTAGCTCAAATTCTAATCTAGCACTAATTTTTGACTGTCTAAAAAAAATACAGTGGACAAAACATTAGCATTTTTGGCGAAAACCAGCTCCACACAGCTTCTTGGGATTCTGGGTGCAACGGTTTGCCTGGAGTTGTTTACTACACACAATGATGACAAAATGAGTAACTGAATAACTGAATTGCCACAGTTTGTCAGGTTTGTGGCATCGAATCTTTAAAAGAGGCTCTTGAGGAAACAAAACTAATGACTTCATTCAACAATTTCTTCTCTTCCTTGTAAACAAGGTGAGTTCTACATCAGAAGCACCACATACATGAAATATGATTTCAAAGGGATCGGACATGCCTAACTGAAGAGAACACAATGTTAATCGAGAAGATTTTGTTTATGAATCAAAAGAGGAAATGTCCAGCTGTACAAGCTGTACACTTTAGTGGTAAGTGTACTGAATGAATGTACTGATATCCTACTTTAAGGCAAGTATTTATTTATTTTATTCTTTTTTGATATCTGTAAATAAATATCATATTTTATAGGGCTGGACAATATATCGAACGATATTGTGAGGCGTGTCTACTCAATGAAGCCGGTGCTTTGATTAGTAGTAAATCTCCATCACGTGCGTTCCGCTCAGGTTCCGCTGGAGCGGCAATTAATACACAGAGACGTAGATCTCTGACAAGCTACGCCATATCGAGCTAAATATCGAATGTAATGTTATAAAAAAAAAAAAAAAAACTAACATTCTATTTCCATTAAGAAACCCTTCCTGGCTTACCAAAAACAAACCATAACATTCTGGAAACTGAAAACTAACGTTCTGGGAACGTTAGAATAACGTTCTAAAACATAAAACTAACTTTCTGGGAACCGAAAACTAACATTATAAGAACGTTAAGAAAACTTCCCTGGCTAACCAAAACAAACCTTAACAAAATAATGTTCTGGAAACCAAAAACTAACGTTCTGAGAATGTTACAATAACGTTAGGGGTACATTAGAATAACATTCTAAAACCAAAAACTTTTTTGGGAACCAAAAACTAATGTCCTTGGAATGTTATAATAACGTTAGGAGAACATTAGAATAATGTTCTAAAAGCAAAAACTAACTTTCCAGACTGTTCTTTTTGGTTCCCTACTAAGCAACTGTAGCAACAACAAAGCAACTACAAAGCAAAAACTAACATTCTGGGAATGTTTCAATAACGTTAGGGAAATGTTAGAAAAAAACATTCTAAAAGCAAAAACTAACTTTCCAGAATGTTCTTTTTGGTTCCCTACTAAGCAACTGTAGCAACAACAAAGCAACTACAAAGCAAAAACTAACATTCTGGGAATGTTTCAATAATGTTAGGGAAATGTTAGAAAAAAACATTCTAAAACCAAAAACTAAATTTCTGGGAACCAAAAACTCTAGGAATGTTATAATAACGTTAGGGGAACGTTACAATAACATTCTACAAAAAAAAAAAAAAGTTCTGGGGGGGAAAAAAATAACGCTCTGGGAATGTTACAATAACAAAAAACTAATGTTCTGGGAACGTTAAGAAAACTTTCCTGGCTAACCAAAAACAAACCATAAAAAAATAACATTCTGAGAACCAAAAACTAGTGTTCTGGCAACCAAAAATTATTAGTTGGGTTGTAGCTCCATTCCTACACATGATAAAACACACCTCCTCAGCGAGTTGCTTGAGTTTGTCCAGCCAACTTTCAATGACACTCAAGCACTTATGAACATCTGTGGCTTCCTCAACCATGAGTTTTGCTCCCTTCACGATGTTCTCCAGAGCACTGTCCCGCAACGACTTCATCTGAATATCCAGTGTTGTGAGATTGGGCTTCCCCTCCAGGTTAGGAATTTTAAAACTGAGGACACAGGAGTATGTAGATTAGTTAAAACAGGACAAAAATAAACACCTTGTTGCCCTTAGTAATGCATGAAAAGACACCTTGATCTAAAAAGATCCAAAACGGACATTACCTGATGATATCTTCCCTTAACTGATTGACAAGTTTCAGCCAGATTTCTTCTAGTCTTTCATCAGTAGCTTTGGCCTGTAATGCAGACTTCAAAGCACTGAGGTTTGTTTGCTGCAAAATGGGGAATCATATTAAAAGATCTGATGCACAAAGAATGAATTACAATCACATCTGTCTACTGAAACACTTTATTACCAATGTAAAATGAGGTATGGATGCAAAATTCACTTTTACATGGTGTTGGTCTAATCAGTATGTGGACACTACCATCCTACAGTACAATGATAAAAATACATTTCACTGAAAAACTATAATAATTTTGTAATATATGGCTATAACTTGCTTAGGGAATATTATATAGACACAATTTTATTTGGAAGTGTAAAACACCTAAATACGAAATTCTACAGGAAAAAAATCCAACCTTCAGGAGTTTTTGTTTGAGTACACAGTAAAAAACACCCCATTGTTGCTAGCGTTTTCCAAATATTCTGGGAATTCACTCATTTTTAGAGAAAACAAAAGGAAAATTGTGATTTAAATTAGCTAGACATAAAGTTTAATTTCTTATATTTATAATGATATATGACAATTGATGCTGACCGCCAGAACAGGTCTAAAAAAAAAAAAAAAGAAATGTACAAGTGCCTCAGGTGCCTCAAAAATGTCCTAGGTCTTTAAGGGTTAATGGTAAAATGGCACCAAATACACAAACTAAAGAAAGGGGTGGAGTGAGCAGCAGCTCATTATCATTTAAAGAGCCATGCGCCGAAAGGGCTCACTGTGAACAGAGCTGGTAAAAAAAGGTGTTGTTTTACACTACCATTGAGGAATTCTAACCAAAGTATTTTGCAGACATTTCATAAAGACCCTAAAGAATTACACCAGCTTGTGGAAAATGGGCATCCGATATCCCCTTGTAGCAAAGCAAGTTAACCATTGGAATAAGAAATGTGACGTGAACAGAGAGTGTGTATCGATAAAAACTTTAAATGTCACACAAAACATGCACTTACCAAACGGTTAGATATAAACAGAAGGATGTTCAGTGAGTCTAACCGGTGATTGATATCCTCCCAAAAGGATGTGAGAGAAATCACAGGCTTAGTGTTGGCCCAAGGCAGGTAGTAGTAATTATTACCTGAAAGAACCAAAGAAACTTAACACCACAGATCCTCTTTTCATTTACGCTAAATATTTATTAGACACCAAATGTGTTCAAAACGTGCATCACCATCAAAAACAGCACAGCTGTATTGTGTGGTCGACGCCAGAGGTTTGCATGTTATGTCCATCTTGTTCCCATAGTTGCCAATGCTAACTTCAAACTGAATGGGCTCCCCTGGTTCTTGGATCATGGTTGCACTATGAAACACTGCACATAGACAATACTTCCTTCTTCGCTGGTATTTCTATTCAAAGAAGCACAAAGCGTAAACAAAAGCAGAAATTCAAGTGTAAATAATACCTTGGTAACTCAACAAAGAGCCTCACCTGAACAACTAAGATATCATCGCTTGATATTTCTTCCACAGGCTTGTCAGCCTTTCCATCAAGTTTAGTAGAGAGTTCAACAAGCACTCTCCCTCGGTAAGCTACCCCTTCACCCTGCAAATATATAAAAAAAACACAAATCTTTCAGCTTACTTGAAAAGCATTTGTGCTGCCAATAATTTCTCAATACTTCGAAAACATCAAATTTTTCACCAGTACTTGCCTTGCCTAAATTAAGGTCTTCGTATGGGTCAGACAAGCCTGAGAACTCTCTCGGGCCGCCATAGAGGTTTATATAACAAGGCCCAAAAGTAGGGAGAAAGCCCATCTCTGAATTCCCAGTCTCTCCTGTGGAAAAACACAATCAATAAAAATGTTTCCAGCGACATGATAAAAGTTGGAGAGATGTTAGAGTGAGGTTTGTTAAAGCATCCCAACTGCATAGCTCATTTAATTAGTAGTGCAAGTTATTTTAAGGGATTTTAAATGTGCAGACAGTTCATTATACAAACAATTATTAAATTCATGCAGTGATTTCATGACTACATGGATGAGCAATGTTACATATGGATCTCAGCACAACACGACTGTACACAAATGAAATATTTTCACAATAACAGGATATACGCTACCAGTCAAAAAAAAGTTTAATGTTTTTAAAATACGTTTCTTATGCTCACCAAGACTGCATTTGCTTCATCAAAAATAAAAAACGTTATTTAGTAATTTTATTTATTCCCTTAACTGCAAAGATACATGTTCAGAGTGAGTAATCTAGTCTTAAGTGTCAGATGATCCTTCAGAAAAATAATCTAATATGGCGATTTGGAGCCCAAGAAAGATTTACTATTATTAACATGTTGAAAAAGCATAAGAGACTGCTTTCAAAAACTTAAATTGTAACTTTTTCAAAACTTTTGACTGGTAATGTAAGGGAGAAGCTTAAATTAGCCCATGCAGTTTTTAGGTTAATAATGTTATTGTGAATTGCTATATTTCATTTCTTGGTGTGCATAACATGCCAAAAACTGCATAAGTGCTCTGTGTTTATGCTAATCTGAAGAGCATGCACAGGCATTTATATAATAAGTGCAAAGTAACCGCAAACCCTTGGGTACCACATTCTTTCAGATCAATATAAATAAAGATGGTAAAACGTAAAAGACTGCATATTAATTAGCGTTTTAATGCCTATATTGTGCATTTGGACACAAGGGGTTGCAGATCTGGAATCAGTGCAGATATTAAACCTTTATATGGTGAAAACTCATCTCCTGGATGATCCTCTATTACAAAGAAAACAAAACTGTTTTGAGTTTCATAGTACAAATCTCAAAAGATCAGGACATCACCCCTGCATTTAGAAAATAAAAAATGTTCATATGAAAATGCTTCGTGTGTGCTCTATTTTATACCTTCAACTTCACCACCAGAGGATGCTATTTTGGTCAGATCAAGATACGTAGTGCCAATGGCATCATTCCCACTGAGGCGATCCCTGAGAAAGAGTGGGAGTCAGTTTAAATGTTCCAGTGTGTCACAGAATCAGTCCAGCTAGGGGCCGTCTCAGTTTTTCCACTGTTCCCTGAGCAGCTGTAGTCTGGTTTATGGGGAGGAATGCATTGAGGGAGAGGGTGGGACAGCACTGCTATGACTCATACTGCCTGCCTGTGTCCTCCCAGCTCAAAACATTGACCAAACTTTAACTCCCAGCTCACATTCCATGACTAATAACACAGGGAATTCTCTCAACACGGATTTCAAAAGTTCATATCCGCTGTGGCCACACAACTTTACCACCACGCTTTGATGCTCACCAGTCAAATACAGTCAGCTTGATTCTTTCACACATGGACGGGAACTGAAAAACAAGTGGTAGAAATGGGAAACTTCAAAGGACTGACACGTTTATAAAGTGCATAAATCTTTTCCAATTAAGCAAATTACCTTGACTTGAAGATTGAGCTGTTGGTTCCACTCTGGGTTCGCGTTTTTCTCAATTATTTGTGTACAGACCTGAAAGAGATGAAATTGTAGTTAAGACAAAAAGCAGAAGAAATAAGTGAGTATATGTTCGGGTGGGCTGTACCTTTTTGCCAGCAAACCAGGCCTCAACAAATGGATCCACTAGATTTTTCTTGTTTTCTTGACCCCCAAATGCCTCTTTTATAGATTGGGTGATGGAATCATCCACTGAAAACAAATAATATTTCAATGTTACAACTTTTGTCACCCATACAGTTGACGTCAAAAGTTTACATACACCTTGCAGAATCTGCAAAATGTTAATTATTTTACCAAAATGTGAAAGATCATACAAAATGCATTTTTTATTTAGTGCTGACCTGAATAAGATAGAAGACATAGAAGACGTTTATATATAGTCTACAAGATAAAATAATAGTTCAATTTATAAAAAAATTACCCTGTTATAAAGCTGACATACACTTGGTTCTTAATACTGTGTTGTTTCCTGAATGATCCACAACTGTTTGTTTTTTTTTGGTTTGTTTAGTGATGTTTAGTTGTTTGTCCTGAACAGTTAAACTGTCCGCTGTTGTTCAGAAAAGTCCTTGAGGTTCCACAGATTCTTTGGCTTTTCAAAATTTTGTATATTTGAACCCCTTACAACAATGAGTTTATGATTTTGAGATCCATCTTTTCACACCAAGGACAACTGAGGGCCTCATATGCAACTATTAAAGAAAGGGTCAAAAGCTCATTGATCCTTCAGAAGGAAAAACCATGCATTAAGAGCCTGGGGTGTAAACTTATGAACGAAATCAGAATGTGTACGTTTTTTTCTTATTTTGCCTAAATATAATATTTTTCAAATTTAGTACTGCCCTTCAGAAGCTACAGAAGATATTTACATGTTTTCCCAAAGACAAAAGTTAAATTTACCCTGATCTTCAAATTCAAAACGTTTTTATCCCTGGCTCTTAATGCATCGTTTTTCCTCAGTGAGCATTTGAACCTTCTGTAATAGCTGCATGAGTCCCTCAGTGTGAAAAGATTGATCTCAAAATCATACAGTCACTGTTGTCCTTCAGGTCCCACAGATTCTGTGTTTCTTGGTTCAAATGCTCAGTGAGGAAAAACTCAATTTAAGGATTAGGGTAAATTGGATTTATTTTGTCTTCTGGGGAACATCTGGGGAAGTATCTTCTGAAGGGCAGTATTCAGGTCAGTACTAAATAATAAACAACATGCATTTGCATAATCCCTCTTGTTTTGGCAAAATAATTAACATTTTGCAGATTCTGCAATGTATGTAAACTTTTGACTTCCAACTATATGTTACCCTAAAGCAGTGGTTTGAAGCTTATTTACATCTCTCTAAACTCGTCTACATCTTGGATTGCCTGAGGGCAAGTACATTTTCAGCAAATTTTCATTTTTGGATGACCTTTTAACTAACTTATATATATTTACAAGTACTCCAGCTAGTTAAGCCATATTAAACTGATTGTTTTGACTGATTACTTTTAACCACAATGAACACAATGGTTATGAACAAGTAAAATGCCGGCGTTCTTCTGATCTTTTCAGTCATTAGCTTAATTTACATAGACATTTGAGAATCAGGGAAATCTGTGCAAGTGGCCATGTCTCTCAGCAGGGGAGTGTTAACAGCCATAGTGACTCAATAGTTAATGTCAGGGAATAGTTGTGTGTCAGCTAGCTAGTGCAATTCCACCTTAAGGGATCAGGAAATGACCCAATGTGCCAGCTCAACATCCCCAGTGTTGCCATTTCCTGGACTTAAAATATAAACCAAATGATATGACCCCAAAAAGATTGTCTGCCATGCTGCTTTAGAAAAGAAATGCATAAGGAATAATTGTAATACTCTGGGGGACGTCCTCAGCCCGAAACACTTTGAGTTGAAGCATAACCCATCGGAGAGCGACGCCAGCAGGTAGCAACAGGTTACTCTCCACATCATCTTTATCATTGTCCTGTTCCTTCTTTTCCACCTGACAAACAGACATTAAATAAGAACAGTTAATATAGTTTTGTATAGCATGAGCTTACGAATTTTAAGATATTTTAAGTTTCATAATGAATGACAAGTAGAGAGCAAGGTTTTTAGTTTGTTTAAAAAGTATGTGCCATTGCATATAAAAAAAAATACTGTAAATAAGAAAAGAGAGACTTTTAAGGATTAGTTCACTTCCAGAACAATAATTGATGTACATGTCTTTCTTTCTTCAGTTGAAAAAAATTAAGGTTTTTGAGGAAAACATTCCAGGTTTTTTCTCCATATAGCAGACTTCAATGGGAACCAACGGGTTGAAGGTCCAAATTGCAGTTTCAATGCAGCTTTAAAGGGCTCTACATGATCCCAGCTGAGGAATAAGAGTCTTATCTAGTGAAACGATTGGTCATTTTCTAAGAAAAATAAAAATTAACCACAAATATTCAGACCTTTAACCTGTTGGCCAGCACTGAAGTCCACTATATGGAGAAATATCCTGAAATCCTCAAAAACCTTAATTTCTTTGTGACTGAAGAAAGAAAGACATGAACATCGTGGATGACACTGGGGTGAATAAATTATCAGGAAATTTTCATTCTGGATGTTCAAATAAATTATGTTCAGGAGACGTACCGGTGGTTCATCTCCTGCTCCCAGGACAAACATGCTGACTTTAAGATAACCCTTCGCTCCTGAACTCGAGTCATCTGGGTCATTCAGGAGAATCCATTTCTTCATAACACAGTGAGCTGGTGGAAAAAACCTTTTGTGATCAGTTCAACTACTGATAAAATGTGATGACTATTTTGTGAAATAACCAGACAATTACCTGGTTCATCATAGATGTATCCAACATCAAGCTACAAAAAGAAAAATGCATTCCTAAGTTCATTCCGAATTACACTGTGGGTCTCACATAAAAAAAACACTTTGGATTTTACTGAATTACCTTGAATTCACCCATGAGACAGTCTGCTCTGAAAGAATTGGAGTTATACACCTGCAGAAAAGAAGAATCATTATTACCGGCAACTCATTCACTACATTACATTTCTATTTTTCATGAAATACACTACTAAGACTCATCAAGCCTGCATTTACTTGATCCAAAATACAGCAAAAACAGTAAAATTCTGAAATATTTTTACTATTTAAAATAACTGTTTTCTATTTGAATATTTTTTTAAATGTAATTTATTCCTGTGACCAAAGCTACATTTTCAGCATCATTACTCCATTTTGAGGAAAAGGGGGGGGGGGGGGGTTTAGAAATTTACTTTTATTTAGCAAGGATGATAAATTGTTCAAAAGTCATGATAAAGACAATAATATATTATATATATATATATATATTAAAATGTTACAAAAGATTTCCATTTCAGATCAATTATGTTCTTCTGAACTTTCTATTCATCAAAGAAACATGAAAATTCTACTCAGCTGTTTTCAACATAGTAATGTTTTTTGAGCAGCAAATCTGAATAATAGAATGATTTCTGAAGCATTATGTGACTGGAGTAATGATGCTAAAAATTCAGCTTTGAAATCATAAATAAATTACATTTTAAAATATTTAAATTTAAAATAGTAAAAATGGTTTGGGTTAAATAAGTGCAGGCTTGATGAGCAGAAAAGGCTTCTTTAAAAGACTTTAAAAACCATTAAAAATCTTTGACTGGTAGTATATGATAATTTGACATGAAAAAACTGGTGATAAGCAATAGTTCTTTTCTTACCCGGAAGCTTACTTCCTCATCAAACAGTTCAGAGGGCAACATGTTGACGTTAAAGAAGAATATCTGTAAATAGGGATACATATAGTTTTCAGTAACACTGATTTTAGGAAATAAAATTAAAAAAAATTATCAGGCATAGAATATAACATTTTTTAAAGGGATAGTTAAAATTTTATGTACCCACATACCCACTTTATGTACCTACATTCTGTGTTTAGCAGAAGAAAGAATTTTCAAAGGTTTGAAGCAACTTGAGGGTGAGTAAATGACAGAATTTACATATTTGGGTAAACTACTTCACCAAAAGGTAAAAATCTCAATATTTACTTCAAGTGAAGATTAGAAGAAATTTTAAATCACAAAAATGTCATTTTATTTTTTTACACAAAGCTATATTATTGACTTTTTGGTATTATGGAAAAGTGAGGATGAGTGCACAATATTAGATTCATTTGATCTAAAGAAATAGATGAACTACTCCTTTTAATAGTAAATAACTAATAATAAATAAATAAATAGTTGTACAAAATTACATTTTCAGTTAAATACCTCATCAAAGTATGGGTTATTTCCTTTTCTAATCCTAGTCCTGTGTGTCTCTCCACACACATGCACTTTGACCACAGGCTTGATGTTATTTCCAGACAACTGACGTCCCTCAATCACCCGCACACGAATCTTTGATAGAAAGGGCATTTTAAAATGACTAACAAAGCATAAACAGTCAGCATTTAAAATGGAAACGACATTGTATTTGATGACTACAGGATGATCCTGTACCTGAAAGTCCTGAGGTTTATTAGCCAAATTATGACGTTTCCTGGTCCTAGACCGAAGTTTCTGTCCGGGTTCACCAGGAGATGTGACACCACCATCAGTGGTGTTCCCCTCTTCACCTCCAGCTGATCAATGCACATCCACAATGAAAAAATAACATATAATGCAGAACATCATGGGTTAGTCAAATATCCAATATGGCAAAAATGCAATTAAAGCTACAGTGCCTTGCAAAAGTATTCATACCCCTTCATTTTTTTCACATTTTGTTTTGTTGCAGCATTATGTTAAACTGCTTTAAATTAGTTTTTCCCCACATCAATTTACACTCCATACACCATAATAATGACAAAGAAAAAAACTGATTTGCAAATTTTTACAAATTTATTAAAAACAAAACACTGAAATAAGTACATTGCATAAGTATTCATACCCTTAACTCAGTACATAGTTGAAGCACCTTTACAGCCTCAAGTCTTTTTGGGTATGATGTGACAAGCTTTGCACATCTGCATTTGGCAATTATCTGCCATTCTTTGCCTCACCTTTTGATCTCTCAAGCTCTGTCAGCTTGGATGGGGGCTTCTTCCATTATGGATAATGGAGGCTACATGCTTCTGTGAACCTTCAATGCAGCAGATTTTTTTCTGAACTCTTCCCTAGATCATTGCCTTAACGCAAGTCTGTCACTGAGCTTTACAGGCAGTTATCTTGACCTCAGGACATGGTTTTTGCTCTGATATGCATTTTCAGCTGTTAGACCTTTTCTGAGAGGTGTGTGCCTTCCTAAATCATACTCATTCAAATGAATTTGCCACAGTTTAACTCCACTCGAAGTGTAGTAACATCTAGAAGCAATATGAATGCTCCTGAGCTAAATTCCAAGTGTCCCAGAAAAGGGTACGAATACTTATGCAACAGGATCTTTTCAGTTTTTTTATTTCTAATAAATTTGCAAAGTTGTTACAAACCTGTTTTGTGCGTTGTCATTATGGTGTATGAGATGTAGATTGATGTGGGAAAAAAGTAATTCAAAGCAGTTTAACATAAGGCAGCAACATAACATGGAAAAAATTAAGGGGTATGAATACTTTTGCAAGGCACTGTAAATCCTTTTTGAAAAATAATCATAATTCTTGAAATTGACCTCTAACCATAAAGTATCTGAAAAATGCCTTTCTTAAGACCTCATTTCACACTTCAATTTTATGACTTCATCATCTGTCATCTGTATAACACAAGATCAAACAGAAAAACAGTAAATTATAACCAACAGTAAAAACACTAACCTGTGTTTCCGCCCATGCTTCCATCTTGTTGATCCTGCGGGTTTGTCACAGCACCGGCAGGTGGCTCGTAGCCAATCGTCATGCTGATGGTTGCCTGCAAAAGGATGCAGCTAATTATCTCATATTAATGTCAAACAGACTACATAAATACTGAAAGTGAAAATATTGACAGTGATGCTATCAATACAAAGCTCGTCAGTCATCAAATTAGGTGATCAGATATTTAATTTTGATGACTATGTAAACATGCCCGTTCAAGTTTATGTGATGGCTAAATTAACATTTTTATTTAAAAATTAATTAAGCCCATCATTACAGTAAATGGTATCAATTGTTTTAAATAAAGCTGACAATATTACTATTGGTGGCTGAAAGTATTAACAAACTGGATAAAGTATTTAACAAAAGAACATGCAAATGATTTGAATTTTGTGGAAAGTAGTGCAGATTTTTTTTGGCATGCATGTTATTTGATTTATGGGATAAAACGAAAGTAAAAAAAAATAAAAATACTTACTTCTATGTTCTTGCCATTTTCATCCACTAGAGCCAAGTTTTTTACTGGGAGAGACTTAACCTGGCTACTGGCAAGGTCTTTTAAAGAGACTTTTGCAGAACCAATTACTCTAAAACAAAAATATACATTTAATTAAAACAGATGCCTGTGAAAACTCAAGCAGGTTACCTGACATATACCATAACATCATATTCTCACATAGTGTTTCAAATGCTGCTGTATGAACTATTTATTTGCATTTAAAACAGTCAGGGAGAAGTACACTAGAGCTGGGTAGATTAGAAATTGTAATCCGTTACTGATTCCAAACTACATGTCCTTTCCTTACGACTGAGTTAAGAAAGACATGAACATCTTGGATGATACGGGGGTGAGTACATTATCTGTACATTTTTGTTCTGAAAGTGAACTACTCCTTTAAATCTGCTGAAAATTTAAAAGATAAAAAAGAGGAATTAGAGAGAATCAATAAATGATGAATCATTTATTGCTATTGTGTGAATGTAATCATGTAAACCATAAAAAGTAACTGTATTCTGAGTATGAAATTTAAAATGTAATTTACTCTAATTACAAGTACAGAATCTGATTACGTAATCAAGATTACATGTAATCAGTTACTAGACAGCTCTGACTATGACTAAACCTTTTTATTTTCAAAATTCATGTTCCTGGTCTTATTGTCAATTATCCATCAGCAGAGCTGGGTAGTACATTATTACATGTAATCTGAAAAATTAAGTATTTGTAATCAGATTAAATTAAATTTTATAATACTCATAATCAGACTACTACTTTATGGATTACATATTATTCACACAATAGCAATAAATATTACAATCATATATATACACAATCATATGTGACCCTGGACCTTCTATTAATGTATGGTTTGTTAGGATAGGGCAATATTTGGCCAAGATACATCTATTTGATAATATGGAATGAAGATTTTTTGTAAAATTCCTACTGTAAACATATCAAAATGTAATTTTTGATTAGTAATATGCATTGTTAAGAACTTAATTTGGACAACTTTAAAGGTGATTTTCTCAGTATTTAGATTTTTTTGCACCCTCAGATTCCAGATATTCAAACAGATGTATCTCAGCCAAATATTGTCCTATCCTAACAAACCATACATCAATAGAAAGCTTATATATTGAGCTTTCATATGATGTATACATATCAGTTTTGAAAAATTTAACCTTATGACTGGTTTTGTGGTCCAGGGTCACATTTATAAATAAATTCATTTGAATTTATATATTCATTCATTTGAATGAGAAGGTGTGTCCAAACTTTTGGTCTGTACTGTATATATATATATATATATATATATTTATGAATGATCATCATTTTGCATGTCCTGGCATTAATATACAAATTGTATGTGGACGATACTGTAATCTCACACACACCCACACACACACACACACACACACACACACACACACACACACACACACACACACACACACACACACACAATCAAATTTTAATAGACTGAGATGTCAAACACCACAATGCACAAATTTTTTCATGGGAGAAAAGATCTTTGTGTTCTAACTCCGTAAGGTCACAAGAGAGACATCCTCCAAAAGTAAATAATGCCATGCAGATTAATACTGTGAACGGGACGCTTAAAAAGTCAGCATCCATAAAAAGTCAGGAACACCCTCAAAGATCATTTTACGTCAGAGCATTGCCCTGTATACATAAAATGTTTGCTAATTACTAATTCTAACGCCACAAACATCGAGACATACTTTCTGAGAACACTGACATGCTAGCTGTACACATTTGATTAGCGGGCTGGTGTGGTATCATTTCACAATAATGACAAGGGTGCGTCTACAAACATTAGACCAGAGCATTCTGGGCTGTGCTGAAAACAACAGCACAAATGTCTGTGCATAACATTCATAAAACCATTAAATGTTTTATATAGTCTTAAAATTCTGCTGGTAATACCATTCTTGTGTGAAATTTAATACAAAAGTTCAATTCACTGAGCATATTCACATAAACAGGTAATAAAAAAAAAAGGCAAGGGTTATAGGCCAGAAAAAGGAAGAAAGTTTTTAATGGGGAAAAAATGGTAACAAAATTATATGAGAACACACCTCCCTGTAAAAACCCTCAGAATACCGACAAACCTGTAAAGTTTGGCCTGTATAAGTGCTACTAAGGAGTAAAAAAATGCATTTTGAGAATTATTGTATTGTAATTGAAATCTACTGATACAAACAGATAACGTGCATTAAAATAAACACTTTTGGAGAGTTACGAAGGGCCTAAAATCTCACATTTTTCCAGTGCATGAAAAAAAGCAAATGTTTTCACCTGTAATTTACAATTTACCCAATTGTTTCATTAGGTATTTACATCTAAATTCATTTTGATTTGCACTGTAAATCTATGCCGTATGCTGTGAGACATTTGCTCTGCTTGTGTTTCTTGATATTTCATTGTGACAGTTCTTAAGAAGTAACTTTTTGTTCAGGGAAAGCACACTCTTAAACCAACATTTACACTGGGAAGTTTGATTAAGAGGCCAAACTAGAACGAAAGAAAAATCTGATAATACATTCCTCCCAAAAACCTTCATTATCACATTATCCTATGAAAATAACAACAACAACATTTGCATTGCGCAAAATTCCCAGCATAGTCTCCAACCAAATATTCAAAACCTGATGATCCAAGTTTCAAAGAGACATGCCAAAGCAAACATATAAAGCAAAGGTAACCACACCCTCCAACATTTCGCCTCATTCCGTTTCCTTTCCGGAATGTTGTTTCTGAGATCCTTAACCTGAGGTGATTCCAAGTACAATTAATATTTACTAACATCTCGGTAGCACTGATCAAACACACATTCTCACATCTCAGCCTCTCTGTACTGTAGCACACAAACACTAAGTATTTCATTGTGCTGTTCATTACAATTCTGGTCTTACGGGAAGCAGTCGTTGGACTAGATCAGTGTCGTGATGCGCTTCATTTGCCAGACTCTCAAACAAAATTGATTTGGAATGCAACAATGCTACTTTTGTTCCAAAGAGCAAAATAAATGTGTCCCACAAGATATTGCCAAGTATGTTGCTGGATCAACGTCATCTCAACATCCTGGGACTATATTCTTAGACAATCTATGCATTAAGTAACGCTAAAAATCAGTGGGAAATTATAATATGATAAGCCTGCCCTATCTATAGACCAACAAAGATTTTGATTCAGGAACACATATGATGGGAAACTGACCAAAATCAGTTAAAGATCTCATGAAATTGGCATTTAAAGGAGAAGTTAACTTCCAAAATTTTTTTTTTACTAATTTACTCAGCCCCTTGTCATCCAAGAAGTTCATGTCTTTCTCTCTTCAATCGTAAAGAAATTGTTTTTTTTGAGGACAACATTTCAGGATTTCTCTCCATATAGTGGACTTCTATGGTGCCCCGAGTTTTAACTTCCAAAATGCAGTTTAAATGCAGCTTCGAAGGGCTCTACACGATCCCAGACAAGGAATAAATGTCTTATCTAGCGAAACCATCGGCTATTACATTTTAACCTCAAATGCTCATCTTTTCTAGCTCGACGTGAACTCTGTGTATTCTGGTTCATGACAGTTAGGGTAGGTCAAAAAACTCCCATCTAATTTTCTTCAACTTCAAAATTATCCTACATCGCTGTTTTACCTTTTTTTGTAAAGGGCGTTTGATCTTCTTTGCATGTTCACTTTGTAAACACTTGCTCAGTATTTCTGAGTTCATGCAGAGCTAGACAAGACGAGCATTTGAGTTTAAAAAGTAAATAAATTGTCAAGACCCTTCTTCCTCGGCTGGGATCATTTAGAGCCATTTGAAGCTGCATTTAAACTGCATTTTGGAAGTTCAAACTCAAGGGCACCATAGAAGTCCACTATATGGAGAGAAATCCCTGAATGTTTTTCTCAAAAAACATAACTCCTTTACGACTGAAGAAAGAAAGACATGAACATCTTGGATCACTAAAGTTACTATCTAGAAATAAATAAAATGTAATTACAAAATAAAATACGGAAAGACTTCCGGTGGAATGCCACTCGTTCGATCTGCGTGGTAAAAACTGACTCGGCATATACCCGTTTATAAGATTGTTTGGGTGTTAACGTTTTTTCTTTTCTTCATACACTGTAAAAAAAACAACAACTTTAAAAAGTTTTTTCAACTTAAAAAAAGTAAGTGTTCATGCTGCCTTAAAATTTTACGTTTACTCAACTCAAATATTCACGTTTTCATGTAGTACAACTTTTTCATGTTGTCTAAACTAAAACTAAAAATTTACAACTGAAGAAATATAGACATTAACATCTTTGATCACAAGGGGGTGAGTACGTTATCTGTAAATTTTTGTTCTGAAAGTGAACTACTCCTTTAAGTCATTAAAAGATGAAATCATGTAGAATTTCGAGGTTTTTCCAAGGATACCATACAAGAGATTGGGATTGAAAGAGTTTACACCTTACTCTGACGCTCATAATATCTATTCTACATTAGATTATATATTTATGTTCTAAAATCATGTGCTAAGGGTAAAGAGCATGTAAAATTTTACCAATAGATCACGCAATCGTGATAATGGAAATGGATCTGGGAAATATACAAGGAACTTCAACAAGAAGGTTTAATAATTCTCTTCTGAGGGATAATATTTTCAAAGTTAAAATAATACAATCTCTGTCTTAGAAATCACATATAGAGTAATAATAATGGAGAAGTGACACCTTACATATTGTGCAAAGCTGCTAAAGCCACAATGTAAGGGGAAATAACAGCATATGCATAATAGAAAATGAAACATTCATAGTCATTTGGAGAAGTTAAAATTAAATAAACTAGAGAGTTCACAAGAAAAGCATGAAAAAACAGGGAAGTTTATGAAGAGTTAAACAAGGTGAATAAGGCCTTAGATAAAATAGCATTTGCAGTAATTGAAGAGAACTGAATGTATACCAGACAGAAATATTATGATAATTGTGCAAAATTGTTAAGGAGGTTAGCAATTAAAAAGCAAAATCTGCAATAATGAGTATAAGGGATGAAGGGTTATTTTACAAATATTTTCAAATAAGAAGTTATCTAAAGGATAAGATGAAAATAGAAACGCAAGATGATATTCACCCACTGTTGCATTTTATGAATAAACGTAGTAAAATCAATAGCTTAGATAACTTGATTAGACGAATAAATGATATTCAAAGAAATTAAGGATAAGGGTTTATATAATATAAAAGACAAAATGGGAAAGTGAATTAGACAAAATAACAGAAGGAGATTGGAAACAAAGTAAAAAAAAAAAAATTAGGACTACGCAATCTCCATATTGGCAAGAATATGCTTGGAAAATTAGTATATGAAATATTTTATAACACCAGAAATATAATCACTTATTTTCATTTTGGAGAAGGCAGGAATCCCCAGCTATAAGTGATTGGTTAGATTTAGTTTCTAAAGTACACTCTATGGAAATAACAACATATAAAATCAAAAGTAAAAGTATACTTAAAAAAAAAAGTGAATGGAAGAGAAAGTAGAAGGAAAAATGCGGAATAACTATTGGTAAAAAAAATATATCTTCAAAGGAAAAATTCACTTGCAAAATTGTATTAAATGTGTTTTTGAAATGAAAGACATAGTAACGTATTTAAAAAAGAAAGACAAATATATTAAACCTAAACGGTAATATAAAAAAAAAACTATTAAAAATGGCAAAAGCACATAAAACAATTAATATAAAAAATGTAAAAAGCTAACTCAAAATATTAATAAAAACAGGTACGAAAATTGCTAGTCCAGCCCTTTTAGTCAGTAAACAAGCACTACACTGGAAGGCACTTGAAATCCCACTCATATAGATGGAAACTGAGCAACAACTGTGGTGTTTTACTCTAATTACCTCATATTAACTATTTAAGTGCTATTGTACAACAACATATTTAGTGCTCTTTCAACACAGCGACAGATAAACAAAGAAATGTGCTATAATGGTGCTAGATAAGGATCCGCCACAGCCCAACATATTCGCTTTCATCCTATGCATTCAACATAACACTTCTTTTACTTTAGTAACAAAGGTATAGTTGAGAAGGATCCCTATAGCTCCGTTCCTTTCAACAGGTTTGGAAGCTTAGCATTACTCTAGTGTATATCCTTAGTCCATTAAAATATAAACTCAGATGGTGATTAATAATTGGCAGCATATTTGCAACACAGCTGCTGGTAGCAATTGACTTCCATAGTATGGGGGAAAAAAATAATAAAGTCAAAAACAACTAGTAAGTGTTCGGTTACCAACACTGTTCAAAAAATATTTTCTGGTGTTTGATAAAAGAAAGAAACTCATAAGTATTGAACAACTTAAGGGCGAGTAAATGATGATCATTTTAATTTTAAGGTGAACTACACTACCAGTCAAAACTTTTTGAACAGTACATTTTTAAACGTTTTTCAAATAAGTCTCTTCTGCTCACCAAGCCTGCATTTATTTGATCCAAAGCACAGCAAAAAACAATACAATTTTGAAATATTTTTACTATTTAAAAGAACTGTTTTCTATTCGAATATATTTTAAAATGTCATTTATTCCTGTGATATCAAAACTGAATTTTTTGCATCAGTATTACAGTCACGATATCCTTCGGAGATCATAACAATATTCTGATTTGCTGCTCAAAAAACATTTATTAGTATTATTATGTTGAAAACAGAGTATAATTAAAAAACTGAGTAAAGTTTCTTTGATGAATAGAAAGTTCATAAAAGTAAGTATCATCACTTTTAATTAATTTAAAGCCTCCTTGCTAAATAAAAGTATTAATTTCTATGATTAAAACATTTATTTCTATAATATAAACAATTATTCTGACTCAGAGGTTTTGAATGGTATAGTGTATAATGTTACAAAAGCTTTTTATTTCAGATAAAAGCTGATCTCTAGATCTTTTTAGTCATCAAAGAATTCTGAATGTTTTAAATGTTGATAATAATAATAATAAAATCAGCACATTAGAATGATTTCCGAAGGATCGTGTGACTTTAGCTTTGATCCCAGGAATAAATTACATTTTAAAATATATTCAAATAAAAAGGCAGTTATTTTAAATAGTACAAGTATTTCCTGCTTTTATTGCTTTTTGGATCAAATAACTGCAGGCTCGGTGAGAAAAATAATTCTTTAAAAAAAAACATTAAAAATCTTACTGTTCAAAAACTTTGACTGCATGTGTTTCCCTTTAAGGACAATATCTTAACACACTTCATATTTAGTTTCAGACATGTTATGGCAAACAGCTTTGTTGCTGATTTCGATATAATTTTACTGGATACAGCCCTATAACTATTCAAGCCAAGACTAAACGCAAGCATTTTTAACATAAAGGAGTGGTTTTACATGCTTAAAAAACTAAATAAATGTTTGTTTCTGACATATCCCAAAACAGCCACATGACATCAACAAGACAATTTGCATGTAATTGCATGAATGTAAATTTCAACAGGAGTTATGTGACTCTTTGTATTCCCTATTGGATTTCCTCCAATGTTGTTCTCACAGAAAAATCTGGAATAACTGGAAATGCATGACATCTATAGCCCAACATGGTGATAAAGCCCTCTAAGACCCTATTTATCTCAATTAACAATCATTTATTCATCCAGTACTGTGAACCAAACACGTCCTTCATTCCACCCCTCAAGGCATTGTGGAGCAGGTCTGAACATGGCCATGAGGGTGTGTGAGCTGCAGGATATTACAGTGTCAAACCAAGATTAACATGGTTTACCCTTACCCTTAAAATGCATCAATACAGATGTGAATCAATGAATTAGTAAATCAATGCAAAACTGAACTGAACTCAGCCTGCATTTTAATGAATTGCAAGTCACTTTTGGCACAAATGCTCCTTTTAGGAGGTCAAAACACTTTAGTCCGATATGCTTTGAACTTACAGTCACACACTTTGTATTTGATTAGGGTGGAAGCAAAAGTTCAACATCACACTGTTTGTCTTACACTGGTTAATATTGAGTATATGAGTCAAAGGAGCACTTGAAAAGCACTTACTTGTCCTTGCCAAGAGTTTCGTAGTCTTTCACAATCACATCAATGTAGGAGGAAGAATCAAGAGAAACACCTTTTAAATCGAACTCAAGTGTCTAAAAGGGAAAACAACAATCAAAACTTTACAAACTCTCAAAGTCACTGGAGAATTGTTTAAAACTGCTATGTAGAAGGTTGATATGCAAGAAGTCATATTTTTGGTTAAATATAATCTCATTAAATAAACACACAGCTAACGTGAAGTAATTGGCGTTAAAGTGTATTAAAAACTCAACATACCTCATTCCACACTGGGTTCACTTCATTGTTAACGGCTTTGGTTTTCTTCTTTTCCTCTAAAATGATAACAAATCCATTAGACTAACAAACCTAATAGTCTGCGCCGTTATTCTGCAGTTTAATGGCTAAATAGGAAACACATGAGAGTTCTTACCTTTAAACACCACGGATGCGATTGGGTCTGGACTGCCAAGTTTCTTTTTGGGCAGACCCGCTGCAGACTCGACTGCCACGCGCAACATGACAGAATGAAAAGGTTTTCATTTAGTGAACTTCCATAATGATGTGTTTGTGAAACTGTGTGCTCATTGAAGTGCCCACATCCATTTGGGAGAGTTTGTGAAGGGTGTGGACTTACTTCAGTGACACAACAGGCTGCCTACCTGTTCAGTTCACTTTTTTTTAATTTGCGGAAGTTATTCTCACGGTATTTGTTTTGAATTATAAAGTACTTTTGATTTATCATTTAATGTTTTATTTGAGATTATTCCTTGCATGCTGAGCCAAGTTCACCCAAGTTCTTGATCTCATTTTAAAGTTTTAAGAGATTAGGCACAAAGCGCCACCTAGCGGTGCTTTGCGCGAATCACATAGAAACACAGAGAGCTGTGCTGTTCAAAGTAATATACTGGCATTTTGTAAAGGATTTAGGGATGTTGTCTGTAATGATGGTTAAATAACTCGACATCATTCTACTAGTACCTTCTGAATCTGAACTCTGTATGAAGTTTGTGCGGCCCATGGTGCGGCCCTTTGGCATCCCCTGTTCAAACAAAAGCATTAAAGGAGTAGTTCACTTTCAGAACAAAGATTTATTTATCTGATAACGTACTTACCCCCTTGTCTTTCATGTCATGTTCATGTCTTTCTTTCTTAAGTCCTAAAGAAATTTTGTTTTATGAGAAAAACATTTCAGGATTTGTCTCCATATAATGGACTTCTATGGTGCCAATGAGTTTGAACTTCCAAAATGCAGTTTAAATGCAGCTTCAAAAGGCTCTAAATGATCCCAGCCGAGGAAGAAGGGTCTTATCTAGTGAAATGATCGGTTATTTTCTAAAAATAGTTACAACTTATATACTTTTTAATCTCAAATGCTCTTCTTGCCGAGCTAGACAAGACAAGCATTTGAGGTTAAAAAGCATATAAAGTGTAATTTTTAAAAAGAAAATAACCCATCGTTTTGCTAGATAAGACCCTTCTTTTCTCGGCTGTGATCATTAAGAGCCCTTTGAAGCTGCATTTTGAATGTTCAAACTCAGGGGCACCATAGAAGTCCATTATATGGAGAGAGAGAGAAATCCTGAAAAAACGTAATTTCCCTATGACTGAAGAAAGAAAGACATGGACATCTTGGATGACAAGGGGGTGAGTACATTATCTGTACATTTTTGTTCTGAAAGTGAACTCCTTTAAGTTTTGGTTCTTGAATTTGATTGGCCAAGCGGAAGAGGACGGAGGAATTTGTATCACTCCACTTGTGTTAAAAGCGGTGATTTTTATAACTCTAGGTCACATCATATAGTCAGTAAGTTATGGAAGCCCTTTTCCGCCACTAAAAAAAAAAGGTTATTGCGACTTATCTCACAATTTGACTTTTTTCCCCCTTAAAAATGCATGATACAAACTCGTAATAATTTTTTTCAGAATTGTGAGATATAAAGTTGCAATTTGCGAGTTAAGTCAAAATTGAGAGATATAAACTCGCAATTCTGTGAACATATCGGTCTTTTATCTCTTCTCAAAATTGCGAGATACAAACTTGCAATTGCGAGAAAATCGTTTTTCCAGTAAATATCTCTCAATTGACTTTCTTCTCAAAATTGTGAGTTTATATCCCGCAATTCATTGATTAAAACCTCGCAATTGTGAGTTAAAAAGTCAGAACTGCGAAATATAAGATGCAATTCTAAAAAAGGAAATTAGAACTGCATGATATAAAAAGTCAGAATTGTCAGATAAAAAAAATGGCAACTGCAGGTTATAAAGTCAGAACGGCGAGAAAATTCTGAGAAATGAAGTCAGAATTGTGTGATGTAAACTCGCAATTGTGAGTTAATCAGAATTGTAAGATATAAACTTGAAATTCTGTGAACAGTCTTTTATTTCTCCTCAGAAATGGACTTTATAACTGGCAATTGTGTTTTTATCTCACAATTCTGAGAAAAAAAATCAGAATTGCAGATAACTTGCAATTGCAAGTATATATCTCACAATTCTTACTTTTTTCCTCACAATTGTGAGTTTTATCCTGTAATTCTGACTTTATAACTCACAGTTGAGAGTCTATATCCAACAGTTCTGAGATGTAAACTCGCAACTGCGAGAAAAAAAGTCAGAATTGTGAAATAACTCACAATTGCCTTTTATTTTCATCCATAGTAAAGTGGCGTCTTTTTGTGTAATTGAATAACTCACTTAATCAGTTTGTTTAAAAAGTTGTTCAACAGAAATTTAACAGGATTTTGGCTATAGGATTGGATTAAGTCCTGAAAATGTGCTTTTCAAAAGAAAAAAAAAAAGATTATTAATTATTAAATCAGATTAGATTATGTAATCCAGTCTTGATTGTACCAGACTTTAGAAATTTATGACCAGTCTTGAGGAAACAAAAATGACAAACTATTTAAGACCAAGCAGTTTATGTAGCTGGTCACAGATCATTTTTTGGAAAACTGGGCTGAGGAATTAAACTATGGAAGCTTGTTTCCACCACTGAATTAATCAAAATGATTGCGACTTTTTTTTCCTCAGAATTGTGAGATATAAACGTACAATTGCAAGTCATAAAGGCAGAATTGCAAATCGCAAAATTTGTATCTTGCAATTCTGACTTTTTCTCTCAATTACTTTTTTCTCAGAATTGTAAGATATAAACTTCAAATTCTGACTTTTTTTGGGAATTGTGTGACAAAGTCGAAAATTACAAGTTATAAAGTCAGAATGGTGTGATGCAAACTCACAATTACCAACTATAAAGTCAGAATTGCGAGATAAAAACGTGCAATTTTTCCTCAAATTTGAGATATAAACTCATAATTGCAATTTATAGTCCAATTTTGAGAGTAAAAAAAGAAAGTTTATATCTCAAAATTCTGACTTAACTTGCAATCTTAGAAAAAAAATGGTGAAAACTGTGAGATTTAAATTCGATTAAAACTCTGAGAAAAAGTCTTTTTATAGTTTATAGTTTGTACCTCGTGATTCTGAATTTTTTCTCAAAATTGTGAGATATAAACTTGCAATTGCAAGTTATAATGTCCAGTTTCTCAGAACTGGGAGTTTATAACTTAAGACTTAATAGTTTAACCTGCAAGATTCTGACTTAACTCGCAATTCTGACTCTTTGCTGTGCTGACTTAATTTCTCTAAATTTTATATATTTTATAACTTGCAATTGCGAGTTTCTATCACAATTGATAGAAAAAAGTCAGAATTGCAAGTTTGTATCAAAAAAAGTCAGAATTGCAAAATGCAAACCCTTTATTTTTTATTCAGTGGCTCATCGACACCACTACATGTAGCTGTTGAGCTTCTTTGGCTTCAATTGGAACTAGTTTGTGAAGCACAAACAGATGCTAATATTGTCTCTAAACATTTACCCAGTTGAATATATTGCTCAAGTCAGGCTTAGTTTGAAATTGTCAGACATATTCAAGGACAAAGTGGAGAAGTTTAGTTAAAGCATGAACACATTAAGGCTCTGTGTTATCTTGTCATTGAAAATAACAATGTGGAAGTAATACAACTGTTTAGAAGAAGAGACAGGGAAAGAATAATAAAGAGTGAACAAAGCTGCATTTTACTTTAATATATTGGGTTTTCAGTCAGGTAGAATTCATTAAATTTGTACAAGACAATTAAATAAATTTCCAACAGAAAGGAGAAAAAATTAAACAAGGCTTTAAGTGCTTTATGTTACAGCACCATGAAATATTACTATATATTTTTTGTAAAAAAAAAAAGACAAAACGCACTCTGAACACTTTAAAAACAATTGAATTTCATAATGGATGATGCTATGCAGCAGTTTTCTGGCTCCTCTCAATGGCCATTTTCTCCAATCTCTCCGTGTAAAAGCCATTGAAGTCCAGCCTATAAAAAGACAACTCATTATTCAAAGCACCTCTCTTGAGCAGACTGAATTTTAATGAGGGTTGTATAAGCTGTTCAAAAGTAGGAGATTTCAAAAACTTGCGCTACACATTTCTACTGTCAATGCTTAGGTTAAATCATTAAGCAGCAATATATGCACTGAGGGAAAATGTAATGAAAATGTTTTTTTCACAACCCACCTGTAGATGATGTTGATCATGCTGTGTTCACAGTCATTGGTGCTATAAATGCTGAGCTTATCCAACAGATCCAGCAATAAGGTGCTGAAGTTACTGTCAAACTTGCTGATGGTCGCCTCAAACCCAGAGTCAGATTGGAGGGCATCCACATGCTCAGCTAGGAACTGAGATCAAGACAAACAGATAAGATTAAAATAAATAACAATCATGGTTTTTTTATTTATGGCATCAGAGATTGCACAACCTATTTTTAAAGTGCCTATTTAGTTTAAGTACTGTAAAACAATGTAAGTGACTCACTTTAGAGGCCAGTCTTTTTTTCTCTGCCTCTTCAGTCCGCTCAGCCGAGGCTGAAGAGCGCTCCATAGTGCCGTGCTCGAGAGTCAGCCGCTTCATCTCACTGTCCATCCTCATGCTATGAGTGAACCGCTGGATAATAATCCAAATAAACACTCCAGTAAGAGCTTGACATAACATTTCACAACATGCACTAGAGACCCCTCAAAGACAAACAATAAACTATATACTTAAATCTAAAATGTTAAAACAAAATATACACATATACAATATATACTGTACTACATTATGTACAGTTTAATTATGTACACTAATGTTTGGGACCATTAAGAATTTAAAGAAAAAAGAAAATCGTACCAAACCCAGAAAAATAATTAATAATGTCTGTATTTTTACCTGCATGCAGTTGGTGAACATAACACAGACAGACATGAGCTTTGAGAAGATGCGGAGAAGCTCAGGGTTGGTGAGCATGCAGTCTTTCAGACAGTTATCCAAGAAGCTGGTGTGATGGCACAGGACATCATCAATGTTGGAAGCCTAAGAAAAGACACGCAAATTAAGAACGCACTGTGAATTAATTTAAACATTTCCAGTTTCGCTCAGCCAGACCTATCACGATTATTACATCAGCCTGATTAGCATGTTTTGAGAGAACCATGATCACTGTGTTCTTTAAATTCAAACCAATAATGGATCCTGGCATACAAATAAGGAATTTTAATGGAATTATGCAAGCACTCTAGACATTACATATCTGTACAGTCAAGCCCGAAATTATTCATACCCCTGGCAAATTCTGACTTAAAGTTACTTTTACTTTACATTTGAACAGTGGCAAGTCCAAAATTATTCATACCATTTGCAAACGGTCACAGTCTATAGGAAAATCCAAAGTTCTATACCATTCCAAATAGTCCAAGCTGTTCTAAAGCATCCTAATTACCCTGCTTCATTGTGAACAGCTTTTTTAATCAACACAACAGGTGAAAAACAGAAGCTCTCTGCTGCTGGTTTGTGGAGGGTCATGGCTAAGACAAAGGAGCTCACTGAGGACCTGCGGCTGCGCATGTGGCTGCTCACAAGTCAGGAAAGGACTGTAGCCAATAAAGGCTTTTCTATTGATTATTGAGAAGGGTATGAATAATTTTGGACATGCCACTTTTTGAATAAAAGTAAGTTTAAGTCAGAATTTGCCAGGGGTATGAACAATTTCGGCCTTGACTGTATGTATATGTCAAGTACATTACACATATATAAAATGGAAACTATCACATACATTTTATATATTCATTTAGCTTTAAAGGAAATAACATTTTTTTTATGTTTGTAAAATATGCAAAGTATTACGTTTAAATAGTACCACTAATCACAATTATTTATAATTAATCAGCAACCAAAATTTCAGAATCATGATGTCATATACTAAAGCAATCTATTAATTAAAGTTTAATAAGGTAAAATGATACTTGTGCATTAAAATTATATGCTTATTATGGAAAGAAATGAGATAAATCTGACTTAAATATGATTAAATATTACATAAAAGAACTACTTGTTCTGAATTCATGAGCCATAATTAAGCATAAAGCATTTTATTTTATTGACTTACAGATTTCAGGTTGTTCTCCATGTTGTGCCACGTGGGCTCCATAACCTCAAACATCATGTAGTACTGAATGTTCTGCACAAAGTTGAGCATCCGTTGTCTTAATGCAAAGGCAGCAGCAAACCTACAACATACAAGAGATGCTTAATAAGATGCTCACTTGAAGATACACAGTCCAAGGTCAAAATACAGATTTACTCTCACCATTTAGCAGAGTGCAGTGAATATTGCTTTGTTTCTTTATTGCTGATCCACACATTACAGAGCAGCCTCTCCACATGCTTGCAGTAGAACATGTGCCTGAAGAGCATCTGGTATCTTGTCAGGGCTTTTCTGTACAACAGAGCATTGTGTTAAAAGACTGTAAAGGTGAGGTCAAATTATTTTCTGTAACATTTTACAGGCAAAAAAGGCAGTCTATTGTCAATAGCATTGCATGTATGAAGCATAGGTCACATAGAAATGTGCGAAATGTGAAATGTGCGACATTTCCAATCATGTAATGTGTAACGTGGCATTTCTAATAGCATAGTGTATAATGTGTGCCATTTCTGATCACAGTGTGTAACGTGCACCATTTCCAATAGCGTAGTGTGTAACAGGCACCATTTCCAATATGTGTAACATGTGGCATTTCTAATAGCATAGTGTGTAATGTGCCATTTCTAATAGCGTAGTGTGTAATCTGCACCATTTCTGATCATGCAGTGTGTTAACAAGTGTCATTTCCAATAGCGTAGTGTGTAACAGGCACCATTTCCAATATGTGTAACATGTGGCATTTTTAATAGCATAGTGTGTAATGTGCCATTTCTAATAGCGTAGTGTGTAATGTCCACAATTTCAGATCATGTAGTGTGTAACGTGCGCTATTTTCCAATCACGTAGTGTGAAATGTGCGACATTGTCCAATCATGTGTGAGGCATTTCTAATCACGTAGTCTGTTAACATGTGCCATTTCTAATAGTGTAGTGTGTAACAGGCACCATTTCCAATAAAGTAGTGTGTAACATGCTCAATTTCCAATCACTTAGTGTGTAATACCAGGGTTGTGCCGACAGACGATAGCATCATAAAATGGCCTAAACAATTGCACGTGATTACACTCGCATCGCTTCTCCACATTCTGAACTGAACAACATGAACTGACAACAACGATCAGACATACAGTGGTAACATTATCGCTATATGACGGGTAAAAAAAACGATAAATTCATTTCCATTCTTGCACGCACATTTACCACTCACTGAAGATAGCGGATAGCAGAGAATGAAACTGAAAGGAAACTGGAAACCCAATAACAAGACCATACTTACCAAACGAATAAGGAATTTAGTACATAGATAATTAAATCAATTTGACCGATAGTATAGTAGATAATATCGGCGATCTCACAGGCTCACGATAGGACGATATGAAAAATGAGCATATCGCCTACACTACACATTACACTATGCAATGCGCACCATGTCTAATAGCATAGTGTAAAATGACCATTTCCAATTATATAATTATAACGTGTGGCATTTCTAATAACATGGTGCATAATATGTACCATTTCCGATTAGGTAGTGTGTAATGTGCACCATTTCCAATTGTGTAGTGTGTAACATACTCCATTTCCGATTAAGTAGTGTGTAACGGCACCATGTCTGATCAAGTAGTGTGTAATGCGTTTCCAATAGCATAGTGTGTAACGGCACCATTTCCGATCATGTAGCGTGTAACGTGTCATTTTTGGTCATGTAGTGTGTAACGTCCACAATTTTCCAATAGCGTAGTGTGTAATGGGCACCATTTCCAATCACATAGTGTGAAGCATGCACCATTTTTGAAAACGTACTGTGTGACGTACGCCATTTCCAATTGTGTAGTGTGTAATGTGTGACATTTCCAATAACGTAGTGTGTAATGTACGCCATTTCCAATAGCATAGTGTGTAACGTGTGCCATTTCCAATGATGTGTGTAATGTGCACCATTTCCTATAACGTAGCATGTAACAGCTTCCTTCTCCAATAGCATAATGTGTAACGGGAGCCATTTCCAATAATGTAGTGTAACGGGTGTCATTTTTAATAGCGCAGTGTGTAACGTCCAACATTTCCAATAGTGTAGTAACAAGCAACATCTCTAGTAGCATAGTGTGTAAAATGTAACATTTCCAAAAGCACAGTGTATAACGTGTGACATTTCCAATAACATTGTGTGTAACGGGCAAAATCAAGCAGTGTGTCTTGTGCAACATTTCCATATGCATGGTGTGTAATGGCCAACATTTCTGATCACGCAGTGTGTATTGAGCAACATTTCCAAAATCATGGATTTCTACTGAATAAGTGCATGGAATAAAGGTTTAGAACAATATGATTCAAGGTTAGGTAAATGAAACCAAAACCATTTCTTTTAAGAAGCACAGAGCCATAGTTACAATCAAGGGGCTTGAAATGAAAGCTATATAGCCATACAGAAAAGCTGAGTACCGGTTGATGATGAGCGAAAGTGGCCACTTGACGATGTAGTCGAAAGAGAAAGCCTCCAGGCCACTAAGTGACACCTCTGTGGGCTCTGCATTAATGATGGCTTTCTCTTGCTTGGTGTCTATTGCAAGGACACGTAACAGCTGGGTGATAACATCATGGGGCATCAGGTCAATCTGGAAAAGAACAATAATGGTAAATAACGCAATTTCAGTGATGGCTTGTTCACTATTTTTGGCAATGCGCAATATTTTCCATTCGTTAAAAGACTTTCAATCAAAATGATACAACCACTTAGATGAGTCACAATAACCACTTTCACAAATGAAACGTTAAATAACTGGATGTCATTTCCATTTTCAGTTACTGTTTTTTTTGCTTTTGCTTTTGTTTTGTTTTTTGTTTCTTGTAGGGCTGGACGATTTAAAAATATGTAATTGAGATTTTTAAAAATTGTGACTAGATTTTAAAATTAGATTTTTATATTATTATATTATTGCTGCATTATTGTATTATTATTACTAAAAAACAATTAATAATAATTATAATAATATTTTTTTAAAATATTTTAAATACTGCAGTAATTAAATATGCAAAGTGCTACTGTTGAGAAGACAGATGCATTTTGACCTTTAAATCATCTTTGAAGGGATCTGTGTTGGCAGTGCTCATTCTCAGAGCCAGCTCCAGCAGGGCCTCCAGTCGCGGAGGAATGATGTCATCAACCGGCTTCTTAAGTTCCTCCTCCGTCAAGTCCATGAAATGCACGAAAAAGTCTCCTTTATCCATTAAGAAGTAATGCTTGATTGACCTGCATCACAAAATGTAAGACATTCGAAGATATTGAGGTGATATTCAGTTCACAATTGTTACACAATACCAAATAATCTTTTAGATAAAACAGTGATGCCACAAAACCCAAAGAACAAAAAAAGAAGTTGTAAGCTGTGAGCCTGTAAGGAGAAAAAGATTTGTCACTCTTTCAAGAATTAATCCGTCAAAATGATCTGTTTTTTTAAAGGCATTACTCACCCCCTCATGATGTTCCCAATTCTCGAGACTTCTGTTCATATTTAAAAAGCAAAGTTTGTAATGAAAATAACAATACGCTTTCGTCAGTTATTTTACCTACAGGTCACTGCATTTCTTACAGATCTCTGCTCATTTGAAATCGGATACCATTACATTTGGTTTAATGCATTATTGACAGAGCGACTGCGTGTGAATAAGTGTTGTACCTGTTTAAATCATGCTGTCACCTGAAAATATTCAGTATCCAGAAGGAACAAACTAATTCCTTGTGAACTATAATTTACCGCTCATGTCCATTGCCATCATCATAGCCTTTACATTATTTCTGATTTAAGTGATCCATCTCTATCAAGCTAGCTAAACATGTTTAACACGTGAATTCTTGCTTAATATGCAGTTATATTACGGACCGTTGGCATGAATTGTACTCATGATGGAGCGGTGGTGGAGCGCTCTTGGAGCGAGTGAAAACCACGACACTCCGACTTTTCAAAAATCCGCTCCTCCATTCAAAATCACAACGCTCCACTCCGCTCCGCTCACATACTCTGATACATATGGACTATGCCTTTACACTCCTTTTAAATGGTCAAAATTTGGTTACATGGAATATAAATGAAAGTCTTGCATTTGGAATGACATGAGGATGAGTAAATGATGTCAGAAGTTGAAAAACACCCCCACGGTCTGCTGTAGTTGCTGTAGCAAAAAAAAAAAAAAAATCACCTTTATCTTCATAAGAAAAATCTTAATTGGCCAGACAGTGATTCATCTTTTCTGAATCATTAAAATATTGGTGTCTGGAACACTGTGAAAAAAAGCTTAGCTTATAGACGTGCTACAAATGAAGAGTGCTCATAAACGGCGCCACTGGCTCAGATTACTCACTCACATACCTGACAGCAGGTTATTACATCCGATTCTCAGTGAGCCAAGAACCATGTTAAGTATACTTAATGAAAGCAAATAAAATGGTATTGTATTACATAGCATGTTACTATGTCCAATTTCTTAAATTTTCTTTGTTCCTAATAACAAAATCTTTTTATAAATTTAAGCTGACATTTAATTTCCTGTTCACTAGAGTTTAAATTAATTTAAACACTGACACATACATTTTCTGTATAATGACATTGAAACATTGAGACTTGATTTGACATGACTATAGGAAACACTGCCAGAAAAATACAATTTAAAACCTTTAAGATTTACCTCAGGCGTGAAACAAGCTCCTTTTCCTCCATCAAGAAGTCAAGCAGAACCTTACTGGCGTAGTAATATGCTTTTTCGATCTGCTCCACATACGCTCTCTCTTTAAGCGTGTAGAGAACCTCTTTGGCATCTGGACAGGTTACGTCACGACCGCACTCTCGCACAACATTCAGATACTTGCCTGAAATGAGAAAGAAGTTAGGACTGGTTATGAAAATAATGCATTTAGCCACTCTATTATTTGCAACAGGACATTATAACCATTATTATTGCATTTTTACCATTGTACCCCTGCTTTCTAGTAGCAACTACTCTCTACATAAGCAGCTGCTTTCTATTGATGACTAAAATGTCAGTCTAACTACATTCTGAAACTGAGCTAATGTTTCATAAATGAAAATTCCTCACCTGTGTTTAATATCTTATCTGCCATTTTCTGAAGGAATGACGGGATCCTGTGCTGGACAATAGTGTATCTCTGATCCCAGTATTTGTCATTATAATCCTCCTGAATCTTCTCTTTTTGCAGCTCATGCTCCTCAACCATGAATTCACTAAATTAAAAAATAAACATAAAATAAACAGTCAAAAGTATACATCCCCCTTTTAGAATCTGCAAAATGGTAACTATTTTCCCAAAATAAGAGATCATACAAAATGCATGTTATTGTTAATTTAGTCCTGACCTTAATAAGATATTTCACATAAAATATGCTTACATACAGTTCACAAGAGAAAATAAGTCGAATTTAGAAAAATTGACCCCATTCAAAAGTTTACATATGTAAACTTTTGTTTAAGTTGTTAGTCCTGAACAGTTAAACCGTCTGCTGTTCTTCAGGAAAAATCTTCAATTACCACAATTTCTTTGGTTTACAAGCACTTTTGTGTATTTTGAACTCAACAAAAACGGTATGATTTTGAGATCTTTTCACACTGAGGACAATGGAGGGAACTCATATACATCTATTCCAGAAGGTTCAAATGCTCACTGATGCTTCAGAAGGAAACATGATGGATTGAGGGGGTGATTACTTTTTGAATTTGAAGTTCAGGGTTAACTTATTTTTTAACCTTTTTATTTTCTGTAGCCTCAGGGCAGTACTAAATGAAAAAAATAATATATTTAGGCAAAATAAGAAAAATGTAAACATCTCTATTCTGTCCGAAAAATTTCAACCCCAGCTCTTAATGCACTGTTGAAACTTCTGTAATAGTTGCATACGAGTCCCTCAGTTGTCCTCAGTGTGAAAAGATGGATTTAAAATCATACGGTCATTGTTGGAAAGGGTTCAAATACACAAAAAAAAGCTGAAAAACTTTGTAGGACCTGAATGATTTTCTCTGTTCAGGACAAACAAGGGACTCATGAACAACTATCACTAAACAAAAAAACACATCTCTGGATCATTCAGGTAAGAACTCAGTATTAAGAATCAAGTGTATGTAAACTTATAAACAGACCATTTGTAAACATCTTTTATGTGAAACATCTTATTCAGGTCAGTACTAAATAAACAATTACATGCATTTTGTATGATCCCTCTTATTTTGGTAAAATAATTAACATTTTGCAGATTCTGAATGGTGGATGTAAACATTTGATCTCAACTGTATATTTGAAATACAAATTCCAAAAAGTAGCATTTCAAACATAGCTTATTAATGTCAACTAATGTTTCTGGAAATACTCCAGAATAAAAAAAGGGTAATTCATACTAAAAAACAAAAATGATTAAAAAAAAATCTAATTCAAAAAGCATTTACAAGAGGGTACCAAATGGCTCACAGGCCTCGTATTCTACCTGTATGGGTCTTTAATGATGCCTCTATAGATCCACTTTTCAAGTATTTCAAAGTAGGGGACGCTGGCTGCTTTGGTCAAATAGAGGCAGAGCTCTTGAGCCTGGCTGTCTCCAGTATAATTGAAAGTACGATCATGAAGCAGGCTGAGGGTTGAGCCGCCCATACATTCACCCTTGTCAACAGAAGTGGCTACATGAAAGAGAGCAGGGAGAAAGTGCATTAACATGAGCATGTCAACAGTGTTGGCGATAAGTGCGGGTGAATAGAACCACCCAGAAACATGGTTTTTACCAATGCTGCCTTTAGAAATACAAATGTTTGCTTTGGCAGTGTCTACAATAAAACATGCTAGCAACATGCTAAAACAAGATAAATCACACAAGCAATGTGCAAACAAAAAAAAACATTAGAATTTGTAGTGGTTTTACTGGTTATAATGAGAATTGTATTGGTTTTAATTTAAACTGTAATGGTTTCTCTGGGTCTCTACTGGTAATTTGGCACCTTCTATTGGTGGCTTGTTAAAACCACTAAATGCTAATGGAATATGTCCAAAAACACATAACCATTTTTAATGGTTTTAATGGTTAATACAGTTGATGGTTTGTAATGGCATTTGTAGTGGAATTTCTGTGATGGTTTCTGTTGTTGTTGTTTTTTCAGCAGAGATATCACATCTGTGCAACGATCAAACTTAAAAATGTTATTTAAACTTTCAGATAAGGCTTTGTCAAGCCAACATCAACATTTGTCCTGACAAACTTAACAAGAAGGCTGGAGCAACTAATAAAGGTAAAGAATTAAGAACCAGCTATCGATGAACATGAAAAATATTCTTTAAGAAACTGCAAAAATTAACTTATTAGTCCTGTTGACACTTCCAAAATACTAAGTGCTGCTCTTGTAAAGGGTTAGTTCACCCAAAAATGAAAATTCTCCCATTATTTATTCCCTCAAGCCATCCTAAACGTCCAATCGGAGTTATGTTTAAAAATGTCTTTGCTCTTTCAAGCTTTATCATAGCATTGGGCGGGTGTTTCTCTTCAACAGGTCGAAACAATTCCAATAAAGTGCATCCATCCATTATAAAAAGCGCCTCACACAGCTCCGGGGGGTGAATACAACCCTTCTGCAGTAAATCGATGCATTTTTGTGAGAAAAATATCCATATTCAAAACTTAATATTCACTTTATTCACGAGACAGAGTCTTGTGAAAACCAACGTTTGTTTACAGGAGCAAAGGAAGCAAATTTTCCTTACTTTAGCACGGAAAACCTGTCTCCTATTGGCTTATATTGAAATCATCTGTCATTCTTCTTTACAAATCCTCATTTTGTACTTTTAATTTGTGACCGTTGCTTTGTTTCGATTTCTCCACTTGCGCGTCCACGTTTGTCAGTACTGAGCGGCGCATACGCAATGCCAATGTCCTACATTATCCGCCCGAAGCTGCTTCCATGTACAGCAGTAAGCGCAGGCTAGATTTAAGTGATTATTATGTTTTAAATATGGATATTTTCTTACAAAAATGCATCGATTCGCCACAGGTCTTTAATAACCCCCCAGAGCCGTGTGAGACTTATTATTATGGATGGATGCACTTTATTGCACTTCTTTTGACACGTTAAAGAGAAACACCCACCCTATTGCCATGATAAAGCTTGAAAGAGCCAGAACATTTATAATATAACTCCGATTTGATTCATCTGAAAGAAGGAAGTCATATAAACCTAGGATGGCTTGAGGGTGAATAAATAATGGGCTAATTTTAATTTTTAGGTGAACCCTTTAACAGTAAACACATGCATTGGCAACTTTACCGATGGAGGCCAGGATTTCCATGGTACGCATGGTGGGCTGTATGTAAAACCAGAGCTTCTGCAGGGAGAGTGTGCCCTGTCTGTGGAGATGCTCCAGCTGGGTCACCAGGATGAGATATTCCTTCATCAGAGTCCTCATTGCTGCAGTCAAGGCATGATTCACCTGACCATACTCAAACGACGACTTCTCCTCTGTGAAGCTGAAGATGGAATATGCAAATTAATTGCAAGTAATTTTTATGAGCCTCAGATAAATGAGTGCAACCCATGCAAAATTAAATATCAATGCTTTTCACAAAATGATTTTATAGGGCCAATAAAAGCCCTCTGACATTATTAACAAAACTGATTTAATATTGCAATCAGTGTTTGAAAATAACACTTGAAGCCGACCCACCAGATGCAAGTGAAAAATCAACCGCGGCAGGTTACACATATCAAATCATTAGCCTATTTGGCTGATTATGGGTCATAAATCATGTTCTCCAACCAGCAACAACATTAGCAAAACAAAAATGTCTTTTTAAAACTTTAAACACATTGTTTTCTATGAGTGTACAAGCTAAAAAACACTTTATGATTTGACAGCCTGTCCAATCTTCTTTAACGTGTTTCGCATTTTTCATGTTAATACCAAAACAGTGTTTTAGTCCACTCACCGAGACTGACTTTAACTACACCCTAAAATTAAGATCAGGAAATATTCCTGTTCAAAAATCTGTGTGTAACTTTAAAGAATGTCACTACTGAACACCTTTTTCTGCAATTGAACAATTTTTTGAGAGTTATTCCATTTCATTTAGTTTGTATATGTGTACAACTGTTCAGAACAGTGCTAGCTAACCATGTGCTGATTAGCATCTTTGAGCTAGGTATCTAGTATCTCAAATTGTCACTAACGAAAACAGTCACGACCGAAACATTTGGTGAAGTTTCAGTAGTGACATCTTAGTTTTTTCGTGTGTTATTCCCAAAAATTGTCACTATCGAAACAGTCACAACCGAAACATGTTATCATTATTTCGGTAGTGACAAAATGGAATATATAATCCAAAACTTTAGTACAGTTATGCAATTTTTTTGTATTTTAGTATGTTTTACTATGTAAGTAAAAATTCTAATGTGATGTGGTGTCACTACCGAAACATGGGATTTTTTGTCAAAAATAAAGTGTACTGAATTATCAGCTAAGATGTTATGGTAGTGTTTGGTTAAAAATATATTCAAACTAATGAATCCTTAAGTTTGAAATCAGTATGATCAATGTTTTGCCTTTTACAAAGAAAAACTGAATTCAAAATACAACAAATCTCAAAAATCAAACTGGGAATGTTGTTAAAATTGTAATTATTATTGCTTTACCTCTGAGAACTTTAATAAAATAGAAAAAATATATTTACAAGGAAGATGTAAGCTAAATCTTCATTGGTGAATGTAACTTTCTTATTTACTTACATTTTACTGTGTTTCGGTAGTGACCAATTTTTCCAAATGTTTCCAACTTTGTCTTTGGACCAATTCTGTAGAATGGCCCATATAAATAAATAAAAATATATTTAAAAAGCAGGGATTTTGCTAATCAGGGTATTTACAGGATTTGTAAAATCAAATGTAGGACTTTCTAATACCAAAAACCTGCACAAATAAAATTAATATCATCAAGCTTTGAATGGCAATGTCTATGGTATCATATTTAACTGTAAAATAACTGTAAAAATGTGGTTTAAAGTTCAGATACAGGTTTTCACAAAAAACAAAAAGTTTTATAAAAAGATAAACTTCACATTTC
>NC_133382.1:10331341-10360281 GCF_049309525.1 Garra rufa | reverse complement strand
AGATTAAATCTTGGAATTAATCTAGATTAATCTAGATTAAAATGGCTAATTTGAATTCTGGTGAAGGCATTCAGAATATGCGTGCTACCCAAATAATGACTAAAAGTAAGTCTTCGAGAACGGGCCAGGTGGCGCATTAGACCAGGCGCTCATCTCCTGTTTCCAAAATGCATCACAAACTGCTTGACAATTGCATTTACAACATAAGTACCTATACAAACTTGTGTAACCAAGTACTTCTGCGCAAAAGGCTGCACGACGTACGCGTTGCCGTTAAATACACAGACGCGCACGGGAAAGAATAGCCTATCTGCGTGCATAGTCTTCGATTAAACTGCGTTGCTTTTAGAAGCGTCAATTCAGTTGTTGCATATAGTTTAATGTCTTTATTTCGGGATTATCAAAGTAAATTATAACTCAAACTTGAGATTTTACTGGGGCACAGCAGATTTTCACTGGGGCGCGTGCCCCAGTAAAAAGGGTCTAGCAACGCACGCACCTGCCCTGAAGCGGCTTCATAACTGCATCCATTGCAGACTTTGCACGTCTCATTTGATGTGGTAATTTCACAGAAGTTGGAGACTCGTTCTCGCCCCCTACAGTGCAATTCGACTAGGTATACATCATCCGCGCTAAAATATCAAGGTGAAAGTCATCATATCTTGCGTAGTTTAGACCCAGCTCCCAACCCAACTTTGAGAATAGATTAACGGCGATATATTTTTTATCGCCCGATAAGAGTCTCACGTTAACGCAGCACGTTAACGCCGATAACGGCCCACCACTAATATATATATATATATATATATATATATCTTAGTGTCTTAATTGCTTAGATTTATATAATGCTTTGGCATTATTCTTGTCCAATGGTTTAGATTTAAATCTGTGTGTTAGCTGCATATGTGTTAATTTTTGCACTGGTCAGAACAAAAACAGCAGAAGGGCTTATTGAAAACGCAAAATTTGACCAAAACTCTCTAAACTCAGACAATTTGGATTATTTCTGATATATTTTGATCATGTAGAAGTTCTGAATAGTTGGTAGCTTAAAATTTTCAATTCTGCCACCTCAGTCAGTGGTTGCCTCTAATTGAAATGGTTCTACCTGTAATAGAGAAAATATACTTCCTGTTCATGAACTCATATTTTCATTCATTCTGGTCCCTTGCTTAAGGCATAAAATACATATTTTAAAAAGGCTTTCAGAATCAGCCCATTTGCTTGAAAAACATTGGCAATCAGAATCAGCCATGAAGAATCAAGATCGGTGCATTACTAAAAAGAAATGCCTGGAAGAGTGCTGGCTGTTCTGCTCAATTGGCAGTTGTGGTGCTCCTTAATATTCATTTGGTGCTCCTACATTTTTTTTGGTGCTCCTAACTTTTTAAAGTTTCGAGCCCTGTCATATGGTTCACTGACCGTGTGATAGTGGAGTAACAAGATGCGACAGGTAATATCCGGTTGACCAGCTCTTTGATGGACATGTCGAGGGAAGGATCTACTATGAAGGAGCGGCTCTGTCTGCCGAGCACAGGCTGAGCTGAGATGTCTCTCCCATCCACACCAATCAGCACGTACAGCAGGTCCTCAACCAGAGCTTGTTCCTGTGCAGCCAGCGGCATTGTACCTTTAATTTCACATAGTAAAGCCACCATGAAATCAATCAGTTTTACAGTGTTTATTACAAATAGTTTACACATGCAATTCTTTTTTTATTCTTCTGTAATCTTCATAATCTTTAATAAAAGCATTAACCCCTCCCCATCATAGAGACATTGTTTCTTCATAGGTTGTTTGCAATCACGTGGTTTTGATGACGCACAAAATGCAGCTGGAGGGCAGGAAGTAATTTTTCTCAATAGAAATCACTAGCAGAAACTCGAAATGCCTTGGTTTTGAGTTGTTTATGGAAATTGGTCAAACTTAGAAATGTTATTTTTTATTATGTATGAAAATTTGCTGTTCATAAGGAAGAAAAAGCAAGAAATTCACTGAAAAACAGAGAGAAAAGTGGCTTGTAAACCTACGTTGGATAATGCTTGTGTGTGCGAATAAAAGATATAATAATATCAAGATATAAAGAAACATATAAATAGATATAGGGTGAGACAGTGAGAATTCGTAAAATGCCACACGTAGACACAATGTAAATTAGGCATTATATTTTATTGAGATTGCCATAAATTGAAGTGGCAGCTTTTTAGTGACTATGGAAGCGATATTTGCTCGCTTTACGTGCTGCTAACAGGACCAATAGCCAAAAACCCTGTACAGTAGTAGTTTCAGGAGTGACATATATCCTACATCCTTCATGTAAATGTGGGAATCACTTTCAAAATTGTTTCAGGCTTACTTAGCTTGTATTTACAGCCTCGATGGCAGGCAATTATTTCAATTTGGTTGAAAAAAATCCTCTTCATAACGTAAGGATTACATCCAACATATGTTGAATTGAATTGAATATGAATTGATTATAGCATAGAAAGCAAGCAAATAGCGCTTTCATATAGTCACTAAAAAGTTGTCACTCACTTCAAATTATTGCAATATCCGTTAAGCTCTGGAAACTACAAATTTGCATCGTATCTACGTGTGGGCGTTTAGCACTGAGTAAATTCTCACTGTCTCACCCTGTATCTATTAATGTATTTCTTTATTATTATCTTAACATATTTTTATATCTTTTCTTAACCATTTGCTCACACAAGCATTATCCGGCTCTCCTCCTGACCACAGACCACTTTTTCCTGCGCTTTTCAGTCAATTTCTTGCCTTTCCCTTGTTACCAACAGCAGAGTTTCATACAATGATAAAAGATCCTTGTGGTTTCTCGGTTTGATCCATTTTGAGCACCTATAAACAATGCAAAACATAGGTATTTTGAGTTTCTGCTATCGATTCCTATGGAGAAAAATTACTTCCTGACCTCCAGCTGCATTTCGTGCCACAGCATGTGCAAACAACCTATTGACTGGAACAAGGGCAAGACAATAATCTCTCCTGTTCAGCAACAAGTAAACTCAATTGAAATTGTAGGAATTAGCAAACACCAATGATCTAATCAATTCCAGATTAACAAATCAAGTCCTATTCTACATTATTTCCTCATTCGAGAAACCGTTTTACTCAGATATGTCACAAAAGAAAAGAAAAGATGATTGCAACTATCATTACATGCTGACATTTACATCACATCTCTAACCAGATTTGACATCTATTGTTTCTTCGGTGTCCATATTTCTTCTCTCATGAAATTTAATAACTTGCTCTACCCTATACATCTAAAGATCAGATTTTGGAAAACTCTGTCACGTACCAATAGCCACGACGGGATCTCCCACAGGAGTGGGGCTAGTAATGAAATCCCCAATCAGAGACGGCCGATCATACACCCAGTTTGGAAACACAGGGTTCGGCTGAGTGGGGTTCTTCTTGTTATGTCGGTCTCTCAGCATTTTACGGATGACCTCAGAAGACTGTGAAAACAAAATAATCGTAAACTCATGCAACATACAGAATCATGTTTATTCAAGGAGGAGTTCCGTTCCAGAATAAAAATGTACAGATAATGTACTCACCCCCTTGTCATCCAAGATGTTCATATCTTTCTTTAGTCGTAAAGAAATTATGTTTTTTGAGGAAAACATTTCAGGATTTTTCTCCATATAGTGGACTTTTTGTAGTGCCCCAAGTTTGAACTTTCAAAATGTAGTTTAAATGCAGCTTCAAATGATCCAAATGGTCTTATCTAACGAAACGAAACTAACGTTAACAAAGATGAATAAATACTGTAATAAATGTTTTGCTCATTGTTTGTTTATGTTAGTTATTATATTAAAGTGTTTCCATTTTTTATTAAATAACTCATCGTTTCACTAGATAAGACCCTTCTTCCTTGACTGGGATCATTTAAAGACGCAATTGGGGTAGTTTGAAGTTGCATTTAAACTGCATTTTGAAAATTTTAATTTGGGGCACCATGGAAGTCCACTATAAGGAGAAAAATCCCGAAATGTTTTCCTCAAAAAACTAATTTTTTTACGACTGAAGAACGAAAGACATGAACCTCTTGGATGTTACCTGTAAATTTTTGTTCTGGAAGTGAACTTCTCCTTTAATGAATGCAAAAAATAACAGCATACACTGTGTTTCAAATTATGACGCAAGCGACATTTTTGTAGAATTTCAGTAAAATAAACATTCAGATTTAAATTTTTCCAAAGAAAGTGTTTGTTTGTTTTATTTCTCTTATCTTTTAGGTAACTTGTATCAATCCCAGACAGGTTTGTTAAATAGTCAGGTCTTCTTAGGCAAAAAAATAATAATAATAATGAGGTTGTTCCATGTTATTAAGCAAGTCTCATACAATATGGGGAGGAAGAAAGATCTTTCTGAAGATGAAAAGCATGAAACAGTGCAATGTCTTGCAAAAGGCACTGAATGATCAAAGAATTCTTTGTGGCAGCCCGTGTGTGTTGCTTCAAGAGAGCAACCATACATATGTAATATGCTGGAAAAATATAATTTTATAAGATTTAAAATAAAAATAAAAAAAAATAAAAAATGTTTTAGGTTATGCATGGATTTTCCCCACCACTTTTTAATTACTTAATTAAATAGAGGACTAACAGTGGCGTCACTTTTAGTCATCAAATAAGCACACCACATTGGGACAACCAGTGCTGTCTGTAAAGGGAAGTAAATGCATATTTTAACAGTACACCACTCACAACAAGGGAGTGCCTTGCATTTTATTTCAAACAGTGGCTTAAGGCAAACCAGATGTGATCACTTTTGAGGATAATGCTGTATTTGTGATTATATGTTGTCATTTTTGTATTGTATATTTGTATTAGTATATTGTCACTGATTGTGTTTGTGCGCTGCCTGCCTAGAGACTATAGATGTCAAAAGGTGTCACGAGTCAAAAGTTTTTTTACTTTTTTTTTTTTTTACTTTTTTAATTCTGTTTAAAGAAGTCTCTTCTGCTCACCAAGCCTGCATTTATTTGATCCAAAATACAGCAAAGTAGTAATACTGTGAAATATTTTGACTATTTAAAATGACTGTTTTCTGTTTCAATTCATTTTAAAATATAATTTATTGCTGTGATCAAAGCTACATTTTCAGCATTACTACTCCAGTCTTCAGTGTCACATAATCCTTCAGAAATCATTCTAATATGCTGATTTGCTGTTCAAGGAACTTTTTTTATTATTATCATCAATATTTAAAACAGCGGGGTACATTTTTTCCCAAGTTTTTGGTTATGAACAGAAAGATCGGGAACCTGAAATAAAAATCTTTTGTAACAATATACCATTCAAAAGCTTAATGTCAGTATTATTATTATTACTTTTTTGGGGGAAAGTAATTATCGAAATTAATACTTTTATTTAGCAAGGATGCTTTAACTTGATCAAAAGTGATGATAAAGACATTTATAATGTTACAAAAGATTTCTATTTCACATAAATGCTGTTCTTCTGAGCTTTCTATTCATCAAAGAAAGCTGAAATAAATTCTACTCAGCTGTTTTCAACATCATAATAATAATAAATATTTTTCGAGCAGCAAATCAGAATATTAAAATGATATTAAAATGATCAATGATCATGTGACTGGAGTAATAATGCAGGGATTTTTTTTTTTAAATGTATTCAAATATAAACACTATTTTAAATAGTAAAAACATTGTAAAATGTTTTTAATGTTTTTGCTGTAATTTGGATCAAATAAATGCAGGCTTGGTGAGCAGAAGAGACTTCTTTAAAAAACATTTAAAAATCTTGACTGGTAGTGCATTGAAATTTTGTATTTCATATTGATGTTTCCTATTACATAAACAATATATAAATATAACTTTTTCATTTCCTACCTGAGGCACATTGGAGCTGGCTGTGACATTTCCCAGCTTTTTCCGCAATTCCTCCAGTTCTTGCATGGACATTTTGCCGCTGGTTGCAGGAATGCTGTACGATGTGGTGGTGCTGGATGCTGCATTTGCAGACATTTCTGATCTCTCCTTTGCATTCTGCTGCAGGAACTTCAAAGTCTGAAGAACACAAGCAAATGAAAAATGAAGACATTTAGCTGGAAATTTTGTAAATTTTTATTGACTTTTTTTTTTACTATTATAAATTATTCATGCCCTGTTTTGGCATGAATAATTTGTTTCATTAAAGCTACCTCTTTATCCTCAGTAAGTTTAGAGAGCAGATACACCAGTGGATCAAGGTTACGTGCATTCTTTGACTTCAGTTCCTCATATTTCCTTAAGAAGTCTTCAGGTGTCTTGGAGTGTTCTGCCATTTTGACCTGTAAGATTATGCAAATTAGTCTCCTGCATTCAGAATACATGTAATGGAAGATGAAACATATCCAGAATACTTGTCATGGAAGATGAAACGCATCTTTTTACCTTAGCACTGTGTGCAGATACTGTAGTGGTCACATAACCAGTCCTGTTCTTCTGCAGTAAGTCAATATAAACCTCAGCACCATCTCCTCCTCGGACATTAAGAAGTCCGAGAAGTTCATTAACATCATGATGAATCCTGAATTCACTCATGGCTTCAGATGAAATCAGAAGCTGAAATCAGAAAGCGCCCCACCATTGAGAAACGAGAGCAAGCTCCATGAATGAATATATACATCAATCACACAAACAACACTTGATCTAGATCACTAAATTTGCTGACAGACAAACGCCAGAACCATAAATATTTAGTAAACCCTAATGAAAATGAACAAACGTGGCCTTGTTATTATTTATTTAAGTTACAGCTAACGTTAGCCATCGACTCATTTGCATTTTATACATGTCGCATGATAAAATAAACCGTCCTGTTTACCTGTATTACTATAATTTGTTGTTTACCTCGTGGAAATCTGTTTAGTACGTGAATAACACGTACAGCATCTGTTGATAAAACGCAAGGCAAACTGACAACACCACAATAATAGGAAGTCAGAAACTGCACATTTGTAAATGTCCGCCAAAAGGCTTATTTTTTTCAAAATAAAAGTCTTTCCTCCTAACCGTCCTACTAATATACAGTTGAGGTCAAAAGTTTACATCCCCCTTTTGAATCTGTAAAATGTACATTTTACCAAAAAAAGAGGGATCATACAAAATGTTTATTTAGTACTGACCTCCCTGGCGAAAAAAACAGCTAAAACCAGCCTAGGCTGGTTGGCTGGTTTTAGCTGGTCATAGCTGGAAGGCAGGCTGGTTTTAGAGGGGTTTTGGCCACTTTTCCAGCCCAGCCTGGCCAGGCTGGTCTTAGCTGTTCAGGCTGGGAAACCACCAGCTACAACCAGCCTGGCCAGGCTGGGAGACTAGCTAAAACCAGCTACTTCCAGCTTAAACAAGCCAAGACCAGCCAACCAGCCTAGGCTGGTATTAGCTGTTTTTTTCAGCAGGGATAATAAGATATTTTACATAAAATATGTTTACATATTAATCCACAAAAGAAAATAATAGTTCCTAATACTGTGTTGTTACCGGAATGATCCACAGCTGTGTTTTGTTGTTTAGTGAGTTTTATCACGAGTCCATTGTTTGTCCTGAACAGTTAAAGTGCCCTGTTCTTTAGAAAAATCCTTCAGGTCCCACAATTTCTTTGGTTTTCCAGCATTTGTGTGTATTTGAATCCTTTCCAAAAATGACTTTGATTTTGAGATCCATCTTTTCACACCGAGGACAACTGAGGGACTCATATGCAACTATTACAGGAGGTTCAAACGCTCACTGATGCTCCAGAAGGAAACATGATTCATTGAGAGCTGGGGGGTGAAAATGTTTTGAATTTGAAGATCAGGGTAAATTTAACTTACTTGGTCTTCTGGTTAACAGACCCTTCTTGTAATAGTTGCATATGAGTCTCTTAGTTGTCCTCAGTGTGAAAAGATGGATCTCAAAATGATACACTCATTGTTGTAAAAGGTTCAAATACACAAAAATGCTGGAACCAAAGAATTTGTGGGACCTGAAGGATTTTTCTGAAGAACAGCGGACAGTTTAACTGTTCAGGACAAACTAAGGACTCATGAACAGCTATCACTAAAAAATAAAAAAACACAGACCATTCAGGTAAGAACACAGTATTAAGAAAGGAGATGTAAACCTTTTGAAACTTTTTGAAAATGTATAAGTTAACATATTTTATGTGAAATATCTTATTCAGGTCTGTCAGGGTCCTACCCTGTCACCCTGTTTGTTTTGTCTTTGCTTTTGTCTATGCTTGTCTTTTGTGTGAGCACATGGCTTTGTTATTGTTTTTGTCAGTCATGTGCCTTTAGCCCCTCCCCCTTGTTTTCTTTTATCACGCCCTCCTGTTAGCCCTTGTTAAATCTAATCAGTTTCACCTGTTCCTCGTCTGCTTTTTTCCCTATTTATAGTTCCTCTTGTCATCTTGTTTTTGCCGGTTTTTTGTCATTCTCACCCTCACTATTTCTGTCTTTGTCTCTGTGGATGTGGCTGAGTATATTCTTCCCTCTTGTTTGGTTGGTCTTGTTCCCTAGTCTTGTCCAGTCCCTGTCTAGTCCAATGTATTCTATGTTTTTGTCTTGCTCCTTGTTCTTTTGAGATTTTCTTTATTTATTATTTTCCTTTGTATTTTAGTATGACCCTAGTCCTTCTAGTCTTGTTTTCTGTTTGCATTTTTTGATTTTAAGAATTTTAAGTGGTTAATTTGGTAACCCTTTCCTCCCTATTTTGTGACTTTATTTTTATTTTATTTATTTGTTTATTCTCCTACCTTCTTGCAGTAATTTGTGTCCCTGTGGAGCCTTGTTCTGTCTTGTTGTGGTGTTTGAGTTCCTGCCCTGACCTGTTCCAGCCCTCTGGTTCCCTTGCCTTGCATCTGATCTACTTTAGAGTGTGCAGTCCACAAGTATCTGAGCTCGGCTCTAAGGTGCCTTGCCCTGTTCCCACCACCTGTCTGGCCTTGCCGCTCCCTCTGCTGCTATTATATTCTGCCAGTGGATGTTTGAGGCTGTTCCAGTGGTCTCCCTAGCTGTCTCTTCGTTTACTGTATTCCTGATGTTGTATTACCTGTGCACCTCACTATCCTCTTGTATCAATCTGTTTTGTCAATAAATTCCTTGTCATTCACTCTGCGTTTGGGTCCTCCTTCCAGATCCCTGACAAGGTCAGTACTAAATAAACAATACCATGCATTTTGTATGATACATCTTATTTTGGTAAAATAACATTTTGCAGATAATGAAAGAGGGGTGTAAACTTTTGACCTCAACTGCAAAAGAGAATCTGTTTTAGCTACAAATACATAAATAAAAAAGATGTATGCATTTTGAATAGCAGAAAGTACAAAAAAGTACAACACATATTTTTAATTTTATTTCTTAATTATTTAAAAAGTGTCTTTTTTAAACTTTTTTTCAAAAAGTCTTTGTTAAACTTGTAAAATGCCTTGATTTAGTTTCATTAAATATCAACACTATTACTACTAGAAGCCAAAGTGGGTGAAAAAAAAACAAACAAAAAAACTTCTGTCCGAACAGGCATATGAAAAAACACATTTTAACATTTGTATTGTGTTTAAGTATGTCTTTCGAAGCAACAAATTAATTTAAAAATAATAGAAATCAAGACACAATCATGAAACAAGAAATCCTACTGCTAATGTTCAATGTGAACTTTCAATTTGACCACAGTCGCCTCAAAGCCTCCAGTCTGTCAGTTCCATCAATCACAGTATTGATTCAGGAGGCAGTCACACATCTGGACAATTTAAGTTTACTATGAATAGACCCCTTGGGTGACTCTCAGTAAATGTGGGTGAAGATGGCACACGTCTTCTCGGCATCTTGTCTATTCTCTCTATGAAATGAAGCATTTATACCCATCAAAACCAATCCATAGATTTTGTTTCTTTCTGGCCTTCCAACCAACCCACGTCAGCTCTCAGTTTGCACTCTGGTATTATTCTAGAGAACGCAGATGTTTCAAGCCGGATGATTACTCATGTCAGTGATTCTCTTCTAACTCCCTGCATTTGCAGTGGCTCAGCACAGCACAGCTTGCCAGGATGATAAAAACAATAAATGACTCACCACTAAAGGTATTACCTTGTAAAAAAAAAAAAAAAAAACAGTGCAATCTCACCAATCTAATCCAAATATCTTGTGCCACTTTCAAATGGAAGCTTTGAAGAATAATGTGTGAAAGAAGCAGGTGGTGAATGAAAGATAGAGAGAGTGGCATTCTCAAGCCACAAATAATATCGAAGCTGTCAGTGAATGGTGAAAGAACTGATGTGCTGCTGTTGGTTTATGGTTTGAGGTCACTAGTCTGGGGAATATGAGACCATCTGCAGAGACGAAACCTGATCACTTAAGACGTATAAAACAGGAAATCACAGCAGAAACAACTGATACCATTTAATTTCACATGACCCTCTTGACTGCTGACTGTGCTGCTGTTAAGAGTGCTGGTTTAATAGAATGATACTCCTGCACTGCTTGACATATAATTAGGTTTTTGACATTGTGTAGCATAAGTTGCATGACAAATGTGCCTATTTTGAGGATCAGTTTTGCATGCATGTGCAACCTCATTATAGTCACTTAGGCTTTTTACGGCATGACAAACATGAATTCTTATTTTTTAATAATTCATAATGCATCATACATCTTTCATTTTCGTACTATTTTCACAAGAATGTACACTACTAGTCAAAAGTAAGATTTTTAATGTTTAAAGAAGTCTCTTCTGCTCACCAAGCCTGCATTCGTTTGACCAAAAATACAGCAAAAGTACCTTGATGAGAAATTTCATTCTTCTGCCTCTATCATGTGCACACAGTGCCATCTGAGTGTTTTATTGTGAAATATTTTTGCTCTTTTTAAATAACTGTTTTCTATTGAAAATGTTATTTATTCTGTGATCAAAGCTATATTTTATATATTTTAAGCATCATTACTCCAGTCTTCAGTGTCACATGTTCCTTCAGAAATCATTCTAATATGCTGACCTGCACTGTTCAAGAAACGATTTTATTTTTATTATTAATATTTAAAGGAACACTCCAATTTTTCTGGAAATAGGCTCATTCTCCAACTCCCCCCAAATCAACAAGTTGAGTTTTACCGTTTTGAAATCCATTCAGCCGTTCTCATGTTCTGGCGATATCACTTTTAGCATAGCTTTGCATAGATCATTGAATCCTATTAGACCAATAGTATCGCGTTCAAAAATGACCAACGAGTTTCGATATTTGTCCTATTTAAAACTTGACTCTTCTGTAGTTATATCGTTTACTAATACTGGTGGAAAATGTAAAGCTGTGATTTTCTAGGTCGATAAGATTAGGAACTACACTTTCATTCCGGCGTAATAGTCAAGGAAGTTTGCTGCCGTAACATGGCCGAAGCAGGCAACACTCTTTTCAGATCCTGGTTGGCCCTCTCAGTCTGCCCGTTGCTCTGAGGGTGAAACCCTGAAGATAAACTGACACTCGCCCCCCAAAAGATGGCAAAACTCTCTCCAGAATTTGGAGATAAACTCGAAATCGAGAGCGATGTTGGAACAGGGTCTCGAAGGGACTGACAGCGGCTCTAGCAGCCCCTCAGGGGGTCGACTGGCAGTCTTGGCACGCGCACAGGCTGAGCAGGTCAAAACAAATTCTCAAGTGTCGCGGGCCATGGAAGGCCACCAGAACCGTTGTTTAACAAGAAATTTAGTGCGATTGATTCCTGGATGACAAGCCACGTTGGAACAATGAGACCACTGAATAACGTCGGACCGTAGATTCTCCGGCACAAATAATCGACCCAGCGGGCACTCTGACGGGGCCGTTACCCCTTCTACGGCTGCGCGGACCTTAGCTTCCACCTCCCAAGTGAGAGTGGAGATAACCCGTCTCTCAGGAATAATGCGCTCGGGAGTGGAAGGACGTTCTGAACTATCAAAAACACGAGAAAGCGCGTCGGGCTTGATGTTCTTAGTCCCCGGACGGTAGGAGATGGAGAAATCAAAACGACCGAAAAAAAGAGCCCACCGAGCCTGCCTGGAGTTAAGCCGTTTAGCGGACCTGATGTATTCAAGGTTCTTATGATCGGTCCAGACGATTAAGGGAACCCCCGAACCCTCTAACCAGTGACGCCATTCCTCCAATGCTAATTTGACTGCCAACAGCTCTCTGTTACCAATATCGTAATTGCGTTCGGCTGCCGACATGCGATGGGAAAAAAAAGCGCAAGGGTGCATCTTGTCGTCTGAGGGGGTACGCTGGGAAAGAACCGCACCTACCCCCACCTCTGACGCGTCGACCTCCACCACAAACTGACGTGTAGGATCAGGGGCAACGAGAATGGGAGCAGAAACGAAGCGGCTCTTGAGGTTGGTAAATGCAACGTTAGCCGCATCAGACCACCTGAACGCCATTTTGGAGGAGGTCAAGGCAGTCAGAGGAGCGGCTAGTTGGCTGAAATTGCGAATAAAACGCCGGTAAAAATTGGCGAACCCCAGAAACCTCTGTGGGAATCAGGGGTTGGCCTATCCACCACAGCCTTAACCTTATCGGGATCCATGCGTATTCCCTCGGACGAGACGATATACCCCAGAAATGGAACAGACTGTGCATGAAACTCGCATTTCTCTGCCTTGACAAAAAGCCCATTCTCTAGCAGCCTCTGGAGTACTCGCCTGACGTGCTGAACGTGTTCCTGGAGAGAAGAAGAAAAAATCAATATGTCGTCCAGGTAGACATAAATGAATTGATCAACCATATCTCTCAGCATGTCATTAACGAGAGCCTGAAAGACCGCGGGCGAGTTGGACAAGCCGAAGGGCATGACCAAGTATTCAAAGTGCCCCCTGGGGGTATTAAAGGCGGTCTTCCACTCATCCCCCTTCCTAATACGGACCAAATGGTAGGCATTGCGCAAATCCAATTTAGTAAAGACGGGTGCTCCCAGCAGCCTCTTGAAAGCTGAATCAATGGCAAAAGATAAGTATTCTTTACTGTGATGTTGTTCAGCCCTTGGTAGTCAATACAAGGTCGCAGAGAGCCATCCTTCTTCTTAACAAAAAAGAAACCTGCCCCAGTGGGAGAAGAGGAAGGACGAATGAGCCCGGCTGCTAGAGAATCAGAAATATATTTCTCCATGGCCTCCCTCTCAGGAATAGAAAGAGAGTATAACTTGCCCTTAGGCGGAGACGTACCTGGCAATAAGTCTATGGCACAGTCATAGGGACGATGCGGAGGAAGAGAAGCAGCCCTGGACTTACTGAACACTTCCTTCAGGTCGAGGTACTCCTTAGGCACGTTAAACAGATTCACCGACTCATCCTGCAACAGAGAACGAGACACAGAAGGACATGCAGACAAGAGACAATTGGCAAAACAAGACTCGCCCCAAGAGGAAACGGAATCTTGGCCCCAATCCACTCTCGGATTGTGGAGCGCCAGCCAAGGGTGACCCAGAACCACAGGAACCAGGGGGGAGGTAGTGAGGAGGAAGGTGAGCTCCTCCTTGTGGTTTCCAGAGGTAATCATAGTGACAGGGAGAGTGGAATGAGTGATACTAGGGAGATACTGCCCATTCAAGGCGTTAACAGATATCTGGCAGCTGAGAGGAGTGACAGGAATGTTGAGAAGGCGAGCAAAGTTCCAGTCCATAAAGTTACCTTCTGCCCCGGAGTCCAGTAAGGCCTTGCAGTTGTGAAACTCGGTTGTCCACTGTAGTCTCACCGGGAGGAGAGTCATCGAAGAAGGGTTACTCCGTGATAATCCGCGCGACAGTACCCCTCGCTCTACTGTCGGGCCTGCCCTTTTAACCGACAGTTAAAAAGAAAATGACCAGCAGCACCACAGTACAGACAGAGACCTTAGATCTTCTCCTCTCTCTCTCCTCCCGGGAGAGCCGAGCTCTACCCACCTGCATGGGTTCATGATCGAGAGTAGGACTGACCGTGTTGCTGACCGCGTTGACAGGGTGGACAGGAAATTCCAACATCGTGGACTGACGAGTTAACTGATCGCGACGCTGAAGTCGGGAGTCCACTCTGAGAGCCAGGGAGATAAGACCGTCCAGATCTGCGGGTAATTCCAGGGTGAAGATCTCCTTCTGAACACGGTCAGCCAACCCATGCAGGAACATGTCCCACTGCACCGCCTCGTTCCACTTACACTCGGCAGCCAGTGTTCGGAACTCGATCGAATAGTCCGAGACAGTACGATCCCCCTGTCGTAAATCTGCCAACACACTGGCTGCCTCGCGTCCCATGACGGCACGATCGAACACTCGTCTCATTTCCTTGGAGGGAAGATGGAACGAGACACAGCAAGGATGTTGGTTTGCCCACACCGCCGTCCCCCATTGGGCGGCACGCCCGGAGAGCAACATCAACACTAAAGCCACCTTGGATGTCTCAGTAGCGAAGGTGACAGGCTGTAGTGAGAAATACATGGAACATTTAGTTAGGAACGCTCTGCAAAGGTTCGGCTCACCAGCGTAGACCTCCGGCGTGGGTAGACGAGGCTCATGTTGAACGTAGCGATTCTCAGGAGCGGGAGGGGGAGGCGGTGGTGGGGAGGGCGCAGCGGACGATCTCAGTTGTTGCAGTTGACTGGTGAGCTCGGACACCTGCGTCACTAAGGCTTGCATGGCCCGACCGATAACCAGCAGCTGCTCATATTGTTGGTCCATGCGAGTGTTGTTAGCAGCCAAAATGACCTGAAGTGTCGGTGCATTCGCTGAATCCATCGTTGGTCAGATCGTTCTGTCAGAATGAAGAGTCTGGATTCAAAAGCGAAATGCAAGATAAACAGTTTATTTATAAAGCAGGCGGTTGAATGATCACAGTTGGTCAGATAGCCGGTCGAGCCCGTGATGGAGATAGCCAGTAACGCAGGAACCAGTGGACAACCGAGTGCAGACAGCCAGGAACAGGATCGACAAGGGGCCATGAGACCAGAATCCAAACAGGATGAGCACAGAGGGAGAGACGGGAAACAGCCAGGACGGACAAAAACAACCAAACGATCTGACAACGGAGGACAAACAAAGCAGATCTTAAATAGCAGCGCTGATGAGCTACAGCTGCACCTGATCGGCTCATCAGCGAAAGCCAGCCACACCCACAGTCATACACACACACACACACACACACACACACACACACACACACACACACAGCGCGCAGGTACACAGACACACACACACACACACACACACACACACACACACACACAGCGCGCAGGTACACAGACACACACACACACACACACACACACACACACACACACAGATGAGCAAAATGAGTAAGTGAGCCCTTGAACCGTGACACTTTATTGGCTGAATAATATTTACTAATAATATTTTATAATAATATTTTAACTTTTTAATGTTGAGCGTTTTTAACTGTTGAATAAATGCTGACGCGGGACAAAATGCCAGATTTCCCAACATGTTGAACTGAGCAATGCCATTGTACCATTTTAATAGGCTACTTTTAAACGCATATAGCTCAGTAATGTCAGTTTTATGTATTTTCTGAGAGGGGATGGGATTTTTGTTGGAAAGTCGGGGAGAGACGCACACTTCGATTAGACTGGATAAACACATGCAGCATCTTAATTGTTAAGAAAATGGTATTCTTAATAAATGTCTCGAATATTTTGATTATGTCCAATGCTTCTCTTTCTTTTTGGAATTATTAGACACATTTCACTATTTTTTTCAAATGCCTAGGTCTGTTTAATTTCCTTAATTATAAAATTTCTAGCACTATTTTTAAATGTTTATTCAAGCAATAATATATAAATTATCTCATATGTATGCTTGTTTAAAACCAGATTAAAAACAAATTCCAAGTAAACTTTTTTCTTTACATTTCCAGAGAGTGAAACGAACGAAATTAAACACTACTTAATAAATTCAAGGCTCCTTATTCATTTGATACAACTATTATAGCTATAGGCTACAATATATATATAACATAATATTATTTTGTCATATTCATGATTTCTGAATTTATATAGCCTATGAAAATTTCGTTTTGAAGTGCATTCCTTATGTTTATATAAGAAAATTCGTTAACCTAGCCTATAAGTTGATTTAATATTCTTGATAATTTTTAGAAGAAGTAAAAGTTAAGAAAAAAGGAATTAGCTTGTAGTCTATATATATTTAGGGCTATAGGCTAATCTTTTTCTTACATTTTATCACACTGTAGATCACATATTTATTACACATATTTAACATCGGAGAATCACTGACATAATTAAGAGTAGGCTACTTCGAAAATGAAACTATTTAAATCTGTATAAAGGAAAGACAAAATAAATCACAACAAGAACAATCTGTATTTTTCTTGTAATCAAGTACATTTCTTTTGACAAAATACCCAATTAATGCCGAATGATGTTTGACAGTGAACGCATCTTCACCGCAGCCGCATATAATCGCTGGTGTCAGTCGCAAATATTAAACATGCGGGTCGAGTACAATATTTTCTTTTTCTTTTTTTGCGGGCGGGTTAGTTGAAAACGTCGGTCGGGTTCGGGTTGTTTATACATTGACCCGCGCATCACTGATAGCCTGCCCTGCTATAATGAATGTACGTCAAAGCGGTAAAAAACAAAAAACACTAGCATCAACGTTAACTGTTGTCCTTACTTTGATCGACCCACTAAACATTAGATGTCTGACGGACGTCTAGATTACGTCAATATTCAAAAACGACGTACAAAAGACGTTGTTTGAACGTGTCTTTCACATCTTTGCGCAGTGGGGACTTTTATGGATTCACTAGCGAACTTGAAGTGACTTACACTTTTCTTTGAAAAAAAGCTCCCCATGTCTAGCTTCTTCTTTTTTTTTTTTTTTTGCCGCCATCCTCACATGTATGTCACCCAACACACCTTCTTGCACGGGAAAAAAATCCACTGCATTTGGTGCTGCTTGTATCTGAAAGCAGCCATAGCCTCTCACATGATAGCAGGGAAAGGCACAGCCAATCAAAATGTTCATATGTGTTTTGGGGGCGGGAGGACTCAAGGAGAGAACGTGATTTATCCCTTTCTGCGTGTCTAGGTTAATGTTGACAGCGCAATTTTTTTTAAGTGGATTAAATCATTGGTGGGGACATTTCAATGATCGGAGGATATTGGTGGGGACACATCCCCTCCGTCCACCATAAATCTATGCCCCTGGGCTGAATGGATTTCAAAACGTAAAACTCAACTTATTAACTCGGGGGAGTTGGATAATGAGCCTATTTCCAAAAAAAGTGGAGTGTTCCTTTAAAACAGACTAAATATTTCTATTTCAGATAAATTCAGTTCTTCTGAACTTTCTATTCATCAAAGAATCCTGAAAAAAATCTACTCAGCTGTTTTCAACATAATAAATGTTTTTTGAGCAGCAAATCAGCAAATAAGAATGATTTCTGAAGGATCATGTAATGATGCTAAAATGCAGCTTTGAAACCACATTAATAAATTACATATTAAAATATATTCAAATGGAAAACAGTGTTTCAAAATATTACTGTCTTTGCTTTACTTTGGATCAAATAAATGCAGGCTTGGTGAGCAGAAGAGACTTCTTTAAAAACATTAAAAATCTTACTGTTCAAAAACTTTTGACTGGTAATGTACATTTTCAAAACTGATTTCATACTTACATTTGTATTGGCAGCAAACTGTTAAAAAACAAAAAATCATGGCTGTGTCACAGAATATTATTGCAACATCTTTAATTTAACAACAAACGTGATTTGAAACACATCTTGCATTATTTGCTATGGAATTATAATGTTCTCATTACGTATGATCTTGCATTTTGAAACATTGATTATGTGAAATAAAACATTTACAACTGTATTGAAAACATTAGATCAATTTGAAGTGTTTGACTGTTCAGTTTTTATGGCATTTTATACTAGATATTTTGAAAATGTACACTTTACATGTGAAAACTGCATCAAAGCAATTAAACAAACATTTGAAGGTCCCCATGAGGAAACAGGCTTATAAATCATGCACAATGAGTTTTTTTGATGAAGTAAAAGTATGCACAATCTCCTGTGAGGGCTAGGTTTAGGTGTAGAGTAGGTGTAATGAGTTTTTTTGAGAAATGTCCCCACAAGGTCAAAATCTACTGGTATTCCTATCCTTGTGGGGACATTTGGTCCATACCAGGTACACACACACACACACACACACACACACACACACACACACACACACACACACACACACACACACACACACACACACACACACACACTCACAAAACTCATACAGGTTTGGAACAACTTGAGGTTAAGTAAATGATAGAATGATTTTTCATTTTTGGTTGAACTATCCTTTTAATGATATGGAGATTAAGATATGGAGCAACAAAAAAAAAACATAATCATTGTGCTAACCTTGATTAATTTTCCTGCAGTCTGATTATTATTCATGTAGACTTAATTATACTACTTCAGTAAATCAATAATATGTTTTGCATACAAGGAATAATATTTTCTTTGTCAAACTCTGTTGAATTTTAGACAGAGTGTGCTGTTTGTGAGAGCTAAAATGTAAAACACAACATTGATTCTGTTCTTGTGTGACACTAAAATGATAATTTAAAAACACACACCCAAATAAAACTGATGAGAAAATCAGTTTGTTTAAATTTTTTCACATTAGCAGATGCTTTTTAGTTGTTAAAAGCATGTTCTCAGCATATACAGAAGACAATAATATGCACACTTCAGAACTAACAATACAATATTCATATTACAGACAGAACATGTTGCAAATGTATGTGTAATTTCAGAAACACTTTGTCAGTCACTACACTATATTATGACCAATGTCACCTTATCACCATGTTAGCACTGGTGATACAGAATGTGTCATTTTCCTTGGAAGATTTAATTTAACACCAATTTCTGGAAGAGAAATTGATATGAACCAAGATGTCAGCCTGCCATGTGCAATTTGCCCGTGAAATTGTTTGTAGTTCCAGTAAATCACATTTCTGACACTAACATTTAAAATGAAATTGCCCATATCTTGCAATAAACCGCAAATAAAACATTTCCAGGTATAAAGTTTCTCGAAATCTAGTGCAGATAAATTGCTTTGTTTTTCTTAGTCTAGAAAAATTATCATATTCAAAAAGCCATTTTTCATTTTACCAGTAATTATCAGTTTTTTTTTAAAGAGTTAAAATAAGGTTAACTTGTCAACATTATAAGACATTAAATGCTAAAATATGGACAAAACCAGTGACTGGGTTGTTTTTGACCCAGCGGTTGGGTTAAATGTTTAATTTTCTCTACTATAGCTTAAAAATGTACTATATTTCTTGCCTAAAATGGTTGGAAATTAACGTTCAGTAATATGTTCAATAAATTGACATTTATTAATAAGTTAAATAAATATTAAATAAATAATATTTTTTATGTTGCTTATTAATAAATGTTCACCTTTTGATTATTGCTGATCCCTCTAGTAATTGATTTTTAACTTACAACCTATTTTAGGTTCATTTTAAGCCAACCATATAGTAATTTTTAAACAACAGTTGAGTTAAATAACTACCCAGAACTGCTGGGTCAACAACCCAGTTGTTGGGTTTGTCCATATTTCACCCAATTGGCATTAATTAATTGAAGTTTATGATAAATAAACATATTAAATGTTCATTTAATGACTGTTTTCATAAGATTTTACATTATTTTACACTGTAGTGAATGCTGCTTTTAAGTGGAGACACTGCAGGCATCTGTCAAATTTGAGATTTATGGCTTTTTGGTTTTTCATAAAGTGTTTTTTCAGACTAGTGGAAGGAAAACATCCAAAAGACACTGAGTGTTTCTTTTATAGCACTTTATCTATTTGTGTCACTAGATTTCAATTACAATTAATATTTTTAAATCCTGTTTTCTCATAAAAGCCATAAATCTCCACTTTGGTATAGCACTTACACACACTAAACTTCACATTTTTATTCCTGTCTATAAAGGTTTTTACAGAGGGATTTGTTCATATATAATTGTTTTGATTATATACAATTTATTCCATTCAAAATTGTGAAGATATAGTTTTTTCTGTCTTTTCTAAATTATGGAGTGACAAAAATGAGATACCCAAAATTCCCTTTGTAGAAACTTTTGACTCTAATGTGTAAAGAAATAAACAAGAATTTTAAAACCGACTTCATCCAGTGTTTAGATGTTTGTACTAGAAATGTATGCAAATCAGTGCATATTTCATTAAACAATGCCTCATTTGCATATTTAAACCTAACATTTGAGAAAACTTGTAATACAAAAAATGTTTGCAATTATCTGTGTAATCAATCAACTGGGTAAGCAAAGTGATAATATTAGTTTTTTTGTTTTGTTTTTGTTTTTACCATATTTACCTGCATTGTCTTGCCTTAAAGGAACACTCCACTTTTTTTTGGAAATAGGCTCATTCTCCAACTCCCCCCGAGTTAATAAGTTGGGTTTTACCGTTTTGAAATCCATTGAGCCGTTCTCCTGTTCTGGCGATATCACTTTTAGCATAGCTTAGCATAGATCATTGAATCCTATTAGACCAATAGCATCACATTCAAAAATGACCAACGAGTTTCGATATTTGTCCTATTTAAAACTTGACTCTTCTGCAGTTATATCGTGTACTAAGACCGGTGAAAATGCAAAGCTTCAATTTTCTAGGCCGATAAGATTAGGAACTACACTCCCATTCCGGCGTAATAGTCAAGGAAGTTTGCTGCCGTAATATGGCTGAAGCAGGAGCAGTAATACCACGCAGCACATGTGCAAATGCTAAACTAGCTGGGAACTCATTTCTGATAATACTCCGCCTGCTTCGGCCATATTACGGCAGCAAACTTCCTTGACTATTACGCCGGAATGGAAGTTTAGTTCCTAATTCCCAAGTTTTAAATACAACAAATATGGAAACTCGTTGGTCATTTTTGAACGTGATGCTATTGGTCTAATAGTATTCAATGATCTATGCTAAGCTATGCTAAAAGTGATATCGCCAGAACAGGAGAACGGCTGAATGGATTTCAAAACGGTAAAAATCCACTTATTAACTCTGGGGGAGTTGGAGAATGAGCCTATTTCCAAAAAAAGTGGAGTGTTCCTTTAAGGGGAGACACTGCAGGCAAAAACACAGTTTTTTCATGCACCTGTCAAATTTGTGATTTGGGCTTTTTTTTTTTTTTTTTGGTTCATAAAGTGTTTTTGTCAGACTAGTGGAAAGAAAACATCCAAAAGACACTGTTAAGTGTTTCTTTTATAGCACTTTATCTATTTGTATCACTAGATTTCAATTACAATTCATATTTTTAAACCTTGTTTTCTCAAAATGATTTTTTTCTCCTACACTGAGCCATAAATCTCCACTTCAGTAACACTTACACACACCAAACTTTACATTTTTATTCCTGTCTATGTCCTTAAGGTTTTTACTGAGAGATTTGTTCATACATAATTAGCTTGATTTCATACAACATTTTATTCCCCCAAAGAATTGCTAAAATGCAAAAAGAATTGCAAAAATATAACGTTTTCTGCCTGTTCTTAGTATTTTTTGAAAGAATTGCAAAAATATAAAGTTTTCTGCCTGTTCTTAGTATTTTTTGAATTATGGAGTGACAAAATGACATACCCAAATTCCGTCTGTAAAAACTTTTTACTCTAATATGTCAAAAAACATTATATATAACTGCACCACTGTAGTGCGTTTAGATCAGGCAATGCTCTGTGATCTAGGTAAAGTAATAAATATGTGGGCTATTTGTTGCGTCAGATGTGTTGGAAACTGTCAAATGAATGTGTTTGCAAGACAGTGACGCTCAAATCACGTTATTTGCCTTCCTATCGACCTTAGTCAAGCAATGTTCTTCTAGTGTCTGGTATGATGATCAAATCATTAGTTTCCTCATTAGTCATGTGGCAGGTTGGAGCTGACATGTCAGCATGATGTGAATGAGTGAATTAAAACACTTTGACAGCAGGCCTGTTATGTAAGTCTGTTCATCCATGCTGCTTGGTGGATTGGAACACAATGTGTTAGTTTTGAGGTGTGTGAAGAAGAAATTATAAGGCTTTTTTCCAACCCTTTTTCCCCTGTTTAAAATATTAACAGTTGCAAAGACAATTTAGGCAAACGTATGTTCCTTTTATGATTCATCATATAGAAAATGTAACACAATAGAAACAGAAATTTCTTTTAATAACACATGACTTAAAAATAAAGGTGCTTCACGATGCCATAAAAGAACCTTTTTTTGTCTGAATGGTTCCATAAAGAACCTTTAACATCTGAAGAACATTTCTGTTTCACAAAGGATTCTTTAAGGTGAAAGAAGGTTTTTCAGATTATAAAAAGGTAAGAAAGACACGGTTCTTTAAAGAACCTTTGACTGAATGGTTCTTTGTGGAACCAAAAATGGTTCTTCTATGGCATCGCTGTGAAGAACCTTTTAAAGCACCTTTTTTTAAGCGTGAAACATGGCCTTAAGTGGCTTGTTGCTTTTATAATATTCAAATTTGCTGCTTAAAAAAAAATATTATTAATATGTTGAAAACAGCTGAGGATGATTTTTTCTCAAGTTTCTTTAATGAATAGAAAATTCAGAAGAACAGCATTTATCTGAAATAGAAATTTTGCAACATTATAAATGTCTTTATCATCACTTTTGATCAATTTAAAGCATCCTTGATAAATAAAAGTATTAATTTCTATCATTTCTCCCAAAAAAAGAATAATACTGACTCCAAGCTTTTGAATGGTATAGTGTATAATGTTACAAAAGCTCTTCTTTCAGATAAATGCTGACTTTTGGATCTTTCTATTCATCAAAAAATCCTATAAAAATTTACTCAACTGTTTTAAAATTTGATGATAATAATAAAAATGTTTATTGAACAGCAAATGAGCATATTATAATGATTTCTGAAAGATTATGTGTCACCGAGGACTGGAGTAATGTTGCTGAAAATTTAGCTTTGATCACAGAATTACATTTTAAAATATATTCAAGAAAGCAGTTATTTTAAATAATAAAACTATTTAACAATTGTACTGTTTTTTGTACTTTAAGTAAATTCAGGCTTGGTGAGCAAAAGAGACTTCTTTAATGAAAACATAATAAATCTCACTGTTCAAAAACTTTTGACTGGTAGTGTACACTCTTAAAAATAAAGGTGCTTCAAAAGGTTCTTCGCAGCAATGCCATAGAAGAACCATTTTTGGTTCCACAAAGAACAATTCAGTCAAGAACCATCTCTTTCTTACCTTTTTAGAATCTGAAGAACCTTCTTTCGCCACAAAGAACCTTTTGTGAAACAGAAAGGTTCTTCAGATGTTAAAGGTTCTTTATGAATGGAACCATTTAGACAAAAAAAGATTCTATATATATATATATATATATATATATATGTATGAGATTTGAGAATTGCTTTGAAGAACCTTTTAAAGCACCTTTTTTAAAGAGTGTAATGTGGCCTCGAGTGGCTTATTGCTTTTATAAACGGTGGCAACAGTGATATGATAAGACACAAATGAATATAATTACATTTATTCTTAATGAACGGTTCTACTGCCAAAAGATATAGCTTATTAGCTTCCAACTAGAGCTATTTATAGCAACGGCTTCACACATAACTAATGCAATCAGATTTTATACACCAAACTATTAATTTCATAATATGTTTTAACATTTTATAGTAGCTCTTTTAAATGTGCTGGAAATTTCACACCTGCACAATCACTGTAAAAAGGCAAAACAAGCCGCTGACTGCCCTGATTTGATGGCCTAATATTGATTCAGCCCTACAAACCATTAATTTAGTCAATAACAAAGCCAGGTCATTTAGATGTTACCACTACTGCAAAGTATCATTAATATAAAGACAGCTGCTTTGAGTGTGTTAATCTGAAAACATATATGAATCAGTGTGGATGAGAAGATGCTGTCTGTGGGAATATGTGCTCATGACAGAAATACATTTTCATGATCTTGTTTATTATATATCTCTACATTTGGTTACTAACACGGAGAGAGATGTGAGAAAGAGAAAGCGAGAGAAATTAGTGTGTGTGTGTGTGTGTGTGTGTGTGTTTGTGCACGTGTGTGTGCATAATTCTTCCTGTGTAGCAGCTATTTGCCTTTAATGGAGGTGCGGAGCAATAATACACACTCACACAGACACATACGCACATTTACTTAGTTATCTGAATGAGGACATTTCATGTACTTCAGCGTTTTTTATTTCTTTGAATCATTGTCTTAAATGTTTATGAATGAATATTTATTTTTACTCATACACACGGTAATATATACTTAAAGCATGCATTATACATATAGACAACAGCATGTCAAATATTAGGTACAGTATAGGCCTATATCCAAGTATATATATATATATATATATATATATATATATATATATATAGATAGATAGATAGATAGATAGATAGATAGATAGATAGATAGATAGATAGATAGATTGAATATATTTTAAATTGTAATTTATTCCTGTGATTTCAAAGCTGAATTTTTAGCATCATTACACCAGTCACATGATCCTTTAGAAAATATTCTAATATTCTGATTTAATGCTTAAAAAAATTTATTATCATTATTATGTTGAAAACAGCCAAGTAGAATTTTTTTGTCTTTGATGAATAGAATGTTCAGAAGAACAGCACTGATCTGACATAGAAATCTTTTGTAACATTAATGTCTTTATCATCACTTTAGATCAATTTAAAGCATCCTTGCTAAATAAAAGTATTAATTTCTAAAATTTCTTTCCCATAAAAAAAAAAAAAAAAATTATACTGACTCCACTCTTTTCAATGTTATAGTGTGTAATGTTACAATATCTTTTTATTTCAGATAAATTCTGATCTTTGGATCTCTCTATTCATCAAAAAATCCTGAAAAAATGTATTCAACTGTTTTAAAAATTGATAATAATAATAATAAAAATATTTCTTGAACAGAAAATCAGCATATGTGACCCTGGACCACAAAACCAGTCATGAGTGTAAATTTGTCGAAATTGAGATTCTTACGTCATCTGAAAGCTGAGTATATAAGCTTTCCATTGATATATTGTTTGTTAAAATAGGACAATGTTTGTCTGAGATGCAACTATTTGAAAACCTGGAATCTAAGGGTGCAAAAAAATCTAAATATTGAGAAATTCGCCTTAAAAGTTGTCCAAATGAAGATCTTAGCAATGCATATTCCTAATCAAAAATCAAGTTTTTATATATTTATGGTAGACAATTTACAAAATATCTTCATGGAACATGATCTTTACTTAATATGCTAATGATTTGTGGCATAAAAGAAAAATCGATCATTTTGACCCATACAATGTATTTTTGGCTATTGCTACAAATATACCCATGCTACTTAAGACTGGTTTTGTGGTCCAGGGTCACATATTAGAATGATTTCTGAAGGATCATGTGACACTGAAGACTGGAGTAATGATGCTGAAAATTTAGCTTTGATCACAGGATTAAATTACGTTTTAAAATTTAATAAAATTGAAATCTGTTATTTTAAATAATAAAAATATTTCATAATTGTACTGTTTTTTGGTACTTGGATCAAATAAAGGCAGCCTTGGTGAGAAGAGACTTCTGAATTAAAATAAAAAAATCTCACTGTTCAAAAACTTTTGACTGGTAGTGTGTGTGTATATATATATATATATATATATATATATATAGCCTACCCACTATATATGCACTCTACTAAATATTTTAATTACATGCGTCATTATCTGAGGTTTAACAAGTTATGGAATAGGTTTTTTTATTCTTCAGTGAATCATTTCTCTTTTATCATATTCCTGAGGGTGGGGGCGTCATGGAGATCCTCAAGAAGCGGATGGTCAGATGAAATGGCACACAGAGGAAACATGAACACCTCGAGCATTTACGGCACATTCGGCCGCTTCTTCCCTAACAACTTTTCTCTGTGGGAGCATCTCCAAAAAAACTGGACTGGCCGAGATTTGACGCCTTTCCCCATCGACTTTCTGTTTGCAGGTCACGAACCGGACACTATAGTTTTAATGGTAATGTATGTGATATCTTTCGTGACCGGACTCGTGGGGAATATAATGGCTCTGTGGGTCCTGACGCGCCGGAGGAATCGTTTGTCTGGAGCCTCAGCCACCAGGAGACTCCTGGTCAACCTGGCGGTGTGCGACATGATGGTGGTGTGCGTCTGCATGCCGGTTAATTTAGGACATCAGGTGTATAACGCCTGGGTGTTCGGAGACTTTTTATGCCGAGCTGTGCCGTTCGTTCAGGCGGTTTCAGTCTCCGCAAGCGTTCTGAGTCTGGCGGTGATTAGTTTGAACAGATACTACAGCGTCCACAGTCCACTGCACGCCAGGTCTTTCTTCACGGCAAGAAGAATGATATGTATGATAGCTGTGGTGTGGGTTGTTTCTTCTGCATTGTGTTTGCCGTTATTTTTCATGAACACAACTAAGACGCTTTCCCTTCTAGACGGGCTGCACACTGTGACCGTGTGCGTGGAAAGCTGGTCTAAAGTCAAACTGCGCCAGGGTTACAACTTTTTACTCTTCTGCGCGTTGTATGGATTCCCGGTGGTCTTTAACCTAATCATCTGCTTCCTGACCGGTTGGAAACTGAGTAGAGGAGGCACAGCATCAATATCAGATCCCAACCAACTCGCTCTGACCTCCTCTTCAACATCGCGTCTGAAAACGCGCAAGAGGATCGCCAAAATGGTCTTCGCACTCGTGCTGCTTTTCACTTTCTCCTGGCTGCCACTCTACGCCGTGGACATCTGGATCGATTCCAACATTCCCAGCTCTCCTGATCGAAACGACGAGCTGAGCGACGTTGAGCATCATTGGATTCTCCAAAGCAGACCCTTTGCGCAATGGCTGGGTCTCACCAACTCATCACTCAATCCGCTCTGCTACTGTTTCGTTGGAAACTTGTACAGATCGGCCAAAAGGTCAGAGAAAGCTACAGGGAGAAGATGTCATCGGTTTTGAGTCTGACCAATAAATCTTCAATTAGAAATTCTGCGTCTAATAAAATCCAGCAGCACAGCTCTGGCTCATCCAAGAGATTTGCTTCAGAATCAAGGAGTTATAAGCTGACCAGAAGTAAAAGCTTATCTTCGTCGACCGTATGTGAGAGTATTTGACTTGGGGAGGATGAGAATGTGAAGACAGACTACAAACAAAGATTGAAATGTTAATAGGGTGATTTTTAATAGCGTTAATTAATAAGTCATTAGTAAATATCAAATGCTGCTTAATAGAGTAGAAGCTCATGCACATTTCACTCTAAATATATTTTAAAAGTTTCTTTGATGCTACAGGAAACATGACATGCTTCGATTTTGCATCGATTTATTATTTGTATTTTTTTATAAATTCAACTTAGACTATAATAGGCTACATAATGTATTGTTCTTAATAAATTAAAGATGTTTTAAAAACGTATTAATTAAAGTTATCATAAAGTATTAATGTAAATTATATATTTATCTTGGCTGTTGTTGTTTTCTTTTGTTATTATTTTCAGTTGAATAAATGAACATCATTTGTTCTCAGTCCGCATGAGTGGAAAATTGTGGTCCGATTTGCAGGGACAAACTCAGAGGGTGTGGCTCAAGTCAAGATTAATAGTACCACTGAGAGGCTTTAGCCTAATGTGTGGTTGTCTGTTATTCCCACCAACTCCTCCCTGGCAGAAATCTGAAGAGCCCTAAATAATGAATATGGGTAGTTGACAAACAGTCAGTAAATTGCTTTTTTTGTGAAAGGCCATTTTGAAGAAGAAACGCATATATTTATGTAGATCTTTGAGAAAATATAAATGGTCACTTACTTCGTCAATTCTTTCATTGTCTATTATTTTATTTTATTTTTATTTTTTAAATTTTTACTGAACTGAATCATAATTGCAAAAAATGAATAAAAATAAAAACTCTTAATAATATACAAATAGCATGAGATGGATTTATCTTCATTGTTAGACACTTATTTTCATATTGTGCTATTTAATTAATATTAAATTATAATGAACAGCATTGACTTGCTGGACAATTTCAAGACAAACATTTGACAACAAGATAAACTTTTCTGTCATACCTTCAAAACTGTTACCATTGGACATCATACTAAAGGTTAGAAATGGTAAGTATTTCTATTTAATTTTGAACATACGAAAGTAGGAAGAAAGTTTAATTTCGTTTTTATAGAAACAATATCAACATGTTTTTTAAACAAAACAAAATATTTTTTCCCGCTACTGTATGTGTGACACAGCTAAATATGATTTATATTCAAACTATCAAAATGTGAATACATTTTTAAAACTACACTCTTAAAAATAAAGGTGCTTCAAAATGCTCTTCAAGCGATGCCATAGAAGAACCATTTTTGGTTTCACAAAGAACCATTCAGTCAAAGGTTGTTTAAAGAACCATTTCTTGCTTTTCTTGTATATTCTGAAGAACCTTATTTGCCACAAAGAACCTTTTGTGAAACAGAAAGGTTCTTCAGATGTTAAAGGTTCTTTATGGAACCATTTAGACAGAAAGGTTCTTCTATGGCATCGTGAAACACCTTTATTTTTATGAGTGTATGGCTACTCTTTTTTAAGGCATCATTTTGATTCTATTTACTTTCTGCATCGTTCTCTTAGGATCTCCTCCTTTGGGTTGGATCCCTGTTAATGTTCTGTCTATATTTCCGTGTCCTCTCTCTTCCGCTAATTTCTCTCCCTCAATTCTTTCTCTCTCAAAAACAAAGCATCACATTATATACTTATTTTCATCACACTTTATAACAGTACAAGCTTTCTGCAAAAACATCAGAAAATAGTTTAATTAATGTAGTTATTACATTTAAGAACACTGAAATG
>NC_133382.1:10211814-10330841 GCF_049309525.1 Garra rufa | reverse complement strand
AATGGTCTTCGCACTCGTGCTGCTTTTCACTTTCTCCTGGCTGCCACTCTACGCCGTGGACATCTGGATCGATTCCAACATTCCCAGCTCTCCTGATCGAAACGACGAGCTGAGCGACGTTGAGCATCATTGGATTCTCCAAAGCAGACCCTTTGCGCAATGGCTGGGTCTCACCAACTCATCACTCAATCCGCTCTGCTACTGTTTCGTTGGAAACTTGTACAGATCGGCCAAAAGGTTCAGAGAAAGCTACAGGGAGAAGATGTCATCGGTTCTGAGTCTGACCAATAAATCTTCAATTAGAAATTCTGCGTCTAATAAAATCCAGCAGCACAGCTCTGGCTCATCCAAGAGATTTGCTTCAGAATCAAGGAGTTATAAACTGACCAGAAGTAAAAGCTTATCTTCGTCGACCGTATGTGAGAGTATTTGACTTGGGGAGGATGAGAATGGGAAGACAGACTACAAACAAAGATTGAAATGTTAATAGGGTGATTTTTAATAACGTTAATTAATAAGTCATTAGTAAATATCAAATGCTGCTTAATAGAGTAGAAGCTCATGCACATTTCACTCTAAATATATTTTAAAAGTTTCTTTGATGCTACAGGAAACATGACATGCTTCGATTTTGCATCGATTTATTATTTGTATTTTTTTATAAATTCAACTTAGACTATAATAGGCTACATAATGTATTGTTCTTAATAAATTAAAGATGTTTTAAAAACGTATTAATTAAAGTTATCATAAAGTATTAATGTAAATTATATATTTATCTTGGCTGTTGTTGTTTTCTTTTGTTATTATTTTCAGTTGAATAAATGAACACCATTTGTTCTCAGTCCGCATGAGTGGAAAATTGTGGTCCGATTTGCAGGGACAAACTCAGAGGGTGTGGCTCAAGTCAAGATTAATAGTACCACTGAGAGGCTTTAGCCTAATGTGTGGTTGTCTGTTATTCCCACCAACTCCTCCCTGGCAGAAATCTGAAGAGCCCTAAATAATGAATATGGGTTGACAAACAGTCAGTAAATTGCTTTTTTTTGTGAAAGGCCATTTTGAAGAAGAAATGCATATATTTATGTAGATCTTTGAGAAAATATAAATGGTCACTTACTTCATCAATTCTTTCATTGTCTATTATATTATTTTATTTTATTTTTATTTTTTAAATTTTTACTGAACTGAATCATAATTGCAAAAAATAAATAAAAATAAAAACTCTTAATAATATACAAATAGCATGAGATGGATTTATCTTCATTGTTAGACACTTATTTTCATATTGTGCTTAAATTTAATTAATATTAAATTATAATGAACAGCATTGACTTGCTGGACAATTTCAAGACAAACATTTGACAACAAGATAAACTTTTCTGTCATACCTTCAAAACTGTTACCATTGGACATCATACTAAAGGTTAGAAATGGTAAGTATTTCTATTTAATTTTGAACATACGAAAGTAGGAAGAAAGTTTAATTTCGTTTTTATAGAAACAATATCAACATGTTTTTTAAACAAAACAAAATAATTTTTCTCTTAGTCAATCAGTATGTTACTGAAACTCTTCTAGCCCGCTACTGTATGTGTGACACAGCTAAATATGATTTATATTCAAACTATAAAAATGTGAATACATTTTTAAAACTACACTCTTAAAAATAAAGGTGCTTCAAAATGCTCTTCAAGCGATGCCATAGAAGAACCATTTTTGGTTTCACAAAGAACCATTCAGTCAAAGGTTGTTTAAAGAACCATTTCTTGCTTTTCTTGTATATTCTGAAGAACCTTATTTGCCACAAAGAACCTTTTGTGAAACAGAAAGGTTCTTCAGATGTTAAAGGTTCTTTATGGAACCATTTAGACAGAAAGGTTCTTCTATGGCATCGTGAAACACCTTTATTTTTATGAGTGTATGGCTACTCTTTTTTAAGGCAATGTTCTGTCTATATTTCCGTGTCCTCTCTCTTCCGCTAATTTCTCTCCCTCAATTCTTTCTCTCTCAAAAACAAAGCATCACATTATATACTTATTTTCATCACACTTTATAACAGTACAAGCTTTCTGCAAAAACATCAGAAAATAGTTTAATTAATGTAGTTATTACATTTAAGAACACTGAAATGATCCAAAAAGAATACAAAGAAAAACTAATTTTATTTGATTATTTAAAATGCTTCTTAAAGAGACCTTGTCCTCTGTTGTGATATCTTTGTCTTATGGTGTGACAGTACAGGCGTCACACCGGTGGACATTTTCTGTCACACCACAGAACATTTCAGCCTTTTGTGCTAATTAATGACCTTGCTATTCCAAGCTAACCTGTCATTAGCAGTTTGCAAGACATATTTTGCATAATTTGTTTAACATACTGTTTTTAATTTAAAATATAATTTAGGGGTGTCACACCAAAGGACAACAAAACGTAACACTTTTGTAGTGGTTCAAAAATAGTTAAATATTTGAACAATTCTGAGACAAAATTTTACATGTGCACATGTCATGGGCTTCAGTAACATAATCATGAATAGGGTCCTTCAACTAATAAGTTTTTTTTCTGGATTGTGTCACACCAGAGGACATGGTTTTCAGAGGCAAAATGTTGCAAGTTCCTATGCTTTCAGAAATATATGGATGGAAAAAAATGATTGCCATTTACTAAAATAGACATTTGTACAATTATGCCTGAGGTATTTATTAACATTTTTATGCTTTTCTTTTTAATTTATAAAAGGTGTAATTTATTGAATGCTTGAGACAGTCACGCCAAAGGACAATTTTGACATTTGGCTCAAAAATGTAAAAAAATCGAATAACAGTGCAGCTTTTATAACAACAGTTCCATGTAGGACAAATAAATGTTTAACGATTTACATCATTTTAAATAACAACAAACAAAATAAAAATAAAAATAAAAAAACACATAATGCTTTTGTTCCAGTGTTTGCTGTCGCACAAAAAAAGACTCAGTTGGAGGTAAATGAATTTATTTGGGGTAATTTCCTTATTCTGCTAGTTTGACTAATACAGATGATAATTTGTTGTCACTATAATGAGCACAGATGTACACTCTCTCATTGAATAGTGTAATTTTGACAACCACATTTCTACAATCTTCTGTGCAATAAATTAATTTCACATTAATCCAGACAAATACCATTCTAAGATTGAATCTAAGATTCTGTGCATGAAGATCTGGCTATTTTTCAGAAACTATAATTATGAAGCTTTGCATCATTAACTGAAAACTGACTGTGCATAATTTGCTCAGAAACGAATCTAGGCAAGATGAGTGCTGATTGTTGTACATTTGACATAAGCATCACTTTAGATGCTGATACTCTTATAAAAACCCAAATAAGCTGTGTAATTTCTGCTTTCGGCACATTTTATTGTTTTTGAGATAAACCTTAGTTTATAATTTTCAATTAACAGTAAACTGATAGTGATAATCAAGCTTAAAATGTGCACACATTGATAAAAGGATAAACAAAATAATTAATATTTCGAAGCTCATGCGAAGCACAAAAAGCTCTACTTGCAAATATAGCTCTTTTGCTAATATATTCCAGCTTTTTTCTCCTTCCTGTGTACTGAATAACCCTGATGCATTATCATTATTTAGATTTTCTACTGTTTATAGCAGGGAAAAAAGAGTGATAGGAACCTTTATTTTGCTCTAAAAGATCTCAAGAGTGTCCTATGATTACATTTATTTAAACTGAATGTCTAGTACAAATGGGTTCCTGTCAGTCATTGAAAACAAATGAGTCTCATAATGGATGTAGTGCCTCGGTTAATAACCTCAAAGAGCTTGTGCTGTCAACTATTCAGCCTTGTTTCAAAGCAAAAGCAACGTTCAGAGTGAAAACCTGTCATTTGATGTGGATTTAAAGCATTTTAACGCCTGATGTAGTGAATAAATAGACATATAGACAGTCTATAGGAAATATATATATATATATATATATATATATATATAATAGACAGTCTATAGGAAGAGAGCTATACTGTTTTCAAGCTGATCAGAAGTAAAAGCTTGACTTTGATGATTATTTGAGAATATTTGACTTGGGGAACATGAGAATGTACAGACAGACTACAAAAATGGAAATGTTAATAGGGTGATGCTTTATTGTAACTTTCAGTGACAAGTCATTATTTAACATCACATGCTGCTTAATAGAGTAGCAAAAGGAAAGTTAGGGAGTGAAAACTTGTCATTTGGTGTGGATTTAAAGGATTTTAACACCTGATGTAGTCAATAAATGCCACAATGTTTAATATTTTAGGATGATCCGAAATTTCCTGCAATAACTGGAGTCATTGTTATTTAGTGCGGTTGCTGCCACATTCTGCTTTGTAGTTTGAGGATGGAGGAGAAACTTCTCAATATTAAATAAATGTATTGAGGAGCACACTCAATAAATTATAGTTTGCTTTTTATCAGATTTTGGCTGGAGTTAGTCTCTCGCTCTCATCTGGACATCTAAAGCTATCCATCTGTAAAACAAGAAATGGGCTTCCTACCTTGTATCTCTTCAGTCCAGCTGCTGAGTCTAATTTAATGTGTCAGCGCTCCATGGGTTCTTTTCAGGGGTCCGTTATCTGAATGTTTAATTGTCCACCTTAAATAGAAAGAAGTGGTTTGGACAGATTCTGTATGAAGGTCTTCAAAAACAACATAAAAGACTTTTGAACCCTCTGTCATTAACTGACCAGTTAAAGGGCAGCATAGGTTATGACAACATTAAAGCACAATTTTGCATAAAATTTGCTGAAAGTTTATTTACCCTCAGGCCATTCAAGTTATAGACGGTGTTGGGCAAGTTACTTCCAAATTGTAATACATTATATATTATTAATTACTGTCACCCGTTCTATGCAGAAAGCGATCACCTAAACCCTCAAAAAGACGAAGCGCTCCCAAAGAAATTGTTTGTCCTGGTAAAAACAAATCGTTAATTAACTTAAATCTAATCTATTATTTACTAAAAATGTAACTATACATACAAGATATCGGTCACCGAGACACACAAGTCATATAATTGCTCACAGCACAAATCTCAGCAGTTTACTGGAGGATGAGTGGAATCAACCCAGCTGGAATAAAAGAACACGAGTTATGGCAAACGTGAACGTTATGCAAACGATTAATGAAACTTAACCCACCGGGGGATAGTGACAGCCTACACACCAACTCGAAGCCGCGAAAAAGATGCTATTCCAGCTACAATAAATAAATATTATTAACTGATATGCCCAACTCACTGCAAAATTAGCCAAAAAGCTAAAACATACCTTTCAGTTGGAAGTCTGCACGCACCAAGGGGTGGAGCTAGCCATGATGCATCCTAGGTAGCCCACTCGCAGCCTTTATATAACAAATTCCTGGATCTAAAAGGCTGTCAATCATAAATGCAGGGGAGGGAACTTGCCCACTTGGCCACAATCTGCCCCTAGTTAATGTATCGTCGCCCCGACGATAGACTACTAATCACAGACCACACAACTTAATTCTAGGGCCGAAACTTGGTAAAAACAGAATTGGATACAGAAACCCCTATTCTTGGCTCTACTACTTCAACTACTGCCCGTGGGAGATGGTAACGGTTAGAATCCTGACCAGCATTATTCCTTGTTTCCAAGAAGCCAAAATCTCTCCATTTACCGGGTCCACTTGCTGCAAGGCCCTCATATTACCTGCAAAACTAGGCAAGGCCGAGACCACAGATTTTGTCACGGTGCAAATTTTTCTACCCCCGATGCTTGCTTTACAACAGCTGGGAGCTCAGTTCCTGGCAACAATTCCCTTACCTCAAACGGGACTGAAAGATTCTGTCTCAACAATGCATCAGCATTTTTGTTACTTTTAACCGACTGATACCGGAGGTCAAAATCGAAAACTGCAGGCTCGGCAGCCCAACGTTGCTCGGTGGCCCCAAGCTTAGCATTGGCCAGATGGCTGAGGGGATTATTGTCTGTAAAGACAATGCACTTATGCCCTAATAGATATTCTCTAAATTTCTCTGTCATGGCCCACTTGAGTGCTAAAAACTCCAGCTTCATGGAGCTATAATTGGACATGTTGCGCTCAGTGGGCCGTAGACTACGACTAGCATATGCAACAGGTTGCACCTTACCTCCTTGCTCCTGAGACAGGACCGCCCCTAAACCCTGATAGCTAGCGTAAGCGAGAACTGGAGCGGTAGTAAGTCTACCCTTCAACTCAACAAATCTCTGCTGGCACTGCTCCGTCCAGGCATCAGAAAAACACTGACTCGCTCGAGTCCTGGGCTTAACAGCTGTCCATTCTGCCACCAACTTGTGCCGAGGGGCCGCCAACTTTGCGAAAACCCCCCCACAAAGTGGCGGTAGTAACTGGGAAACCCAATAATGAGCGCAATTCTGAAACGCTGGTGGGCCGTTGCCATTGAGCTACAGCCTCGATCTTCTGAGGATAAGTAGAAACTCCCTGCGCAGAAATTACATGTCCCAAATGTCTTGTATGGATTTACCAGGAGGCAGTAGTCTTTTGAGGCTTTATTGAAGAACAACTTAGAACAGCACAACTTATATCTCTCTTATCCAGTAACACACTTGCTCACTTGTTTTATCAGTGACTTACACATAAAGCACTTCTGGAGTGCCCCCTAGTGGGCTGGCTGGGTAATCAGGCATTGCATTAATACTGACACCTCCCCCTTTAAGTCAAATACTTTAGGTTACATATATTTTCCATAAACGTACCCAACACAATGAGTATTTAATTAACCAATTAAGAACTAGAACAATGTTCAATCAACCACAACATTACTCTGCCATTGCTGTCACACATCCCATTGAAGAATATTAATTATACATTCAGTTATTACCAAGTCTTGTCACATAACTCAATAAGTTATTACTCTTTTCTTTTGTCTTCTTTTTTTTTCTTCTTCTTCTATAGGTTCAGCCGCACTGCAGGCTTACTTACTCTGCCTGATCTAGTGATGTTAGGTTCCCTTGCAATGTTCTCTGCAGGTAAATCAGAGTCCACGTGAAGTTGAACTTTCTGCGATGACTGTTCTGAACTAACTTTCTGTGGTGATTGTTCTGAACTCTCCTCAGTTTTCATAGTAATTCCTGGAACCCCTTCTGGCAGCAACTGAAGATGCCTGCGATTTCTCCTTTTCTCTCCCTCCTTTTCACTGAAGATCTCGTATGACCTTGGAGTAGTGCTCTCTGCCAACACCGTAGCAGGTCCTTTTCACTTCGTTTCATCATCTAACTTCAACAAGACTGAATCCCCTGGTCTAAGAACTGGTAAGTCCTTCACACTGTAGAGAATTTTGGTTAGCTCAAAGAATTTAAGATGATCAATATATGTGTGTATATGCATGAGACTGTTCCTCTCATCGCATATACACTGCAAACTCCACCAGGTCTTATAACCAATGAATAGGATGAAATGAGTTATTTAAAACATACATTTCAGTCAGGGAAAAGTAGTTTAACTCACAGGAAATCGTGTATAATAATCGTCATTAAATATACGCAATTTCCAGTTTCTGATCAGTAACAGTAATAATGATATCGACTGGTTTCTTTGCCCAGTGATATCCATTACTCTGACGTTGGCCCGTCGTCACGGCAACGCACTTCTACTAACCAGAACGGAGTTAAAACAATTGAACAGAATAGGGCTTAAGGTAGCAATATGAGATCGAAACAGTTTAAGTGACTTTGTAATGTAAGCATTCAGCACAGAGAATCATTATGTGTGAATATATGGTTGTTTATTAAACTATTCTACTTACAAACGATCGCACATAGACAAACGTACATAAAACACAAATAGACAGAGAACGCGCGAGAGAGAGAGAGTAAGAGAGAGAGAGAGAGAGAGAGAGAGAGAGAGAGAGAGAGAGAGAGAGAGAGAGTAAGAGAGAGAGAGAGACAGAAAGTGAGTTTGCAAAGGGACAGGAATGAAACGGTTCTGAACATCCTGAAATCGTTTCTTTTATAAAACGCCTTAAACGCAGCTATCTACGTTTGTAGAAAGGACGGATACTTGCAAGCTTGTTGTTGTTGTGCATTGTTCCGTTTGTGTTCAGTTCAGAAAGTCCTTTCCAGTATTGCAGGCCTCATCATCTCCTCCGCTAGGTGAGACCCCCCCCCCATGGATCTGGGGGGAGGTGCGGGTGACGTGTCTTTGTGTCCCGAAGGCAAGAGCAAAAAGAGAGATGAGGCAAGGTTTATAAACCTGTAGGTCGTTCACGCCCACAGTTGGACCTTGTCCAATCCGGTTGATCTGAGTTTTGGAGGGAAGATTGAAAGTCTTTGTCTCTCACAATGGGGTTTCGCATGTGAAAGCTGATTGGTTGTTTGGCCACAAAACTTTCAAAAGTTCAATAATACCTATAAAGCAAGGAGTTATTAAGATGCCACAAACATTAACATTTAGGGAATAATAAATGCTGCTCATAGACACCAAACATGATCTATGTATCTTCTCGTTTGACTGAGTGATTCTAAATGTGAGAGTCTTAGCATGCACAATAATTCACCTATTGCGGATTAATGTTTGAGGCCGACATACATAACAGAAACAACAATATAAAAAAAAGGTAACACATTGATACATGTACATTTCTATATAACTGTATGTGGGACTGCATGTCTGAATAAGGAAAGTCTATCTTTCCCTGAATTCCTGTAGGAGTCTTATCTTGATGGTGGGGGGATGAGCTAGATAGTGACCAAAGGTCTGGCTCATAGCACATAGGTGTTAATCATGGGGGAGAAGTCATTTAAGGAATATAACTAGTTATTTCATGTCTGATGGCTCCAGGCACTACATATCCCCTCTTTCGAACGTTGTTGTCCGTCCAACAGACAACAGCGAGCGACGTCAAAGGTGCGGAACAATCAGGCATGCACCCGGCACTCATGGCTGGAAGAGAGAGGTGGCTCTCTGGAGGTTGGTGCTTCAAGGAGTGGCTGTGGTGCCGTGGTCGACGTTATCAGGTGTGATAATGTAGACAGTGGCAAGGTATGGGTCCTCGAGCTTTGTGCAACAGGTGTCGAGGCACTGTCACTTGTCATCCTGACCCAGGTTGGTCTGTGTCAGGTGGTTGTTATCTAGTATCTGTGGTCCCTGCAGTCTGGAATCGCTGGTTGGACTCTCACTTGTGAGAGGGCAGGTAGTTCCAGCAGGTGTCTGTTATCCCGCTGTTTTGCTCAAATGTCATCAGGCGTCTGATGTTGGGGGTGTCGACACTGACTTGAGCGGGTCTGAGTGGTGTTGGTAGGGGTTTTGCTGTTGGGCCTGTGGGCCCGTTGCTCCATTCAACATTGTCTGGCTGCTCCTGAGGTGTCGGCTGGTCTCATGGGATGCTTTTTCCTTTTAGGAAGTCTAATGCGGTGTTGCGTTGGGCAGGGAGTCAGAAGTTGATCTTTCAGTACTTCTCAGTGGAGTTTCATTCAAGGAGCTCTTTGTTAGCATCAGAAACTCTGTTCTGGAAAAGCAGGCGTGTCCAGCTGTCCTTGTGGGTGTCGGTTAACTTTGGTACTCGGAGACTTGCAGGTTCAGTTCATTTACCTCCTGTCTGAGGCCCTTGGGGGTGTGGGCCAAGGAGAAGACGATGCTGCTCAGCTCCTGGTTGTCCAGGCTGGATGTGAGTTGTCCATTTGTCGCAGTCCTGCTGTTCCTTTCTCTGCCATTGCAGGCCGTTGGCTGCTTTAGGCTGAAGGATGCCGTTCTCTGTACTCTGCTGAGTCTCCAGTTGGTCCTGGTGAGTGGCAGGGCTGGATGTCCGAGACACGCTGGTTCACAGTTCCTATTGTGAATCTCGCTGGCTGCGGCATGCTTTTGGCTACCTGCGCTCTTTGGATGCAGGTGTCGCACTCGGGCATGTTTCACTGAAGTACTGGTGAGCAGTGTAGGTGGTTACACGGGTGGTCTCTTAGTTGACACGGGTGTCGTTTCTGGTGCCATCTGGTGGTAAACGTTCACAGATGTTTCTCGTCGACTGACTGCTTTGCATCGTAGAGAGGCTGTGTCGTTTGAAATCCGCTGGTTTCGAGCTGGCATCAAACTTAGCATATTCTGATGTCCTCTGTCACTGCATGCTTGGCAGTGCGCCACTTTTGCGTTGGTAGTGGCTTTGGTACTCTGGTGTATTCTGCACGGTGCATCTTGGGCATACATCAGCAATGACCCCCCTTTGTTCCTGGAAAGCTGGGAGCTGTGGCGGTGTTTGGTTATCAGGAACAAATGTGAGGATGTGTCATCTAGATGCGGCATGTGTGTGACATCACTGAGTTGTTTTCGGCTTAGTGCCTTAGTGTGGTCGGACAGTGCAAGGTTGAGTGTCAGCATTGGCAGAGGCTGCTTTAGCAGAGCTATTTTGTAGGTGGAGCCAGTGTGCATGGGTGTGATGCAGGCGGCGTAGCAGCGTGAGGGGTTTGCTTGTGGCTTAGAAGCGATGCTTGGGTTGGGTGGGTGGGTTTTTTGTTGTTGAAAACCTTAGGCAGCCACAAAATCCCTCAGTTTTTCTGGGCCTTTCACTGTTTTTCCACGAATAGCATGTAAATGTTCTTATTGTGATGGCACTGCTTGTCTGGAACAGTTGTTGATGCTCGTCTGTTTCAAACTGAGTGGTGTTGTTTGAAACTGAGCTTAGCCTACTTTGAGTCTATGCAGGTTAGTAATTTTCAGAGGGAGTTCTTGCGACTTGCTGTGACACAAGGGTTGATCCGATTGCCGTCACTCGTGCTGTGATGTCAGGTGGCCCGGCTTAAGGTGTTGCAGTGGGACAGGCTTGTCGTTTTCCACTAGGTACCTGCTCTGGGCGTGTCTTGCCTCGCTCTTGGGTCTATGAGCACATGGGTTTGTGTGCGTGGGATCCTTGGTCTGCAGGCATTGACAGTTATAAACATCACACAGTGGTGGCAGGTCTCTGTGATTCCCTTTGTCTTCTGGTGTGCTTGGCACATCGCTGGATGGCTTGTGCAGCGCAGCTGTTGTCATCTGGGTGCTGGGCTCTGCTGAGAGCCTTGTACATGACATTAGTTCTGCATCATCGTCATATGTGGAGAGCAGCTTGGCACCATTTCTGAGTGGCCATTTTCCTTTAGGCTCTTCATGACGGAATTGTTTAAAGTCTTTGAAATACCTGAATGGTATGTACACTGCAAAAGATTACTTTTCAGAAAGGGGGTGTGGCTTCTAGAGTGGGCACTGCTTCACTTATTCCATTGAATGTGTGTGCAGCATTAGGGTTTTAGCCACACTGTGTTTTGAGCCGAACAGTGACCCCTTTTGGTGAATGCAGGTAGTTCGTTCGCCAGAGTGTAAACATCTGGGAGTAATCTTATCTAGCAAGGCTTTCTCGCAGTTGAGGGAGTATCGTAGGGCTGTGAGAAACAGGACGTAGCAGGTTTTGCATTGTCTATTCCAGGTTAAGTTCAGAGCACAGGTGTCCTCAGTGTTGGCCTGCACTGATCTCAGATCACTCCCACACAGTGATGTCGCTGCGTGTTCAGCTCCCATACACCACTGTATGTTTGTTCACCTTGGTCAGTCAGACGTCCCCCCTTGGCATGGGGCAGCTGGACAATCACTTTGCTAATCTTTATTGCCTTCTGGTGCTTGGCTGTTTTCCGGCGGTCTGTAGAGTCCGCTGAATCGAGCAATCGCTGTACGGAAGAAGGCTGTAGCATTTGGGTGGTGACTCACAGTGTGATGTGGATATCTGAGGGGAAAGATTTTCTGGCGTTGATGCCATCTTCCCTTGGTGCCTGTCGCGTTGTCTCACGTAGGCTCAGATGCTGGTCGTAGCAGTCGTGTTCTTAGCTGCTGTATTCAGTTTTGACAGTTTTGACTGCTGGTACAAATGGCTGGGGTCCTGTTAGCTGGAGGTGGAGCTAAGCAGATCTGTCTCGTGGTCACACTGGGCAAATGTTCTTGCTTAAGAGTCAATGTTTTGCAGACAGGCGTGTGTTGTAGCCTACTGCAGTGTTCAGGAAGACAGCGTTTTGGTGACAGCTGTCAGATTCTCGGCCAGCTTGCTGGCGTGTGAGGTGTGAACAGTGGGCTGTTAAGCCCGGGAGAGATTTTGTGTTGAGCTCTCCTGTTTGTTCATATTGTTATCTGCAAGAATTTGAGTTCTTTAAGGTGTGCTGGGTTCATGGTAAAGAGAGCTTCCGCTGTTTAGGAGTGTTCTCCTGTACTGCTCTCTGCGCTCAGGCTGTGGGGGTGTTGCAGGCGTGTCTTGAAGCTTTTCTCCTCTCTCCTCGTGTAGGTCCTTGTCCTCTTCATCCGCTATCTCTGAACATCCAGATGGTCTAGGCGGTTCTGCGCGCTGTCCTGGTTCCGTCGTGGGTGAAGCTTTCTCCGCTGCGGCTTTAGTCAGACGATCTTGTTGAGGGCGTGGTCACTGATGGTCCGGGCTGTAGGTGAGTTGATTGGTTCTCTGCAGCCGTAGCTCTTGACTGGATCGTGATCCATTCGCCTGTGTGCGCAGTCGTCCGGCTGTTCTCCGCTCAGGGGCTGTAGTCACTAGACCCAGGGCGGGATGGCCTCTTTGCCTTGTCTGGACTGGATGGCGAGACTGGACGGTGACATGTTGACACAAATAGAGAGGGAGAGACAAAGCACAACGAGCCAATGCAAGTCCGTACAGAACTAATGAGCTAAAATGTTGCTATGTGTTGCGTACTTAACTGATGTCATCAGATGGTGACGCAAACTAAACGCTTATTATCCTAGCTGTAAAGAAGGGGTCAGATAGTTTGTGTGGGTAAACACAGGAAACTATGAGTAAACTTAATGATGAGCGATTAACTTTAGAGCTATTCAGTTCATCGGTGTAGTTACCAAAAGATTTCACTGATGTTCAGACAGGTTCAGTCTCTAAAATAAAAACAAAATCCATCAGAAAGAGAGGTATAAAGGGTTAAAGTAAAAGAGAGAAAGTGAGCTGACTGCCAGCCCTGAGGTCAGTGACGGGGCCCACCGGGTGGGGGCGCTATGGAGTCGTCACACCTGGGAAATGGCAGAGCTGAGAGAGCAAGAGAGAGAAAGGCCCCCCTGGGATGGGCCGAATTACCCGGGGTAGTGAGAGTGCAACTTGATCGATTTGGTCAAAGTTTAAATTTAAATCAAGACTGTTTAATCAAAATTTAAAATGAGCAAATACAATTATAATTGCTAAAGAGAGAGTTGAATCTAAGGCGGTGAAATAATTAAAATTAAATCACACACACAAGAGAAAAAACATACATTATGTTAATTATCATTATGGTTTAAATAACAATAATTAATAATGTAACATCAAAAGGAAAAGAGAAGGGAGAGACTGACTGGGACTATCTATAAGCGTTGTTGCTCAAAGAAAAAAAAAAATAAATAAAAATAAAAAAAATAAAAATAATATGAAATCAGGCATAGGTATTGGAAGAGGTTTTAGACAGACTTCTATCTTTTAATAGAAGGAAATACCTTTTATGCGGGATTTCAGATTCCACCTTGTGTGGATTTGAACGCGCATTTAAGCGCAGTTACCATGGCGATGCGTGATCGCGGGTGTATATTTCTTGTGTCCGTTTTACTGAACACAGGTACATGTTTTGCAAACTTTAACTTAATAGGATGCTTACACTATTAAAAGGTTGCTTAGTTACGATGCGTGCACCTTGATCTTGAGTCAGCCTGCTGACACAAGACTTGTGTGTGCTTTGCACAAAACGAATAAATAACACTCGATCAAGATTTGTACAGTAATAACGCGAAGTTGTTTACTATATTAAATCTATTCGACGAGCAAACGGGGTCAACCTAATCAGTTAGCTAAACTGAGGTTTTAACCCAAAGGAGCAAGATAGCTGATTAGCATTGGAGTGCACATCAATGGCTAACCTATCTACACTCAAAATATAAAGATATGGCCATTGTAAGGTGAAAGAGGAACATCGCTCAATCAGCTTCTTCACGCAAAAATAGAGGTTTTCTTCGCTCAATTTAGGGTGGCTTTAGGACGCTCTATAAAAGATTTCTTCGTTTTATAGGGTCAATATATAAACTGCAGTTAAGTTACATCTTCAACAGCGGTTTAGTCTCTCTGTGCGAGAGGCTCAAACATCTGTGAAGGTGTTAAAGGTGGGCTTGGCCACACCGTTCTAACACACACACACACAAACAAAAGAGACGCGAGTCGCGAGCCGAGTTTGAATACACAAGCATGCAGACACACAAATTATTCCTGAGCTGCTCACATCACACAGTTTAAAACTGCCCCGCATTCTAACGCCAATTAATGTAGAGAATTTTGGTTAGCTCAAAGAATTTAAGATGATCAATATATGTGTGTATATGCATGAGACTGTTCCTCTCATCGCATATACACTGCAAACTCCACCAGGTCTTATAACCAATGAATAGGATGAAATGAGTTATTTAAAACATACATTTCAGTCAGGGAAAAGTAGTTTAACTCACAGGAAATCGTGTATAATAATCGTCATTAAATATACGCAATTTCCAGTTTCTGATCAGTAACAGTAATAATGATATCGACTGGTTTCTTTGCCCAGTGATATCCATTACTCTGACGTTGGCCCGTCGTCACGGCAACGCACTTCTACTAACCAGAACGGAGTTAAAACAATTGAACAGAATAGGGCTTAAGGTAGCAATATGAGATCGAAACAGTTTAAGTGACTTTGTAATGTAAGCATTCAGCACAGAGAATCATTATGTGTGAATATATGGTTGTTTATTAAACTATTCTACTTACAAACGATCGCACATAGACAAACGTACATAAAACACAAATAGACAGAGAACGCGCGAGAGAGAGAGAGTAAGAGAGAGAGAGAGAGAGAGAGAGAGAGAGAGAGAGAGAGAGAGAGTAAGAGAGAGAGAGAGACAGAAAGTGAGTTTGCAAAGGGACAGGAATGAAACGGTTCTGAACATCCTGAAATCGTTTCTTTTATAAAACGCCTTAAACGCAGCTATCTACGTTTGTAGAAAGGACGGATACTTGCAAGCTTGTTGTTGTTGTGCATTGTTCCGTTTGTGTTCAGTTCAGAAAGTCCTTTCCAGTATTGCAGGCCTCATCATCTCCTCCGCTAGGTGAGACCCCCCCCCCCATGGATCTGGGGGGAGGTGCGGGTGACGTGTCTTTGTGTCCCGAAGGCAAGAGCAAAAAGAGAGATGAGGCAAGGTTTATAAACCTGTAGGTCGTTCACGCCCACAGTTGGACCTTGTCCAATCCGGTTGATCTGAGTTTTGGAGGGAAGATTGAAAGTCTTTGTCTCTCACAATGGGGTTTCGCATGTGAAAGCTGATTGGTTGTTTGGCCACAAAACTTTCAAAAGTTCAATAATACCTATAAAGCAAGGAGTTATTAAGATGCCACAAACATTAACATTTAGGGAATAATAAATGCTGCTCATAGACACCAAACATGATCTATGTATCTTCTCGTTTGACTGAGTGATTCTAAATGTGAGAGTCTTAGCATGCACAATAATTCACCTATTGCGGATTAATGTTTGAGGCCGACATACATAACAGAAACAACAATATAAAAAAAAGGTAACACATTGATACATGTACATTTCTATATAACTGTATGTGGGACTGCATGTCTGAATAAGGAAAGTCTATCTTTCCCTGAATTCCTGTAGGAGTCTTATCTTGATGGTGGGGGGATGAGCTAGATAGTGACCAAAGGTCTGGCTCATAGCACATAGGTGTTAATCATGGGGGAGAAGTCATTTAAGGAATATAACTAGTTATTTCATGTCTGATGGCTCCAGGCACTACACACCATGTCGTCTGTTAAAGTAGTATGCTTGTTTTTCTTTTGCTGCTTTGTCTCTCTCTTTTATACTTTCATTATTTGGCCACTCTGGTCTCAGGTTTTTCGGTAAGGTGGGTAGGGTAGTACGTATTTTCCTTCCCATGAGCAATTCCGCCGGGCTGACCCCTGTAGAGGAGGTAGGGGTAGCTTGGAAACTCATGAGTGCCACCACTGGGTCATCCTGTTTCAGAATGCGCTTTGCTGTCTGAACTGCCCGTTCAGCGTGTCCATTGCCCTGTGGATTGTGCGGACTTGACGTGATGTGCTGAGTATCATACATGTTACAGAAGCTTCTCCAAGCTTCACTGACGAATTGCGGCCCATTGTCACAAACAATTTGTTCTGTTATGCCAAACCTCGCAAATAACGCTTTAAGTCTTTGAATAACATGCTCTGATGTAGTAGCTTGTAGCAGAAGGATCTCCAAGTAGCGCGAATAGTAGTCAGATACCACCAGATATTGTTTCCCTTTATGCATACACAAGTCTATGGCTATTCGCTGCCATGGCCTTTCTGGCAGAGGCGTTGACTGTAGAGGTTCCTTGTGCTGTGCACGTTTATTTTCTATGCAAAACTTGCATGTCTCTATTTTGCGCCTAAGATCTTCAGAAATTCCAGGCCACCATACAGCCTCTTGCGCCCGTGCCCTACATTTTGATAAGCCTTGGTGTCCTTCATGAATTCTGCCAAGCATCTCATGTCTCATCGTTTTTGGAATTACAATGCGATTCCCCAGCACAACTAGTCCATCACTCACAGACAAAGAATCTTTCCACTTGTAAAAACTCTGCACATTGTTAGGAACACTTTTGGTGTATTTTGGCCATCCTTTTATAATGAAGCTTTGCACGGTTCGTAGCTGCTCATCTTTCTGTGTCTCCATTTTTATTTCTTTCAACTTGCGTTGAGACACTGGCAGACAACTGATGACTGCATCTACATGACAACTCACTTCTGCTGTCATAAAGTCTTCCGTAGTGTCTAAAGGGCTTCTCGACAACGCATCTGCGACAACCAAGCTTTTGCCAGGTGCAAACTCTGCTTTTGCATTAAACCGCATAAGTCTCATCAAAAGTCTCTGACATCTCACTGGCACTGTGTCTAGGTCCTTACTGTTGATCAGCGGTATTAGTGGCTTGTGATCCGTGATCAATTTGAAAGTCTCCATGCCCACCAAGTACTTCTGGAACCTTTCGCATACCCATACGCCTGCGAGGCCTTCCTTTTCTATCTGGGCATATCTTGTTTCGGACCCTGTCAACCTTCTGGAACAGTATGCGACCAGCTTCCAGCTGTTGTCATGCTTTTGCAGTAAAACACCGCCGATACCGTAGCTGCTAGCGTCCGCTGATACAGCTGTTTCTTTAGCTGGGTCATAGTGTGCCAGGACTGGAGCTTTGGTGAGCAAACTTTTAAGGGTGCTGAATGCGTTTTTCTGTGGCTCATCCCATGTCCATGCCCTTTCTCTCTTGAGCAGCTCATACAAAGGTCCTCCTGTCGTTGCCAGATCAGGAATATATTTACTCATGTAGTTTATAAGGCCTAATGCCCTCCTCAACTCATTTACGTTGTTTGGCTCCTGCAGATCACTTATGGCACGTACCTTTTCAGGGTCTGCTCTGACACCTTGTGCATCCACAACATGTCCAAGGAAACTCAATTCCGCTTTCCTGAATACGCATTTGTCTTTGTTCAATTTGAGACCCACACTTTCCATCCTTTCCAGCACTCTTTTCAAGTGGTTGTCGTGCTCTGTCATGTCCTTCCCGTACACAATCACATCGTCCATGTATACAGCAACTCCTTCCATGTCAGCTAGAAGCTCATTCATTTTCCGTTGAAAAATTTCTGGGGCTATGCTGATCCCGAACGGTAGCCTCTTAAAACAATAGCGCCCCTTTGGAGTGATGAATGTCGTCAGCAAACTGCTCTCATGACATAATGGAATCTGCCAAAATCCTGACGCTGCATCTAGTGATGTAAAGATGCTTGCTCCAGCTAATTTGGCTAGGATCTCATCTGTTGTGGGAAGTATGTATCTCTCTCTTTTTATGTTGTCATTCAGTTTATTTAATCCAACACAAATTCTGACGGTGCCATTAGGTTTCATGACCGGTACCATGGGTGCACACCAATCTGTAGGCAGTGTGACTCTTTCCACGACGCCTTGTTCTTCCATTCTCCTCAGTTCTGCTTTAACTTTAGGCAGCAGCGGAAACGGCACCCTCCTTGCGGTATGTACTGCATATGGCACTGCGCCTTCTTTCAGGTGTATTTTTACTGGCTCTGTTTTCATTGTACCACCTCCTTCAAAAACTGTGCCTACTTGCTCTATTCTTTTGACTAGCCCCATCTCAGTGGCTGTCTGTCGGCCTAGGAGGTTACTGACAGTTTCTCCTGCCACGACATACACGGTCATAGAGTACGTTCTACCCTTATGTTCCGCTTTTGCCGTAAACCGTCCTATGCAATTTAGTGAACCACCTGGGCTGTTCAGAACTATGTTTGAATGACACAGCTGAGCTCTTGGGTTAAGTTTTCCAAATGTCACTGTATTCATTACAGTAACATCTGCTCCCGTATCTATATTAAAAGTAACTGGGGTATCACCTATCTTGGCACTGTCCATTTAGCTTTTTCTGTGTCATTTTTGTTACTCACTGCGCCCAGGTAGAAGCTCTCTTCACTCATTTCTTTTGTTGTCCCTTGTCTCACAGTTTTTGATTTGCACATTTTCGCCCAGTGTCCTTTTCTTTTGCACTTTCTGCATTCCGTGTCTACAGCTGGGCATCTTCTGATGCCTTTGTGTCCTGTTTTACCACACCTGCCACATTCGTTTGCTGTATCTTCCTTCCTTTTCTCACTGCCTCTTCTGTATTTCTCTTTTGTCCAGGGCCTTTCTGCCACCCTTGATGAACGTCTGGATGCTACCTCCTGCACACTGCCTGTTGACTGACCCTCCTGCTGGCTGATCTGCTGTGCGACATCTTCAGCCTGCCTTGTCATCTGCACCGCTGTTTCCAGGGTAAGATCTGTCATTAACTGCATTTTTCTAGAAAGCTCTTTATCCCGAATTCTGACGACCAGTCTGTCTCTTATATGTTCATTTCGGTTTGCCCCGAATTCACAGTTTTCACTAAGCTCGTAGAGGGCTCTAATATAACATTCTGCCTTCTCTCCTGGCCTCTGCACTCTCTGGTGAAAACATGCCCGCTCGTGTATCACATTCTTTTTGGGCATAAAGTACTCATCAAATTTTCCGAGCACTGTATCATAATCGTCATCACTTTCCTCAGCTGTAAAGGTGAACGATTTGAAAATGTTTTCAGCTTCAATGCCCATAGCATAAATTAAAGTACTGATTTGTACCTCTTTATCTTCTTTGCTCAATTTTGTAGCAGTTCTGTAGCGTGCAAATCTCTGCCGCCATGTAGGCCATTCCGATGGACGATCAAAGTTAAAACTTTCAGGTGGATTAAATTTCGACATGTTGTTCTTCTTTTGTCCTTATACTTCTGACACCATGTCTTGTATGAATTTACCAGGAGGCAGTAGTCTTTTGAGGCTTTATTGAAGAACAACTTAGAACAGCACAACTTATATCTCTCTTATCCAGTAACACACTTGCTCACTTGTTTTATCAGTGACTTACACATAAAGCACTTCTGGAGTGCCCCCTAGTGGGCTGGCTGGGTAATCAGGCATTGCATTAATACTACAATACCCTGACACCAAATATCTCACTTCACGCTGAAAAAATTCACACTTACTCAATTTGGCTTAAAGTCGACTTGAAGGGATAGTTCACCCAAAATTTAAAATTTGATGTTTATCTGCTTACCCCCATGACATCCAAGATGTAGGTTACTTTGTTTCTTCAGCAGAACACAAACGAAGATATTTAACTCAAAGCGGTGCAGTCTGTCAGCCATATAATGGCAGTGGATGGGCACCAAACCTTTTAAAAGTAAAACAAAACATGCACAGACAAATCCAAATTACACCCTGCGGCTGATGATGATACATTGATGTCCTAAGACACGAAACGATTGTTTTTTGTGAGAAACTGAACAGTATTTATATAATTTTTTACCTTTTATATACTGCCATCCATCTGTTCTGAGCGCGAGTTCAGCATCCAGCTCGTTACATGTGAACACGCTCTGGCGTAGTATACATGACAAATCTAGGTGCCTCAGCAGTTACTGCCGAATCAAAAAGAGCGGGGCCATGTAGTCCAAATAAATCCTGGTAGCAGCGGCCCAGGACATTTATCCCAAGTGCCCCTGGGGGTACAGATGCCACCAGGAGGATCCCAAACACTCCACATTTTGAAATGACTTGCCCACACAACTCAACATCCAATTCCATATAGGTGATATATGGAATTGAAAGGCCATTAGCAGCCCGAAACTGCAACCTCTGGCACGACTTAAGTCAATCCGGCCATTAGCAGCCCGAAACTACAACCGCTGGCACGACTTAAGTCGATCCTGACCCCATGGTTCAAAATGTTCACGAAAACCACTCTCTGTAATTGTAGACACCATGGAGCCAGTATCAACCAAACACGAAACCCGAACTCCACTCATTTGAACAACAAGGTGTGGGCACATAGATGATAGATGAGACATACTTGGAAAAACTGAGCCGGTCACTTCCCCTACCGCGTCTTGGCTCGGCGACACGGTGGGAACTAGTTTTCCCGACGACGAAGCAGCGGGCGAAGGGAGTTGAGGGCGAGGGGGGCGACTCTCTAGCAAAGTGGCCAGGTCTTTGGCATCTCCTACATATAACAGGGCCACGATGAGGGGGCCGACTACGTGGCTGAGGGACCTGCAAGTGAGCAAAATTTTGAGTCAACTTATTTAACTGCTCTTGCTGTGATCTCAGCATTTCCCTCAGCTCACCCAATTCAGATTGTTGAGGAGACCTAACACACGACTCACCTTGCACACCATACTGAATCCCATAGGTGAATGGAACGGAATTGCTTCGCCCCCTTGTGCTCCCTAACATACCCTCCCTTTCCCATTCACTACGAACCTCTAACCATGTTAATGTAGGCTGATGACGGATTAACTGTTTTAATTCTAGGAGGAGAGCAACGTCACAAACATGTTCAATAAACTGATCGCGTAGAAGTTGTAAATTTGGCATAGCATACGGCGATTGCTGCTTCACATGATCCAGGAGGCTCATCAAGGCAAGGGAAAACTCCAACAAAGACTCACACTCATGTTGCTTTCCAGAAAAAAAACGCCTCCTGCAACGAGACACATGACTGTGAGCAACCATACAATTCTCGCAAAACCAGCATTATCTTATTTGGATAATTTCGCTCAATCTCTAAACGATATCTAATCTCTTCCTTTGCCCCTCCCTCTAAATGGTCAAACAAGAAGAAAGCCTGGTCGGAAACAGACAGGTGGCGCAACCTCTCCTTCTCTGCCCGTAACTGGGCTACTACTTCCATCAATTCTTGCAACTCTTCCTCCATAATTTTGACTTTGATCACACTTGCCAACAAAAGGAAGTAGACCCACAAGGAAAATCAGAATCCACCGGACACAGGCTGCTGTCTTGCTGCTACTTTTCTCACCAGTCACACTACAATAGAAAGAAAGAAAGAAAAAAAAACAACAACAAAAGAAAAACACAATATAACCACTATTACCCACGTCTCTGCCGAGCACAGTGATCCTGCCGAATAAGCCAAAATGTAGTGTGGCCACAGGAGGCAAATCAATCACAATATAGATACCAACCCTTAAAACAGAGTATTAATGCTGACTACGCCACCCCTTTAAAGTAAGGGGAACTGAATACTTGATGGAAACCAAACACTGGCTTGTTACCATGAAGGGCAGAGACATAGAATATCAGTATAGAAAAATATTAAGTTTACAATAATTGAAAAAAATATTTAAAAGGCTCAGACAGAATATGACTCAATATGTCACACAAAACAAATGGATGGCTTAAGGCTCACCCGTTAGCAGGGTAGGCTAGCTGCAAAGTGATTATTTGTAAAATCACACACACACACACGCACACACAGTGAGGTGAGTGACTGTAACGGCAATCCACACTCCGTGCTCCAAACACCACCAGTGTCCATCTCACAAATGTAGAATCCATCTCTGCAGTCATCTCAACCATCGAATTCCAGCAACAGGAAGACAACTATTTTACCCATGGATTTTTTTAAATTCACAAACTAACTTTAAGTTAAAATATGTTGTTGTAACTTGCGTTACTGAGATTGTAACAAGTAATATTATTACCCAAATTGTATTAGTAATGCGTTATATTACCGCGTTACAGCAAAAAGTAATATACTACTGTATTATATTACTTTTGTAAGTAAGTTTGTAGTATCACCTGCTCACCAACTGATCCTCTGCAATGAATGGGTGCCGTCAAACAGCTGATAAAACATCACAACGGTCCACAAGCAGTCCATCAATTCATGTCTTATAAAAAGAAAGTGAGAAAGTTGTCTCGTCTGAATCAGTAAACCACACAACTCCAATCCATTGATTAACATCTTGTAAAGTGAAAAGCTCTGTATTTTTTTAAGAAACAAATCCATCATTTAGACATTTTTAACTTTTAACCATCACCTCTGCACAAAATACCATACCAAAGAATTTATTAAATATAATAATGATTATACTCGAGTTAAAATGCCCATCCCCTGTTGTCCTCTCACATCAAAATCCACAAACATATCTATACTGTTTTTGCTTATAAACAGCACTTAAACTGTGCATATTTCTCTCCTGATACAGATAAGACAACTTTCTCACTGTAGTAAGCAATTTTAGGGATAAAGGACTTACAAACATGCAACTTTTCACTTTATAAGGCATGAATTGATGGATTTGAGTCGTGTGGATTACTTGTGGATTATTGTGATGTTTTTATCAGCTGTTTGGACTCTCATTCTGACGGCACCCATTCTCTGCAGAGGATTCATTGGTGAGCAAGTAATGTGATGTTCAATTTCTCCAAATCTGTTCTGAAAAAAAAAATCATCTACATTTGGATGGTATTAAAGTGACTAACTCTTCAGCAAATTTTCGATTTTGGGATTTATATAAGGAAAAGGTGCCTGAACAATAAAATTATTTATAATTTAGAGAAGTTTGTTTAAACAAAATTTGTTAGAAGAGAAATAAAAAAAGAAGTGTGTTTTCATGTTATGTGACCCTGGATCACAGAACCAGTCTTAAATAGCATGGGTTTATTTGTAGCAATGGCCAACAATACATTATATTGGTCAAAATTATTGATTTTTCTTTTCTGCCAAAAATCATTAGGATATTAAAGGAAAGGAAATGAGGTGACGTGAGGCCAAGCACGGAGACCCATACTCGGAATTGGTGCTCTGCATTTAACCCATCCAAGTGCGCACACACAGTAGTGAACACACACCTGGAGCAGTTGGGGTTTCGGTGCCATGCTCAAGGGACTCACCTCAGTCGTGGTATTAAGGGTAGAGAGAGTGCTGTACATTCACTCCCCCCACCTACAATCCCTGCCGGACCTGAGACTCAAACCCGCAACCTTTGAGTTACAAGTCCGACTCTCTAACCATTAGGTCACGGTCTAATGATTTAAAATCCTGTTTGTTAGTTATCTTACAATCCATTACAATCGTTGAAAAATGGCAGCAGCTGTGTTTGTATGAAACAATCAGAGAGTGGGTCCGCTATACCACCCTGCTGAAAAAAAACAGCATATGCTGGTTAGGTATGTTTTGGTTCTGGGATGCTGGTTTTAGCTGGTTTATGCTGGTCCTTTGCTGGTTTATGCTGGTCATGTTGCTGGTCAAGGACCAGCATTAACCAGCAAAGGACCAGCATGAACCAGCAAAGGACCAGCTTAAACCAGCATCCCAGCACCAAAACATACCTAACCAGCATATGCTGTTTTTATCAGCAGGGCAGGATGACATAATTTAATAATTGTACACTAGAATATTGATTTGAGTTTTTAAATTTTATTAGCCAAACAAACACAAAAATTCCATGAAAAGAAATGTTTTTAGCAAGCAAAAAGTGCCAACTGCAGGTAGTTACCCTGATGAGCCTGTGTTTGTTTTTTTACCGTTTTTGATATTTTTTATCTGGGAAGAATAGCCTACATCGGAATGTGCTGACTGACTAATCAGAATCGTATTTCATATTTCGCCCGTTTCCGCCACTTAATAAAAATGGCAACTGCGACTTTTTAACTCACAATTCTGACTTTTTTTTCTCCGAACTGTGCGATATAAACTCGCAATTCTGACTTTTTTCTCAGAACTGTGAGATACACATGCACAATTGCAAGATATAAAGTCAGATTTGCTATACAAAGTCAGAATTGCGGGATATAAACTCACAATTGCAATAAACAAATTCAGACTTAACAGATATAAACTCACAATTGAAATAAATAAAGTCAGACTTGACAGATATAAACTGGCAATTCTTACTTTTTTTCTCAGGACTGTGAGATATAAACACAACTGCGAGTTCTAAAGTCAGAATTGCTATACAAAGTCAGAATTGCCGGATATAAACTCACAATTGTGATAAATAAAGTCAGACTTTTGTTTCTCAGAATTATGAGATATAAACTTGCAATTGTGAGTTATAAAGTCCAGTTCTATAAAGAGAAAAAACTGTTATGTTCACAGTATTGTGAGTTTATATTTTGGAAATTTTGACTTTATAACTTGTGAGTTGGATTGTAATGGATTGTAAGATAACAAATTGGCAAGATTTTAAATCAGTTTAATCGTAAATCAGTGTCTTTTATTGCCAGAATTATTCATTTGGTGAAATGCCATCTAAAAAAGCAACTGCTTTCTTCATGGAAATATTTCAACGGAAATCAATATTTTATGTCTAATGATTTAGTTTTGTGGCTAGTAAAGAAAAATTAAACAAAAACACGCACATCAGTCTCAAAAGGGTGCTCGACTAAAAAGCAACAAGTAAAACATAAGGTATAAAGTCGGCAACACCTAAGCTCCAAAAATATCAAATATATTTATTTATAAAACAACTTTCGCATAGCATATGTGACGTTTCATCTTCTGATTGCCGACCTTATACCTTATTTTTTTATGTTTTGTGGCTAGTAGCCATAAAATAAGCGGGATAATGTACATCCAGCTGGTTGTTATTGCAAAATAAAGCCTTTTAGTCTTATACAACACCCCTTCTGTCAGGCTTTATTCTGCTACAATATTTGTTGGATGTACAATATCCTTTACATCATATCCTTTCACATATTATGTATTGTTGATTTAAAGACCTTACAAAACTGAAAATCGTAAACAAGTCTAACATCTTAAAATATCTTTTTAAAATATTTTCTGGGATTCTCATTAGCTATGAATCTGCCACATGTGAAAAACAAAGTAATTGCTTGTTAATGTCTAATTGCTTGTTAATGTCTAATTTTATTGCATGCAGTGACTTTGTGGATCAGGTCAGTTTTAGAGCATAGCGACAGACAGCTGTTTATGAAAACGTAATTGTGTTTTTGTTGACATTTGTTTGCAGTTCTTGTCTGTTTCAATACCAAAGCTATATTCTCAACAAATTGCATTTTGATCTCTCTGTCCCCAAACAAACTTTTCCCCATTTTTAAAGTCACAGTGTGTTTGCTCTACTCTATCATTTATGTTCGTTTCACTTTTCCGGATCAATCCAGGATAATTGCATAGCTTCATTACAACAGTCACAATTGGAAACGGTGTCTAAACATGGGACATAAGAGTAATTAAGTCAAAAAAGAGGTGCATAGTTTATGATAATTTAACCTGAGAGCTGTAATCAACCATAACAGAGCTGGAATCATTTGCACAGAGCTGCACAGAAGCAGGAGAATGAGGTTTATGACACAAAGGAGTAGATTTGCATATAAATGTGAGTTTAATAGTAAAAGTCAGGGACATTTACATAATTGCGCATCATTATTTTGTGCAATGTTTATTTAATTTTACAGTGATTATGTTATTATGCCTTTACCCGCTGAATATATTACAAGTTAGCTTTATTTTTGACCTGAATACTTCATTTCTTTATATACTTTACAAGTTCACAAAGTCTGTTTTGCCAAGAAATTAATTCCCAGAAATGTACTGAGCTCTATTCCCGCTGAAATGCTTTTAATTACGAATGAATGATTCTTTCATCAATGCAATCATTTCTTCCACGTTCTAATTTTAGAACAGATGTGAACAAATAGGGTTCTTAATGTGTCAGGTCATCTAAAGAAACAGCACAATAAAACATTCATTGCCTCCTCTCAATAGTTAGAAGCTGATATGAAACTGTATATATTTCAAATCTGAAACGGAATGACTCAGACGCAGGAATTTACTCATCAATAAAGCAGAAACAGATGAATGTTACACAGCAGCAGTCCTGGTCCAGTGTCAGAGACATCTGAATCTGTAATGTGGCTTTTGAGAAGCATACAATTGGTTATGCATGGTATCCTGGATTCATAGTCAGTGGAATAGAAGCGTAATGATGAGTGGGTCATTGATGGGGGCACGTTTCATTTTGTTAAAATGAAATGATGGGGATTTTTTTGAAATAGAGGGCAAAACTCTAGTGCTCTTGAGGCATCTTAAGACACAGAAGCAATTTCAGCTGTTAGTCTGTTACCTTCTCACTGAAAAGCAGGTGTATACCCTTGTGAAAAAGTCATACAATGTACGATATTGTAAAAAAAGAGTACTTGTTATGAAAACAATATTTTTTTTCATACCGCCATAATATATATTCTCAAATGTCAAAAAAAAAAAATGGACAAAAAAAGTATTTTGTTAAGTTCTTATTATGAATAATAAAAGAGTACTTATTATGAAAATAATATATTTTTCCATACAGCAATAATAATACATAATAATGTCAAAATATACAAAAAAGAAGAAAAAAAACATATATTTTGTGCTATATATTTCAGTCCAAGAAAATACATATATACAAAATGTATTTGCGGAAATATATTTTCTACCAATGTATTTTTTGGCCATCTCGTGTATAATTTTTGGGAAAAAATAAATAAATATATATATATTGCTACATAATACTACAAAATGTATTTTTGTTAAGTTCTTATTATGAATAATAAAAGAGTACTTATTATGAAAATAATATATTTTTCCATACAGCAATAATAATACATAATAATGTCAAAATATACATACATACATATGTATATTTTATGTATTGAAATATATAGCACAATATATATATATATATATATATATATATATATATATATATATATATATATATATATATATATTTGTGTGTGTGTGTGTGTGTGTGTGTATATATTGTGCTATATATTTCAATCCAAGGAAATATACATATATACAAAATGTATTTGCGGAAATATATTTTATACCAATGTATTTTTTGGCCATCTCGTGTATAGTTTTTGGAAAAAAAAATATATTATATATATTAATATTTAAACATATATTTAGTGCTATATATTTCGAATTTTGAAATATATTTTGGTATATGAGGGTTGAAACTAAATATATTATCTATTTCAAAAATATAATATAGTAAATATTATCAATTTAAAAAATATATATAATATTTTACTTACTATATATATATATATATATATATATATATATAATATTATGGAGATCAATGGCTACCAGAAACAGTTTGGTTACCAACATTATTTACAATTTTCTTCTTTTATTTCAATAAAAGTAACTTATATAGGTTTGGAACAACCTGAGGGTGGTAATGACAGAAGTAAAGTAGATTTAAGTGCCCTTTATTATATTATTATTATTATATTATCTTTAAGTACAGTTTATTAAGAATGTACTTTTATTAAGAATGTACTTGTTTATGAAAGTACATTAAATATTGTAACAGGCAGGACTCGTGGGAAGCCAAGTGCAGGCTTTATTCAAACAGATCGTGGTAATAAAGGCAGGGTCGATATCCAAACAGACAGTGGCAACGAAGACAGAGCAATGGCGTAATCCTTTAAGCAGGCAGAAAGTCAAAAACCAGGGAGAGCAATCCAAAGTATCAAATAAACAAGGCTATGAAACAGGGCAAAAACAATGGCAAGGAACGGGGCAAAACTATGACAGAAAACAAAGACTAAACTATGACAAAAGAACAAAAACCGTAGCAATAACAAACCAAAATAAACAACAGTGGAGAAACGCTTGGTAGAGTCTGCTAGGCAAAACAATACTTCGCGAGGGCCTGTTTGGCATGGCCCTGCTTAAATGGCTGACAAACAGGAAGTAATGAATATTAATTAGATGGGCCAAAATCGACCTGTTTTTGACAGAGCTCCTAAAAAAGGAGCTGTAAAAATATATTGAGATGGATTTTGGCACTTATACCGCAAATATATATTCTTAAGGACATCAAATAAACCTCCAGAAATGTGTACACTATGGGACCTTTAATATACATTTCATAGAAATGTAACCCTTAAATTTTATATTGATTTAAAGTCCAGAGATATGTTGGGTGTACCATATCTGCTCATATTCGGTAGAAATGGTCTACCATAATATTGCCCTGTGTAGGTTTTAGAAAAAATACTAACAAGAGAAGGAAAATGCCTTTTGTTCTCACAGGTTGTGAAAAGAAAATGTAATATGATACCAGCGAATTGTATTTTACATTACAATACTATTTGTGACTGTTTGTGTGTGATTCCGTAGCCTATGTGTTTTTAAGAGAGGCAAGTATCTTCCCTGGTTTGTAGTCTAAATCCTCAAGGCTGCAGTTTTGGAAGTCTTTGCCCATCTGTGGAGAATATGATGTCCTTTTAATCCCGCTGTCAGGCACACGGGGCCTAGGCCAAGCTGGGAAAAGACTCCCAAAACTCTAGTCTCCATAACACACCACATGACAAGCAAATCAGGAAGTAGCCTCAAATATATCATCCCACTGGACGTTTTTTTGGATGAGCAAGGCAAGCCAGCAATGACCACTATCTGAGGAAGGTAAACAATGCTGATAAAACCATTTCATTTAAACTTTTGTTAGTGGTAGCCTAAACTACCGGTAATTCTATAAATTACTTTGACTGACAAGGAATCCACTGACCTGCAAGCAACAGCAAGAAATTTCTCAGAATAGAAACAAAGCGAGTGTAAAATAATTATTTAGGACGGAAAAAATATTTAGTATCGAATAATTTCAGTAGGTGGCGGTATTGCCCTAAACGTTTGCTTATATTACAACAACATATTTAAATTCAAAAGTAAAACCCGTTGTTTATGTGTGACTATCAAATAACGCTCAAATCTCTATTTATACAGGGTTGGTCTAGCTAGTGTGCATGCAACGAGTAAATGCTGAGGGGAAACAATTTGGTAACTTATTTGCGACTCGGTTGCTAAAAACATCAGAGGAAATTTCAGACAAAAAGAGTAGCGAAAAACAGCCAGATGATTTAACATGACCAAGTGATGGCAAAGATTTAAAATTGTGACCCTGGACCACAAAACCAGTCATAAGGTTAAATTTTACAAAACTGAGATGTATACATCAATTGAAAGCTCAATAAATAAGCTTTCTATTGATATATGGTTTGTTAGGATAGGACACTATTTGGCCAAGATACATCTATTTGAAAATCTAAAATCTGAGGGTGCAAAAAAATCCAAATACAGAGAAAATCACCTTTAAAGTTGTCCAAATTAAGTTCTTAACAATGCATATTACTAATCAGAAATTACATTTTGATATATTTATAGTAGGAATTTTACAAAAACTCTTCATGGAACATGATCTTTACTTAATTTCCTAATGATTTTTGGCATAAAAGAAAAATCAATAATTTTGACCCATACCACATATTTTTGGCTATTGCTACAAATATACCCCAGCGACTTAAGACTGGTTTTGTGGTCCAGGGTCACAATTGTGAAAAACGCACCTGTAATGTTTCATATGTAAATGTTAAAATGTAAATATCAGGCTTTTGAGGACGTTTATTTATATACCTCTTAATCATATTGCATTGCATTGTTTTGCACCCAGGTATGTTTTGGTGCTAGGATGCTGGTTTTAGCTGGTCCTTTGCTGGTTTATACTGGTCCTTGACCAGCAACATGACCAGCTGGACCAGCATAAACCAGCAAAGGACCAGCATTAACCAGCAAAGGATAAGCATAAACCAGCTAAAACCAGCATCCCAGCACCAAAACATACCTAACCAGCATATGCTGTTTTTTTTTCAACAGGGAAATAAAGTTACAGAACTTTGATAATAAAATAAAGCATTTAAATATCAGCTTACTAAGACATTTTATTGGGGGATACATAGTGATCTGATATTTATATGCATTTTACATAACTATAAGTAGGTATAGAGAGTTTGTACTTGCGTCACGATATTGGTGATATGTAAACAACAGCATGGATTGGACAGTTAATGTACTATTGAATACATTGTTCTGCTAATTTATGCTGTCTAAACCATGGGGGGAAAAAACGAGCAAAAAGTGCTAAAACATATAAAGAATTCTTGAGACATGGGACAAAAGATGTCCAGCAATCATAACTGCTATTAGTTTAAAAAATAAAAATATTTTCAATTGTGAAAGTATGTTATGGGGGTTAAAAGTAGAATGTATTTAACACAATTATCCCCTACAATTTAATTGTATCATTATTATGTGAAATCTATGACACTTATTGTCTTATTGTTTTAAGTTAATAGGTGGTAAAGATATGTACAAGCAGTGTTAATTAAGATATTAGCCTAAAATTTCACCTACATGACCGAAAATTATAAGAACAAACACAAATGTTGTCAGGATTCTTGCACTGGAAATCCTGGTTCAGTTTGGCCAACTACCAACGCCTTTTGTTCCTCAGACAGACTTTTTTGCACTCTTCTCCTTGGTTTGTTAAAGCTTTTGGCAGTCTGTAGTACTCCAAATGTTTTTCCTGGTCCGATCAATTAGTACAGCCCAAAACATGACAATAATTGACCATTTTCAGCAGCAATAATGAGCAAAATATGTGAGCTCCGTTCGGTTCAGTGGTATTGGTCATGTTCACGTCCAATATGGCTGATTGATGAAATGGCACTGTGAAAACACTCTATAGGCCTACTGTTAAAATAATCTCAATCAGTTTTACATTACAAATCTTTATTTTCCCCATATAAATATGAAATGTGCACCAAGTCGAATACTTTTGCTCAGTTAGACCTCTATATAAAATATAGGTGTTTTTCCTTCTCAAGTAGAGCTCCACATTATCACTGTATCATATGAGAAATGTAACAATATTGAACTTGACAAAAACACCTATTCAAACTGTTTTACATTTTTATTTACTTTTGTCAGTCATTTTTGTGCATGGTTGGCACTTTATTAAGTGAATAATTAAATCCTGAAGTAATACCAGTTGAGAAGCACTAATCCTAAAGTGCTAACATACTGGCCGTGAAATAAATACACACTGCTTTTGTGAACTGTGTGAAACAGGCCTGAGAACAAACACTTCCTCTGTGATAGTTCGTTAACTGTGCCACAGAAGATGATCAATGCAGACTGAAATTATGTGAAAGAACTACTAAAAAAGCCTTAGTGACAGCATCTGAACAGCAGTGCCAACACTAATGTCATTCTTTTTTAAGTTTTAAAGTCTTTCATGTTCAGTTTTTAAATACTTAGTTCAGTTTTTCTACATGCTTATTTCAGTTTTAGTTCTTTCAGTGCATCAAGTAAATGAGAATGAAAAATGTTTCTTTGGCAACTACCTGAAATAACTCTGGCTCACACAAATATACTTCAGCTTGGGAGAGCGCATATTACTCACTGTGCCTTCTGAAAGGATCATTTCCATCTGCTATAATATGATGTATCATAATTTTTTTATTTCTGAAATCAGCAGGATTTGTGCGCATGATGGACTGCCCTTTTAAAAAGGACCATTTGTCTTTTACAGCTTGTTAAACAGACTTGTCTCTGATTGCAAGACTTTGTGTAAATTAAGATGACACATTCTACATTCAATGAGTCAGTGAATCACACAAGCAACCATTGTGAACGCCAGCTGCAATTTCATGCTAATTATTGCAATTAAGGAAACTGAAAAAAAAAAAAAAAAAATCCAAGCTTCTGGCAAAGAGACTGACTAAAAGGGACATTTATATAAAAACATTTTGAAAAAGCATCTATTGACAGCATAATTAACTCTTCAATAATTCATAGCTGAAGCAATGTAATCGACTTTTATAAACATAACAATGCTGGTGCAAAATCTATTAAAAATATGTAAATTTCGGAAGATAATAATAACTTTTCATGTACAGTGCCACACCAGATTATATACATTAACATTTTTATTTTTCCTTAACAGTGGAACTACTTGTTTTGTTGCCAGTTATCTTCTTGCTTCTTGATTCACTGACAAATCATTCTCTGGCATGGTGTATGAAAGCGGGTCAAACAATAATCTTGCTTTTCGCATCATTCACAGAGTATGATTTTTGGCACTGGTCAACCACTGCCCCAAGTTGTTATTCTTCTAAATTTGGATATTTTCAGCAGTCTTCAGAAAGCAAAGCATTCAAAGATTAAATGTCAAAATATAAATCCTTCAACATTCTTACAAACTGCAAAAAATATCAAGCAATTTTCCAAGAATAGACAAAAAAAAAAAGTTTCTGATCTGGCAAACTAACTAACTAAATAAATAAATGCCTGTAGGAGGTTTAATGGCTGAATGAGACCTGTAAGGTTTGTGTGATGCGCAGTATTGCAGAAATATGTCTAGGTGTATATGAACTGTCCTCTAGTGGTTGGGGTATGCAAGTGAAATATACATTTTTTTAACAGTGCAAACTCAGGCAGAGCGATTTTTTTTTTAATATAACGTGATTATTTATAATATAGAGTTGAAGTCAAAAGTTTACACACACCTTGGAGAATCTGCAAAATGTTAATTATTTTAACAAAATAAGAGGGATCATACAAAATGCATGGAATTTTTATACTGATCTGAATAATATATTTCACATTAAAGACCAAAAATAGTTGAATTTATAAAAATGACCCTGTTCAAAAGTTTACATACACTTGATTCGTAATACTGTGTTGTTACCTGAATGAACCACCGCTGTGTTTTTTGTGTTCAGTGATAGTTGTTCATGAGTCCCTTGTTTGTCCTGAACAGTTAAACTGCCTACTGTTCTTCAGAAAAATGCTTCACCCAGGGGTTGAAAACTTTTGAACAGAATGAAGATGTGTGTATTTTCTTATTTTCTTATTTATCTTTTTTTTTTTTTTTCATTTAGTACTGCCCTTCAGAAGCCAAAAGATACTTACATGTTCCCCAGAAGACAAAATAAGTTAAATTTACCCTGATCTTCAAATTCAAAAAGTTTTCACCCCCGGCTCATAATGCATTGTTTTTCCTTCTGGAGCATCAATGAGCTTTTGAACCTTCTGTAATAGTTGCATATGAGTCCCTTAGTTGTCCTCATTGTAAAAAGATAGATCTCAATCATACAGTCATTGTTGGAAAGGGTTAAAACACAAAAATGCTGAAAAACCAAAGAATGTGTGGGACCCGAAGGACTTTTCTGAAGAACAACAGGCAAATAAGGGACTCATGAACAACTATCACAAAAAAAAAAAAAAAAAAAAAAAAAACACAGCCGTGGATCATTCAGGTGACAACACAGTATTTAGAATCAAGTGTATGTACATTTTTGAACAGGGTCTTTTTTATAAATTCAACTATTTTCTTATGTGGACTATATGTAAACATTTTATATGAAATATCTTATTCAGGTCAGTACTAAATAAAAAATAACATGCATTTTGTATAAAACATGCATGTGTTCAACCTCCATTAGGGATTTATTTTGAAAATTAAACATAAAAATTAGTCACTATAATGTCTATAAGGATAATTAGCTTTATTTGTACCTTAATTTTAGTATTGCAGCAGTAAATTCTGGGAATACTAATTCTGTCCAGTTCTATACGTATAAATATTGTTTTAAAACACTCTTCATGCATTAACTCAATAATATATATATATACATATATACCTATATATATCAATTATACAATAATAAAAATCTATGTATGAAATAAACGAACTCTAAAAATAACTAAATGTTAAACACAGGTTTTAATGCGTGACATGTGTTTCCTGTAATGTTATGAGTCATTGTCGTTACTGGATATGTTGCGGTCTGTCCTGCTGGATGCTAAGTAGGAAACAGCTGTGTTCATGCAGGGGCGCTGGAAGGGAGGCCCAGATCACCGATTGCTCCGTTGAGCCGCATTCAATTCTCAGGTCGTGTTTTGGACACTAAAACGTAAAATAATTGAATTCTATACGTTTCAAAGAGTGTTACCCTAACAGAACAAAGAATATCCACCTCAGCAGCATACACAAAACATTTTTAAAACACTTTATCTTATCATCACAAACGAATGTGATTGGTTCCTCAGCACCAGCGCAGAGAAAGGTTTTAGCTACCACGTGACAACGTCGTCGAGGATCTATTTTAACATCGGTACGGACAACAATTTACTCCTACATAATAACACTGATAATTGTTTCTGACGTGGAGTTAAAAATAAACAGTTTAATTAAGAGAATAATTAGTTCGATCCTTTGTGACGCCTCTAAGTCCCGCCCCTTTAAAACATCTATTGCATGCTATTGGCCATTCTACTTACTTATTCTGTTTTTGTGTTCGTCCTGATAAAGTAAAAATGCAGCCCACTTGGGCGGAACTCAAGGTTATCTTTTAGTACGGTGTTCGCCAGAAATAAACACTTACGCACAGTAATCATGCCGTGTTCTGCCTTCACAGCTCGTGTACTTTGCTGTCTTTGTCTTTGGGGTATGTATGATATTCCGTTAATTATGTAGAAATGTGTTTTATTCCTTAATACATGTTATTATAAAGCATATTTGCGCTGAAGCATTTAACCGGTCGCTTTTGTCTATTTTATAAATATATTATATTTACTTCTCTGCGAATAGGATAACTTACTTATAAAACAGTAAACAGTGATAGAGGAACTTCTCTGTTCTTTAGGTTATTTTTATAGAAAAATTATTTGTATTATTTTTAACTTTCAATTTTGTCCCTTTAATTACGTTTACTTTCTGTTTTTCTTCCTTTTAAACGTGGAAAAATGTTTAATATACAAGCAGTTTTGTATTTTGGCCTTGTCCCAAGTAGGTTAATTAAGGGAAGTTTTTAAACAGTAAAATAAGGGAAAGTCTTGCACTTTTTCAAGAAAATACAGTTATTACAATTATTTTTTTTAGATTTTTGTGCTGCAGAGAGTTTGAAGATCAGAAATGTTCATTTTTAGATTTTTACAACATCTTCATAGAATGCTGTTAACTTTTGTGGGTGGTATGGATAGTGCATTTATGAAATATAAAATATCTTTTGATTCTTCATTAGGATGTGTGGCAGAGAGTTTACGAACGTTACCTCATGTAGAACAGTATGATGTGGTGAGACCTAAAAGACAGAGCGTCAATAAGGTACCTCCATTTACAACTTGAATTTTACTATTACAGTTTGAATAAAACTTTTTAGTTTTAGTTTTAGGATAAATGCAACCATAGGGTTGTGATGTTTATGTGTGGCTTAACACATCAATCCTCTACAGGTACAGTCTGATAAAAGTCCACAAAGCCATGAGACGTATCCTGACAGACTCGCTTATAAATTATTCTTTGGAGGAAAAAATCATGTAATCAATTTGGAAAAGAACAGGTGAGTGTTGTGTTTGGGCGTATTATATTTCAAATAATTTTCTTGAAGCTTTCTGTACATTTCATTTTGATGTTTAATAGTATGAAATACACCATTGTACTCTAATGTACACTACCAGTCAAAAGATTTTTCTTTCGTTGTTTCTTTAAAGAAGTCTTTTCTGCTCACCAAGCCTACATTTATTTGATCCAAAATACAACAAAAGCAGTAATATTGTGAAATATTTTTACTGTATAAAATAAATGCTTTCTATTTGAATATATTTTAAAAATGTAATTTATTCTTGTGATTTCAAAGCTTCATTTTCACAGTGTCACAAGTGTCACACAATCCTTTAGAAATCATTATAATATGCTGATTTGCTGTTCAAGAAACATTTATTTTATTTTTATTATTATCATCAATATTTAAAACAGTTGAGCACATTTTGTCAGGATTCTTTGATGAATAGAAAGATCCAAAGATCAGCATTTATCTGAAATAAAATGCTTTTCTAACACTATACACATTTTTGAGGGAAAAAATTATAGAAATTAATACTTTTAACTAGCAAGGATGGTTTAAATTGAAAAGTGATGATAATGACATTTATAATGTAGATAATGTAGATTTCTACTTCAGATAAATGCTGTTCCTCTAAACTTTCTATTCATCAAAGAAACCTGAAAACAATATATACTCAGCTGTTTTGAACATAATAATATTAATAATTGTTTTTTGAGCAGAGAATCAGAATATTAGAATGATTTCTGAAGCATCATGTGACTGGAGTAATGAAGCTAAAAATTCAGCTTTGAAATCACAGGAATAAATTACATTTTACAATATATTCAAATAGAAATAAATACAAAATATTTCAAAATGTTTCTGTTTTTGCTGTACTTTGGGTCAAATAAATGCACCCTTGGTGAGCAGAAGAGACTTCTTTAAAAATAAAATAAATCTGACTGTTCAAAAACTTTTGACTGGGAGTGTAGTCCTAAATAAACATTTGTAATTTAGGCAACTCATTGGACATAATTACACTGAAATATACTATCAAGACGATGGACGTATTGTGAGCAGAAATCCAAATTTGAAGGTAACTTAAATTTACTATAATTTAACAATAACTATGATCAGAACTCCATTTTAGCATAAGACCCATACTATTCCTGCAATATATAGCATATATACTGTATATTGCAAAATATGATGAATAAGCACAGAAAATAAAAATCAATTGGTTTTGTTTCATTTGTAGGACAATTGCTACTATCATGGCCATATTCAGGATTTGGAAGATTCCTCAGTCAGTGTGGGAATCTGTTCTGGAATCAGGTTTGAGACAATATCATACTCCTTTTGCATCAAGTTCATTACAAGATGCTTTTCATACAATTCCTAATGGAAATACACAAGCATTAAAGGCCATGTTTGTACAAATGCTCTTGAGCAATAGCATTATGTCTTCTGTCTATAGAGGTTTTGTTCGAGTGAAACAGCAAGTGTACCTGATCGAGCCCCTGACCAACCACACTGATGGAGACCATGCACTTTATAAGCAAGAACATCTAAGGTGGAAGAGAAGCTCTGGTGGTGAACCAAGAACCACCTTTTATGACCACGAAACACCAGTGGCAGCCCCCTTAAAGTCCAGCAGATGGGTAATAATAACATTTTCCATCACAATTCTAGCAACTGTTCTGCATATGAAAGAAATTCTGCATAGATTTTAAATCATTGATGTATCCTCTTAGAAAACAAAGCGATTTCATACTCAAAGATTTGTGGAATTGTTTCTTGTGGTGGATAACACAGAGGTAAGAATACAAACGTTTATAAACATACTATATTTATTAGCAGCCAACTGTTACAGTTTTTCATTGACTGATACCAATATCTAGAGATTAATTTGTTGCTAATATAACATAATACATTAAGCCAATTTAAAAAATCCTAAAACACTCAAACAATACATGATTGCTGTATTTTTCTCTTATAGTACATAAACTATGGGTCTAACATGGACATTATCAGTGCCAGGATGCTGGAGGTTGCAAATCACGTTGATAAGGTATATATATTCATATTTTTTGATCAAATAGAGTTAAACACTGCAAAAAATGTTTTTCTTACTTAGATTTTTTGTCTTGTTTCCAGCCAAAAATATCTAAAAATTCTTAAATCAAAAAGGATTTTCTAGACGAGTACAAATTGTCTTTTTTTCAAAAAAAAAAAAAAAAGCAGTCAAAATTAAGAGCGTTATTTGCTTGAAACAAGCAAAATAATCTGCCAATGGGGTAAGAAAAATAATGTTGTTTTCTGCTGGAAATAAGATTTTTTTGCTTACCCCATTGGCAGATTATTTTGCTTGTTCTAAGCAAAAACTCACTTAATTTGAACTTGTTGTTTCTGAAAACAAGACAATAATTTTTACTCTTTTAGAAAATCCTTATTGATTTAAATTTTTTTTTAGATATTTTGGCTGGAAACAAGACATAAAATCTAAGTAAGAACCTACAACCTACAAATGTACTTGTGTAATATGTGTAAAACAGTTAATAAATGTAATAAGGCATGCAAGGTGAACATTTTATTCTTTGCTCAGTTGTATCGGCCCCTTAATATCCGGGTTATGCTGGTGGGACTTGAGGTCTGGACGACACAGGACCAAATTGTGGTCAGTGTGAGTTCAGATGACACTCTCAGTCGGTTTATTAAGTGGAGAAAGAGCCATCTGCTTAAAAGAGTCAAGCACGACAACGCTCAGTTTGTGACGTGAGTTTGACCTAGTTACCCATTTACTCTGTTGGATGACTAAGACCTTCACTATGCTTTGCAAAGCAGAAACTAGTCTTTATTTACTGTAATGCTAACACTTTACTAATGACTGAGCAATGTTTTATATCTGTTAACATTAGTTTATGCATTGTGAACTAACCAGAACAGACAATGAACAATTGTATTTTTAATAACTTACAATATTAGTCAAAGGTTTTTGAACAGTAAGATTTTTAATGTGTTTTTAAAGTCTCTTCTGCTCACCAAGCCTAACATTTTTAAACATTTTTTATATTTTAAATCACCTTTTTCTTTTTGAATATATAGTAAAATGTAATTTATTCCTGTGATCAAAGTTGCATTTTCTGCATCATTACTCCAGTCTGCAGTGTCACATGATTCTTCAAGAACCATTTTATTATTATTATTATTATTATTATTATTATTATTATTATTATTATTATTATTATCATCAATATTTAAAACAGCAAATTTAATTTAACATTCCCTTCCGGAGGGAACTCTACGCTGTGTCCTGGTGGACACTATGGGAACTGCCTTCGGTGTGACCGGTTCTGAAGCTCTAGTAAAACAACGACAATGAACTTCACATTGGCCGGCGCCAGCCTATGACGTCATCACAAGGCGCCTACCAGTATAAAAGGGGCGCTTGTGAATACATCAACCATCTTTTTGTCTTCAGACTGACCTTGTTCTAAGCGTGAGTATGATGGCAAAGCCTGGAGCGAAATTTTTTTAAGTGTGCTGATCCGTGTCAGAGAAGTCTGACACTGGATGATTCACACAGTCTTTGCGTTATGTGTTTGGGTGAAGAGCACGCGCGCTCTGTTCTTGAGGGAGCAGGGTGCGTTCATTGTGAGAGCTTTTCACTTAAAAAGCTCCGCTCTCGTTTGTCCCTTTTCTCGAGGGAATTGGGACATTCATCTTTCCCACGCGGCTCTGGTCCCGCGGCAGCCGAGGCTGCTCGGCGGCTGAGATCGTGGGGTTCACAGGTGGAGCTCGCTGACGAGTTTGAGAGAGGTGTGTGTCTCTCACACTCGTCAGCGAGGGACGAGAGTGCGCTCCTGGGTGAGGATGTATTATCTCTTACATCCTCGAATCCAGCGGCGAGTGCTCTTTTGGCTCCTAGCCAGGGCGAGCAGGAAGTGGTTGAGATGGACGAAGATGAGTCTACTGAGTCTGCTCAGCCCCCCTTGCTCCGCGTATGAGGAGCTGATGGCCGTTATGGAACGCGCCGCTGCGAGATTAGACCTGCCGTGGCGGCGCACGCAGGAAGAGGTCCCTCATGGCAGACTTGATGAGAGATATCTTCCTGGCCATATCAGGCCACCTCCTACGAGCCTCCCATTCCTTTCCGACCTGCATACTGAGGTCGGGAAGGCATGGGACAAGCCATACTCGGCCCGAATTCACAGGGGATGCGTGAGCACGGGTATGTGTCGATGCCCCCCGTGGAAGATACATTGGCTAGCTATCTTTCATCGGGGGTCACGTCGATGCTTAAGGCTCCAACCCTGCCATCCAAGCCGTTAAAAGAAACCTTGCGGCTGAATGGCAGGGCATACGCGGCAGTGGGTCAGGCTGGTGCCACCCTGCACACAGTGGCAGTGATGCAGGCGTACCAGGCTGATCTACTTAAAGATCTGGACCAAGGCCTGGGGCTTTCCCCAGAGGAGGTGACTGAGCTGTGCCGCACCACTGATCTCTCTCTGAGGGCCACCAAACAGACGGCAACCGCGATTGGTCGGGCCATGGCTGCTTTGGTGGCCACAGAGAGACATTTGTGGGTGAACCTGGCGGACATCGGGGAGAAAGATAAGCGCTTTCTCCTCGATGCGCCGGTTTCGCCTTCCGAATTGTTCGGCACATCGATAGAGACGGTGGTCGAGAAATTCAGGGAGGCGAAGGCACGCTCAGCAGCTTTCAAGTCCTTCATCCCTCGCCGGTCCGCGCCCCCACCCAAACACCGGAGAAAGCCTGGCACATCCTGGTCCAAGGACCAGAGACGGGGCCAGGTGGCTAGTGTGGCCACTCGAGGCCCTCCTCCTGGACGGAGCGGGTCTCAGAGGAGACGTGATGCGCGGCGTAGGAAGGAGTGTCTCAGGGAAACGATCCGGCGCAGGCGTAGGGGCAGGCTGGAATCAGGTACCTGAGGTCTCCTCTCCTTCTCCCCTCACGGTCGTTCGGCCGCCTGCCCTCCTTCCAACTTGTAAAACTCTGGGGCCGGGCCTGTGATGAAATTGGTAACGCAATCTGACGGCCTGGTATATGAAAACTGACATATGTGGGTGTGTTATATGTATGTATGTATGTATGTGTTTGTCTACCAGCTCCGCTTGGGTGAGACGTAGTTTGGGCTCCGTAAACTGAGCCCTACTGTCCCTGAGTGTTAAGTGTAGCCAGGTCTCCCCTCGTTCTTGAGATAGTGTCTGAGACCTCCACTTGTTGCTAACTCCTGTGGGGTTAAAGCGTTGTTAGGCTTCCTCTCACTTATGAGAGTTTCTCTTGAAGCCTCCGCTGTCTTGAGCTCTGCTTAGGCATTCTTACTACCTGCGTATGCATGTTTACACACCTACTGGGTGTGGCAGACTCCCCGTCCCATGGAAAAAGTTCGGGAGATTTGGGTGAGATCTCCACCCATTTTTAGAGAAAAGGAAAGAATGTGAGAAGCAACCTAGGGTTGAGCGTTGTAGGCTGCCTCTCTTTGTGAGTCAGTGCAATTAAGCCCACACTCCCCAGGCCTCTGCTTCAAGAATTCCAGGAAGAGGAAAGTTTAGTAACCCCCCTATGAGTATTTTGCAGGCCTCCTCTCTCTGAGAGTTGCGCTTAGGAGATTCCCCTCTTTAGACGTTCATGTTTAGGCTGATTTCTCACAGTTCTATCAGCACTGGGCAGTTCTAGCAGCTTGTAGGGTCCTTTGAGCCTCGCTTTACACTAAGCGTATTATGGCAGGTCTTCCCTTGGCGAAAGCCCTGTGTTGGACCTCCAGAGTTCACTTTGAACCTTGTATAGGCGCTTAAAGCTCTGTCCAGATGGTAGTTTAGTATGTAGGCTTACCGAGCCTCATTACTATATTGGGGTTGAGTGTAGTAGGTCTCCCCTCTTTGTTAGTGAGTTGTGTTGTTTAAGACCTCCACTCCTAGATTTTCCTGCCACGGTGAGCGTTGTCAGGGTGCTGTAGGCTTCCTCCTGATATAGAGTCTTTTGCAGAGGCCTCCACTCTTGAGTGCTGCTGATTAGGTCTCCTCTCGCTTAGTGGCGTTATGATGATGATCGCGCTCTCTCATTATTCCCTATGGTTTAGACTCAGAGCTGTTAGATGTGTTCTCTCTGTGAGAACCATCTAGCTGCAGCCGTCGCTCCCTTTAGTGCTCCGCTTCTAGTACATTCTCACAGTATATAGCTGGTACTACTTTGGTTTTGTGCTAAAAGCCCCTCTGCCAGAGCTGAGTGTGGTTAGGCTTTCTCTTTCAGAGATTCTTTGAAGCCTCCACTCTACAGAGTCCTATGTGTAGGCTCTAGGGTGAGTTCATGTACTTGTAGCATTGAGTATAGCCAGGTCTCCCCTCAGTAAGTGTTTTTCATTTGAGACCTCTACTCTCGAGCACCTCTCTCTATGGGAATATTAGGCATAACAGCTAATGGGCCTCCCTGACTATCCTTGGTGGAGTGCTAGTACTACTACTCACCAAGACTGAGTGTCGTCAGGCTTTCTTCTCTCCTTAGAGATTCATTTCAAAGCCTCCACTCTACAGAGCCCTGCTTTTAGCATGCGAGCCCTGCTGTGAGTCCTGTTATTCCCAAAAAGCGTTGAGTGTAGCCAGGTCTCCCCTCACCAAGGGCATTTTATTGAGATCTCCACTCTTAAGTGCTTCCCGTAGGATCGAGCATTGTAGGCTTCCTCTCATTTTAGAGAGTCTTCTGTGAAGCCTCCGTTCTCCAGAAGCTCCGCTTCCAGTATTTCAAAGCGTGAGTGTAGCCAGGTCTCCCCTCACAAAAGGGGTTTATGTTTGAGGCCTCCACTCTAAGAGCTTCTCGTAGCATTGAGCGTAGAGAGTCTTCTATGAAGCCTCTGTTCTCCAGAAGCTCCGCTTCCAGTACTTCCAGGCGTGAGTGTAGCTAGGTCTCCCCTCACCGAAAGGTTTTGTGTGAGACCTCCACTCCTAAGAGCTAGTGGATTGAACGTTGTCAGGTTTCCTCTCATTTTAGAGAGTCTTCTGTGAAGCCTCCGTTCTCCAGAAGCTGCGCTTCCAGTACTTCCAAGCGTGAGTGTAGCCAGGTCTCCCCTCACAAAAGTGTTTATGTTTGAGGCCTCCACTCTAAGAGCTTCTCGTAGCATTGATTGTAGAGAGTCTTCTACGAAGCCTCCGTTCTCCAGAAGCTCCGCTTCCAGTACTTCCAGGCGTGAGTGTAGCCAGGTCTCCCCTCACCGAAAGGTTTTGTGTGAGACCTCCGCTCCTAAGAGCTGGTGGACTGAGCGTTGTCAGGTTTCCTCTCTTTTTAGAGAGTCTCTATGAAGCCTCCGTTCTCCAAAGCTCCGCTTCCAGGCTTTGCTGCCGCCTGAAATAATATAGGGTGTTTCCCTCGCTATGCTCTGGGCACCTCTTCAAATCCACAATAGTGGTGAGTACTCACATGAAACTTTGAGCACTCCCTAAAACCCACATAGAGTGGTAAGTGCACACACAAGTCCTTGGGCACTTTCTGAAATCCACATGAAGTGGTAAAGATCCCCCTCTAAAGGGTAGGGTTCTTTTTCGAAAATCCTGGATGGTATGGGTTACGCAGTATTGCTCCGTTCCCATTCTAGAGTTGGTTCTGAAAACCCCTGGGTTTTTCCAACTCCACTCCAGACAGCACTATTTATAGGATCGAGTGTCGCTAGGCTTCCTCTCATCTAGAGAGTCTTCTTGTAGAAGCCTCCACTTTCCTGAGAAACTCCACTTAGGTGGTTCTATTGCTTAGGTTCTTGGAGCCTCATGAATCACCTCCAGTGTTGAGTGTAGACAGGTCTCTGACCTCCACTCCCAGAGTTCCCCGCAAGCACAGAGTGTTTCTAGGCTTCCTCTCAATCGAGAGTCTCTCTGGAGCCGCCGCTCTTCAGGACCCCCGCTCAGTATGAAGACTTAATGGTAAGCTTCACTACTTCGGTAGCGGTGAGTGTAGTTAGGCCTACTCTCGCTTAGAAGAATCAGGCCTCCACTCCTAGGAGTTCCGTGCTTGGGTAGCCGAGCTAGCTGTGACGTCGGCCCAAGCGATTCTCGCTGGTAGTGGGGAGTGATGTTCCTTCTTGACTCCTCAATCAGTCAGTTGTTCACTTACTCCTCAGCATGGCAGCGTTGGTATTGACGTTCCCATAGTGTCCACCAGGACGCAGCGTAGAGTTCCCTCCGGAAGGGAATGTCTAGGTTACGTATGTAACCCTGGTTCCCTGAGGACAGGGAACGAGACGCTGCGTCTCGTAGCCATGCTTCGGGCCCCACTTACGTCTCCGTCAGACAAAAAGATGGTTGATGTATTCACAAGCGCCCCTTTTATACTGGTAGGTGCCTTGTGATGACGTCATAGGCTGGTGCCGGCCAATGTCAAGTACATTGTCGTTGTTTTACTAGAGCTTCAGAACCGGTCACACCGAAGGCAGTTCCCATAGTGTCCACCAGGACGCAGCGTCTCGTTCCCTGTCCTCAGGGAACCAGGGTTACATACGTAACCTAGACGTTATACACTATACCACTCAAAAGCTTGGAGTAAGTATACTTTTGGGAAAGATGTTATTTAAATTAATACTTATCTAGCAAGGATGCTTTAAATTGAACAAAAGTGATGATTAGGACATTTATAACAAAAACTTACAAAAGTTTTCTATTTCAGATTAATGTTGTTTTTCTGAACTTTCTATTCATCAAAGAAACCTCATCTCTTTTTGACATAATAAATAATAATAAAAATGTTTTCTGAGCAGCAAATCAGAATATTAGAATGATTTCTGACGGATCATGTGACTGAATTCACAGGAATAAATTACATTTTAAAATATATTCAAATAGAAAAAAGTTGTTTTAAATAGTAAAAATATTTCAAAATTGTACTGTTTTTGCAGTACTTTGGATTCATGTTAGCATATGCATTAACTAATGTTAACAAATGCGAGCATATTATAAAGTGTAAAAATTATGAAAATAAATTTGCTGTTTTATGTGTTAATTTTTTTTTTCTTTCAGTGGAATTGATTTTTTGGGTGACACAGTTGGGCTGGCAAACAAATTTGCAATGTGTGCTGACAGCTCAGCGGGAGTCAATCAGGTATTCATGATTTAAGCTGATGATTTTCTGGTAGCAAATGATGTCCTATATTTGAACAGCAAAAATTGTTTCTTTAAATACATGTTGTAATTGTGTAAATGTTTACATGTTGATATTTTTCAGGATCATAATCAGAATGCACTAGGCCTGGCATCTACGATCGCTCATGAGATGGGTCATAACATGGGTATGTCCCATGATGAAGATCACTGCACGTGTGGCTCATCAATTACTTCCCTCTGTATCATGACAGAACGTGTGGGGTAAGTAGAATTTGTGTGAAAATGATCTGAAAGTGCAATTATTGTAAAAATAAACTTTTAAGATTTGAACTACAATATAAGTGCACATTCAATGTAATTAAGCTCACTAATTCACAAGGGCGGTAACATAAATCCATGAAACTCTTTAATCATAACTGTCCTGAAAACACAGTGTGAGCCTTGTGTTGCAGTTAGATCAACAAACAACAACAAATATGGTTTATTCTGCCTAATAGGAGTTTATAGTATGCACTGTCTGAAAATGACTTACTCTGACTTTGTCTGTCTAGCACGCTGTTCCCGGAGATGTTTAGTGACTGTAGTCTGGAACAACTGAGTGTGTTTCTAGACAATGCCAATCCCGGCTGCCTGCTGGACACCCCCAGTTCATCCAGACTGTACAGTGGGTCTGTCTGTGGTAATGCTTTCCTGGACCCTGGAGAGGAGTGTGACTGTGGAAAAGCAGAGGTATTGCACACACATCCTGAGTCTGTAGTGACTCAGTCTAGCCCAGCTGATGTAGCCTTTTTAATGACATCATTAATGCATTAATGCAGGTTTATCTTTGACTCACATCTGATGTCTCATTAATGACTGTGATTAACATCTTGTGTAAGGAATGTGAAAATCCATGCTGTGATCCCATGACCTGCAGGCTCACTGAAGGCTCACAGTGTGCTCATGGAGACTGCTGTGAGAATTGTCAGGTAATGTCCTCATTTGAAAATTCTTGCCTTTTTCTTAGAAAATTTAACTATGAACATAGTTCTTCTTTGAAGTAATAGTTCAGCCAAAAAGGAAAATTCTCTTCAAAGTAGAGGTTTAGCAGAATGTTCATGCTGCTCTTTTCCAAATAACAGAGGATGGATGGTAATTTGTACGGTCAAGCTGCTAAAAAAGGCAAAAACACCAAAAGTGCCATAAAAAGAGACTTATGTGAAAAATAGACTGAATATATAACTTGTTATTCACTAAAAGCTTTCGTTTAAGTAAAAGTGGGGGAATAATTAAAGGATTAGTTCACTTCCAGAATAAAAAATTCTGGATAATTTACTCACCCTTATGTCATCCAAGATGTTCAAGTCTGTCTTTCTTCAGGTGAAAAGAAATTAAGGTTTTTGAGGAAAACATTTCTGATTTTTTCTCCATATAATGGACTTTAATGGGAGCCAACGGGTTATAGTTCCGAGACTGCGGTTTCATTGCAGCTTCAAAGGGCTCTATTGTTCCCAGATGAGGAATAAGGGTCTTTTCTAACAAATCGGTAACGATCAGTCATTTTCTTAAAAAAATAAAAATGTATATATTTTTAACCACAAATGCTCATTTTGCACTAGCTCTGCAATTTGCATCTCACACATTACGTAATCATGTTGGAAAGGTCATGTGTGGTTTGTGCTTTGTCGGTGTACTCAAGTTTAAAAAGATTTTTGTTTTACCTTTTTTGTAAAGGCCGTTTGACTTTCTTTGCACACTCGCTTTGTAAACACTGGGTCGGTGCTTCGCCTACATCACATGTGACCTTAACAACGTGACTAAGTAATGTGTAGTTAAGTCAAGCTACTGCAAGACAAGCAAAAGTATACACATTTAAAAAAAAATTTTTTAGAAAATGTTTGTTTCGCTACGTAAGAGCCTTATTCCTTGGCTGGGATCGTGTAGAGCCCTTTGAAGCTGCATTAAAACTGCAATTTGGACCTTTAACCTATTGGCTCCCATTGAAGTTTACTATAAACAGAAAATGTTAAATGTTAAAAATCTTAATTTCTTTTGGACTGAAGAAACTAAGACATGAACATCTTGGATGACATGGGGGTGAGCATATTTTTATTCTGGAAGTGAACTAATCCTTTAATTGTCTTAATTGCTACATAGTACTTAAAAGTCAACATGCGTAGCATTTGCAGGAGATTTTACTTTCCTAATTTGAGGTATTTCTAGGTGAACCAGAGTATTCAATGAGAAATATGTAAGGATGGGACAATTTTCTCCTATCCCAGTTTATTGTGAGCACAATAAGCCATACTATCTGATTGTGCGACCAATGAAAGTGTTAAAGAATTCCATTTGAAAATAGTCATTATTCTTGCACAGTTACGGTTTATATTCTCAGTTTCTAATTGCTGGGAAAGCATCAAAGACTGCATCAGAGTGGGATTCAGACCCAGGATTTCCTGTTTGTTAGGCGGCGACCCTAACTAAGTTAATTACACAGCACCAGCATCTAGTTTTCACTCATGGAACACAGAATCACTCGAAAGGCACTCGTTTTTGTATTTTCTGACTTTTCATGACTCTGGTAGGACTCAAACCCACAAACTTTGAACTACCTCATTTTACAGTCTATAAATCTGCTAACCAAAGCCTACTCTAATGTCTTTGTTGGACACTTGATGATTTTTCTTTGTGGTTTTTGTATGACCAGCACTATGGCAAAGAAAGAACTTTCTTGTGCCTTAGCAGAATAAAAGCCAGATTCAGAATTTTAGAGCCCTATTATGACGTCTTTTCCTGGAGTGACAGAGCAAAGTCACTGACCGTTTGGAATCCAGGATGTGTAAACTAGACTGGACTGCTGCCTTTGACTTGTCATATAGTGTGGGCAGTGTTAAAATGTTTTCAAATATCACGCAAGCTTCTGTTATATGCTTTTTTTGTTTTTAAAGTGGGAGTAGAGGCGTGCAAAATGCACTCACAAAATAGCCAGAAGTCACGACTCTGATGAAACTGGTGGGCCTCCTTTTCTTGGAGTAAGCCAAGAAAGTCACTGGCAGAGAGGCACCATTGGGATTCGAACCCAGAATCTGCAAATCAAACTGGACTACTGTTGACCCTCATTTATTGTTTTTTTAAAAAGCAAGAGGGACATCATAGGTTCCACAGGGATTTGAACCTAGAACCTCATGTTTACGAGACATTTGAGCCAACTAAGCCATGGTGCCAAGTCTTATTTACCTTGCATGGAAGGGTAACTCAAAAAAGTAAAAAATCAAGGAAAGTGGTAAAAGGGCCATTAAAGGAAAAGTTCTAACCTCCATGTCATCCAAAATGTTCATGTCTTTCTTTTTTCAGTCGCAAAGAAATTATATTTTTTGAGGAAAACATTCCCGCAATTTTTTGCATATAATGGACGTCAGTGGTCGCCAACAGGTTGAAGGCCCAGTTCCAGTGCAGCTTCAAAGGTCCCAGCCAAGGAATAAGGGTCTTATCTTGCGAAACAATCTGTCCTTCCTGTCTTCACGCATTATGTAATCATGTAGGAAAAGTTACGCTCAGTTAGTTCTTCTGTGTATTTCGGTTAAAAAAGGTAGGGTATGGTGAAAAACTCCATCTCATTTTCTCCTCCAACTTCAAAATCGTACGAGATGGATGTTTGACTTGCTTTGCAAATTCGTAATGCTTAAGGTCAAGCTAGTGCAAGACAAGCATTTGTGATTAAAATAAATTACATTTATTTTTTTCTTAGAAAATGCTAAATTGTTTTGCTAGATAAGACCCTTATTCCTCAGATGGGATTGTGTAGATTCTTTTTAAGCTGCATTGAAACTGCATTTGGACCCTCAACCCGTTGGCCACCATTGAAGTCCACTATATGGAGAAAAATCCTGGAATGTTTTCCTCAAAAACCTTAATTTCTTTTCGACTAAAGAAAAGACATGAAGATCTTGCATGACATGGGGGTGAGTAAATTATCAGTACATTTTTTTTTTTCCAGAAGTGAACTTCTCCTTTATAGAGCTTATAAGAGTTTGCAAATATCACACAAAAGGAAGAGTGGCAAAGAGATTTTGGTAGGACACAAACCCTCAACCGTTTCACAGCCTCAGTTTACAATGTAGAATTCCAATCTGTAAATCAGACTCAACTGCAGGACTTGACTTGTTATATATTATGTGGGTGGCATAAGTGGAATGCAAGCTTGGAAAAGTCACTCATCAAATTGCCCAAAGTTACAACAGTGGAGGGACTTGAACCAGCAACCGTTGAATTGCCTAATTTGAAGTCTTAACTGTGAAGTGTTAACAGTAACTCTAGATAAGGTTGTGATTTACAATTTTTTATTTACAGCTTTTCTTTTCTCTCATTCCATGGCAGATAAAAAATGCTGAAAGCTTATGTCGAGCACCTGTAAATGAGTGTGACGTTCCAGAGTACTGCTCAGGGCTGTCTGCACAGTGCCCAGAGAATGATTTTAAGATGAATGGCATACCTTGCAACTCTGGCCAGGGATACTGCTATAATGGCCAATGCCCTACTCACCTCCAGCACTGCCAAAGACTTTGGGGAAAAGGTAAGTATGAGTTTCTTGTCCAAAACAACTTCAACAACAACAGACATTTTTTAAGAGTTTCGCTGTGAGTTAATACTTTGTTCAGAAGCACAGTCAGGATTCAGATGTGGGTTGTAGAGTTGGAACTTTGAAGTACAGCTGAGGTCAAAAGTTTACGTCCCCCATTCAGAATCTGCAAAATGTTAATTATTTTACCAAAATAAGAGGGGTCATACAAAATGCATTTGTTTAGGACTGACCTGAATAAGATATTTCACATAAAAGATGTTTACATATAGTCCAACAGATTGAACCCTGTTCAAAAGTTTACATACACTTGATTCTTAATACTGTGTTGTTACCTGAATGATCCACAGGTGTGTTTTTTTTTTTTTTTGTTTAGTGATAGTTGTTCATGAGTCCCTTGTTTGTCCTGAACAGTTAAACTGCCCGCTGTTCTTTGGTTTTCCAGCATTTTTGTGTTAAATTTACTCTGATCTTCAAATTTAATGCATAATATTTTCTTTCTGAAGCATCAGCGAGCGTTTGAACCTTCTGTAATAGTTGCATTTCTTGCAGTCCTTCAGTTGTCCTAAGTGTGAAAAGATGGATCTCAAAATCATACAGTCATTGTTGGAAAGGGTTCAAATACACAAAAATGCTGGAAAACCAAAGTATTTTTCTGAAGAACAGCAGACAGTTTAACTGTTCGGGACAAACAAGAGACTCATGAAGAACTATTTTAGTCAAATAATTACCATTTTGCAGATTCCTGACAGAGGGATGTAAACTTCTGACCTGAACTGTGCAATAAAATACTGTGTACTGGATCTAAGCACAATGGCAAAAAAGTCAATGATTTATTAGTTGAATTATGAACTTTGCGGTCTGATTGATTTTGATTGGTTATTGTTGATCGATCATTCTCACTGAATCTTTCAGATGGTTCAACGACTTGATCATGCAACCATGAATCATACAATCATCAATCATCTATTGTTGTACCTGATTGTTGAGTTAATTAAAAATTTATTTGCAATTTAATTTAAGTGTATAGTTTGGGCCAGTTATTTTTCATGTACTAAAAGAACTGTTTTAGGGATAGTTTACCAAACCTGTTCCAAACCATTCCAAACCTGTAAGACCTTTGTTCATCTTCGGAACACAAATTAAGATAGTTTTGATGAAATCCGAGAGCTTTTTGACCCTGCATAAACAGCAATGCAGCTAACAAGTTCAAGGACCACAAAGGTAGTAAGGACATGGTTAAAATAGTCCATGTGACGTCAGTGGTTTAACCATAAATTCATAATGGTACGAGAATGTTTTTTGTGTGCAAAGAACCATTTTTGTTGATGTTCTAACTACCCTTCTGGGTCTTGAATGTGGTAGTTGCATTGCTATCTGTGCAGGGTCAAAAAGCTCTCGGATTTCATCAAAAATTTCTTAATTTGTGTACCAAAGATGAACGAAGTTTAAAACTTCTTACGAGTTTCAAAGGAGTGAGTAGTGACACAATTGGCACAATTTTTTTTTGGTTGAAACTGGAATCTGAAACAGTATAATTAAATTCCCAATGATTCCCTACGGCTCAACTACTTTACTAAATCACCAGCGTTTATTAATTTTCACAAGCTGGGTTGATTTTCTCTACCTTAGTGTTTCAGTATCCTGCTGTGCATAATGACTCATATCAGCACAGTATTGTTATCTGATTCAATGTTGTGTCTCTGACTATTTCCCTAGGTGCCAAAGTGGCTGCTGATGCATGCTTTTTTCTAAACACATTTGGAAAAAATGATTCTCACTGTGGAAAGACCAAAGATGGCTACAGAGCCTGTACAAAAGAGTATGTCATCTTTTTTTCATTTTCTGACTCAAAATAGCTCACAAATTGGTTTCCAGCATCAATATTTGTCATAGCACCCATTTCTTTTAAGAAGAAATTCAACCTAGTACACCAAGCATAGATTACAATAAATGTGCTTTTCCCCTTATATAGAGACATGTTTTGTGGAAAGATATTTTGCGAAGGAGGAAACGAATACCCTGTTACTGGTCAGAAAGCTGTTATAAAAACATTTCGGGGATTTTGCAACATAGCTGGGGACCAATCAGAAGAGGATGCCCTCAGTATGGTTCCTACAGGCACAAAATGTGGACACAATAAGGTAAGCAAGTAAGAATGTTATTTAGACTATGATGGCAGGACTTGTAGGTACAAATATGACATTTCTGGGTTATGTTTCAACAGGTTTGCTATGATTATACGTGCCAAGACCTGAATGTTTATGGTAGTGAGGAAGACTGTTCACTGCAATGCAGTGGTAGAGGGGTGAGTTCAAACCTCCATTTCACTGAAACCAAACATAAAAATATTTTGAAAGAATTTATTAAAAATAGAGTGTACTTTTGTCTTACTTTTACAGATTTGCAATCATAAAAAACAATGTCATTGTGAACCTGGTTGGGCACCTCCTTACTGTGAAGTCAGATATTCTGAATTGCCATCTGGTAATCAAACCCGCTCTTCTTGTCTGAAAAGCATGTTTAAATGTACTACCTGTAGTAACCATTTTGACAAAATTCTACTCTTGTTTCCAATTTTTTTTAGTACAAGCGAAGATCATTGGCATCTCAGTAGCAGTTGCAATTGCTCTACTTGTGATTGTACTATGTGGAGTATTGCTTTATCGTAAAAAAAGGAAATCCGTCATCAGCAACAAGACGTGAGTTGTTTGATTTGACATCCTTTGCAAAATTTATCATGCCCATGGCCTTGACTGGACTTCCTTTTTTCAGCCTGGATTATTTTTATTGGCCACGAAATCATTTTGCATTAAAAAAAATAATTACAATTTTGACCAAATGGTCAAGTATCCATATTTTTTCTGTCTTTGGCTTGAGAGGCTGACATAAGCATGTAAACGGTTTGGAGAATGGATGGATTTTTTTACCTTATGACAGTGAAATTATTTAGTTGTTTTCTTTGCATGTTTGAAAGAAACAGCACAGCTCATTTATGAAATCATCAGCGGTGCTAGTGATAAAAAAGGGGAAATTCAGCATGATTTGCTTCCTCAAAAATAAATATATCTTCGGTGGCTCAAAAATGGCTTCACCACATAGTTCAGGAGAACTTTGATTTTCTGGAAAAAAAAAAAAAAAAATGGTAAAAGATGTTGAAATATCTTTTAAAAATGTGTCATGTTGCATAACTACCATCCAGCTGATATCCTGTTAATGTCTTGCAAATGTATCGGTCAGAAGGTGTGGGTAGCTGTGAATAACGTAATTATAGTAATCTGTGTTTTTATGTCACATCCATCTGCTTGTTTGCAGAAAAACTCCATCTTCAGGGCAGTTGAACAACCTTCTTTTTGAGAACAACAGTGTCAAGAAGGAACGCCGTGAGATCAGCCAGCCCATATTCATGGGGACCACCGTAACTCAACCCTGCACCCCTCTAACTGCTAGATTGGGCCCGACCCGTCCCGCTCCTCCAGTTAGTAGAACCATTATAATATTGCCCATTTATTAACTCTTTTCTTACCAAATGAAATGTAGACTTTCCTATTTGAGACCTCTGAGTGTAATATAAATTTGGAAATACAGAGTTAGGGTCAAATTTGTTGAAAAAAATGTGACCCTGGACCAAAAATCCAGTAATAAGTTGCACAGGTATATTTGTAGCAGTAGCAAACAATACATTGTTTGGGTCAAAATGACCGAATTTTTTTTTATGCCAAAAATCATTGAGATATTAAGTAAAGATCATGTTCCATGAAGATATTTTGTAAATTTCCTACTGTAAATATATCAAAACTTAATTTCTGATATTCTCTATGATATGCGATATTCTCAGTATTTGGATTTTTTTGCACCCTCAGATTATTAAATAGTCATATCTCAACCAAATATTGTCCTATCCTAACAAGCCATACATCAATGGAAAGCTTATTTATTCCGCATTTTATATGATGTATAAATCTCAATTAAAAAAATTGACCCGTATGACTGGTTTTGTGGTCCATGGTCATATGTTGTATAGCCATACTTTTAGATCTGGTCCACATTGTAGCTTATTCTGGTTAGGAATGCCAGTTTAGATGATAGGAGACCTTCTGGCAAACACGTAATGCACCCAGTCAGAGTTTGTACATGCTGTTCAGGGCTGGGAAAATCTAAAATGATTCATACAGTAATAACAGACTGGCATAGAAAAACCCATCCAAAATGTGAATGGACCTGAGATCAGAATTTCTGTCTGTTGAAAATTTTTAAGTATTAATTATTTCTTGAGCAAGTCGAATTTAAGTTCTGTTCATGAACATCTAGTTTATCACTACTTACGCAAACATAACTCTAGTTTTGTTTAAAGATTTGAATGTGCAAATGTTAAGGCAGTCAGCTTACACAGCTTAAAAGCTTTGCAGTTTTGTGTATAATAGATGAGGTATATGAACAGGCCAAAGGTAAGAATAGGGTTAAATACTTGTAGTTTCACCCATTATGTCATTCCAGGACAGATGAGAATTAAGCAGTCTTTTCACCTTTTTGTAGAAAAAACAAAAAACAAAAAAAACATTTGTTCTTGTTCTTGCAGCCTCCAAAAAAGCCACAATCACCATCACAGCAGACCATAGTTAAACAGGTAAGATCAACTATTAATCGGATAAATCCACCTTTTTTGTATTTTTTTTAAAATACAATTTATATTTAAAATATTTACCCTAATAATCTCACCCATGTAATTTTAAACCTGTATGACCTTTGTCTTAAGCATAAGACAATAAAAGGAGGTTGAAATAATATATTTTCATATATATTTTTAAATATATTTCCAGATATACAAAAAAAATACATTTTATAATATATTTCATAAATTTCCAATCTAAATATATTTAAATTGTTCATTATCTATTTAAAAAGTTTAAATGAAAAACATATTTTTCCTAAAGCCACACTGTTAACATATCATATATTTAAAAATATACTCTGAATATCTCTAAAAAGTGATTCTGCTCAAAAACATGCACTATAGTATAAATGTATCATAAAAGTAGTATAAAACAATACTATGTAAAAAAAAGTGTACAGTTAAATAGTACTTATTAGAGTAAACATGCTATTTCCAAACTGTTGAAATTAGGAGTGATTTTATTTAAAGGAGTAGTTCACTTTCAGAACAAAAATGTACAGATAATGTACTCACCCCTTTGTCATCCAGGATGTTCTTGTCTTTCTTTCTTCAGTTGTAAAGAAATAGTGTTTTTTGAGGAAAACATTTCAGGATTTCTTTCCATATAATGGACTTCTATGGTGCCCCTGAGTTTGAATTTCCAAAATGCAGTTTAAATGCAGCTTCAAAGGGCTCTAAATGATCCCAGCTAAGAAAGAAGAGTCTTATCTAGTGAAACAATTGGTTATTTTCTAAAAACATTTACAACTTATATACTTTTTAAATGTCAAACGCTCGTCTTGCCGAGCTAGAAAAGACAAGCATGTGAGGTTATAAAGTATATAAATTACCCATTGTAATAACCCATTGTTTTGCTAGATAAGACCCTTCTTTCCTCGGCTGTTGATCATTTAAAACCCTTTGAGGTTGCATTTTGGAAGTTCAAACTGTAAACGTTTTTTCTGAAAGTGAACTACTCCTTCAAGAATTTTTTATTAACTGAATGCTTGTACTCTTGTTTAATTTACATTTTCTGTGAACGAGCATAAAACCTTTTCCGTTTTTTCATTTAGTTTCACACATTCTGCAGGTCACCTCGGGTCATGTTCATCCAAACGCATTAGTTGAGTCATCTGTGGCTTCCTGTTCATTACCACTGAAATTTATTTCCACTCATCTTTTAGTTTGTAAATGCTTGTATCTTTGATTTGACACTGTGACACAATTACAAACAGTATCCACCCAATTTCAGTAGGATGTAGGTTTTGTAACAGAGCAATATCTGATTAAGTGGTTTCATTGTGTTTGTGAACCGGTTGAAACAATCTCTCAGCTTGAAATTTGTCTGTGCAATTGTAGGAAATCAAGCCGACTCCACCCCCTGTTCCTCCAGTCAAACCATCTTTAGCAGGATCCTGGAGAACAGATCAAGTAAGTTACTTAAGTTATATTATCATGCATGCTTACAGTCAAGCCCGAAATTATTCATACCCCTGGTAAATTCTGACTTAAAGTTATTTTTATTCAACCAGCAAGTTGTTTTTAGACTGGAAATGACACAGGCTTCTCCCAAGATAATAAGACGATGTACAAGAGGCATCATTGAGGAAAAAAATATTACTCCTCTTTTATTTACATTTGAACAAAAAGTGTCATGTCCAAAATTATTCATACCCTTCTCAATAATCAATAGAACAGCCTTTTTTTGGCTATTACAGCAATCAAACGCTTCCTATAATTGCTGACCAGCTTTTTTCATGTCTCCACTGGTATTTTTGCCCATTCATCTTTAGCAATGAGCTCCAACTTTTTCAGTTTGGAGGGTCTCCTTGCCATCACCCTGATCTTTAGCTCCCTCCACAGATTCTCAGTCAGGACTCTGGCTGGGCCACTGCAAAACGTTAATGTTTTTGTCTGCTAACCATTTCTTCACCACTTTTGCTGTGTGTTTTGGGTCGTTGTCATACTGGAATGTTTCTCTGCAGACTGCCTGATGTTGTTGTTGAGAATTGTTGAGAATGTATTGCTCCTTTTTCATGGTGCTGTTTACTGTGATTAGTTTCCCTGGTCCACTGGCTAAAAAAAACAAAACATTAGGTTCCCACCATCATGTTTGACAGTGGGGATGGTGTTCTTAGGGTTAAAGGCTTCTCCTTTTTTACGCCAAATGAAGGCTACATCATTGTGGCCAAACAATTCAATTTTTGTTTCATCTGACCATAAAACAGAAGACCAGAAGTCTTCTTCTTTGTCTAGATGAGCATTTGCAAAGGCTAAGCGGGCTTTTGTGTGCCTTATCTGGAGAAGTGGTGTCCACCTTGGTCTGCGTCTGTGGAACACAGCGGTGTGCAGTGTCTGTTGGACTGTCTGCCTTGAGATGTTGCCACCAGCAGAGCCCAGATTCATCAGGATGGCCTTGGTGGTGATCCTTGGATTCTTTTTTACCTCTCTCACTATCCTCCTGACCAGCACAGGTGTCACTTTTGGCTTCCGACCATATACTCTGAGATTTTTCACAGTGCGGAACGTCTTGTATTTTTTATTAATACTTTACACTGCAGCCACTGATACTTCAAAACATTTAGATATGGTCTTATAGCCCTTTCCTGACTTGTGAGCAGCCACAATGCACAGCTGCAGGTCCTCAGTGAGCTCCTTTGTCTTAGCCATGACTGTCCACAAACCAACAGCAGAGAGCTTCTGTTTTTCACCTGCTGAGTTGATTAAAACAGCTGTTCCCAATGAATCATGGTAATTAGGATGCTTTAGAACAGCTTGGACTATTTGGAATGGTATAGAACTTTGGATTTTCCCATAGACTGTGACAGTTTGCAAAGGGTATGAATAAATTTAGACATGCCACTTTTTGTTCAAATGTAAATAAAAGAAATAAAATAAAATAAAAATAAATATTTTTTTTTTCACAATGATGCCTCTTGTACATCGTCTTATTATCTTTTGGGAGAAGCCTGTGTCATTTCCGGTCAAAAAAAAAAAAACTTACTGGTTGAATAAAAGTAACTTTAAGTCAGAATTTGCCAGGGGTATGAATAATTTCGGGCTTGACTATATATATAACAGTTAATGTAATGCTTCCATAGGCATACAGCTACACTATAAGAAATCTTATGGGCACATATTCACTGTAAATTTTTCACATTGCAGGCTCCAGGAGACACAGTGAAGGTTGTGTTGAGACCACCCACCATACCAAGAAGATGACCAGACGTGAAATTATCATGTGACTCATTTAAACAAATGACACTCCTTCTTGTTTACTTTTATAGTGTGGGAGTGGCAATGCTTTAAACAATGCTTTAAAAAACACACATACACTGTTGTGCTTGGCCTTGAGTAAGAGCTGGTTTTGGTCTGTTAGTGTATATATGATTATATATTGTATATGTGACTCTGGACCACAAAACCAGTCATAAGTCGTTTTTGGAGTATTTTTGTAGCAATAGCCAACAATACATTGTATGTGTCTAAATTATCGATTTTTCCTTTATGACAAAAATCATAGGAAAATAAAGATCATGTTCCATGAAGATATTTTCTAAATTTACTACCGTAAATGTAGCAAAACCTAATTTTTTATTAGTAATATGCATATGTATTGCATATTTTCTCAATATTTAGAATTTTTGCAGTCTCAGATTTCAGATTTATTATTATTAAAAAAAAAAGACCCTTATGACTGGTTTTGTGGTCTAGGATCACATATGTAAAACATCTGAATGTATAGCTGTAAAAAATGCTTTGTACTGTAATTAATTTAATATGTATATAGACTATGGTGGCCAAGTGAATGTATTTAATTCTAAATGTTTTTTTTTAATCTTTAAATAAAAGTTTTTAAGAGTTTTAAATGACTGATTGCAAATTGAAGCTTATCTAATGTCACATGCACAATATTAGTAATAAATGCATATCATAAAATAAAGATGCAATGCTTTTAATAAAACACAAGTAGTTAAATAAATTTCAACATCATTTATAAATAATGTCAGTTTGCTGAATTGGAAGATTATGACTATGCACTGTGAAAACTGATTGTTGTTAATAAAACAATTTGGTAACACTTCCGTAACATGGCCGAACACGGCCGTAACATGGCCAAAGCAGGCGCAGTAATATCACGGCGGTCACATTGGAAGTTACCTAGCTGGGAAGGTAATTTCAGGCGCTGCGTGATATTACTGCGCCTGCTGCGTCCTTATTACGGCAGCAAACTTCCTTGACTATTACACCAGAATGGAAGTGTAGTTCCTAATCCTATCAACCTAGAAAATTGCAGCTTTACTTTTTCTGCCGGTCTTAGTACACGATATAACTACAGAAGAGTCAAGTTTTAAATAGGACAAATATCAAAACTCGTTGGTCATTTTTGAAGACGATGCTATATTGGTCTCATAGGATTCAATGATCTATGCTAAGCTATGCTAAAAGTGATATCGCCAGAACAGGAGAACGGCTGAATGGATTTCAAAACGGTAAAATTCAACTTATTAACTCGGGGGGAGTTGGAGAATGAGCCTATTTCCAAAAAAAGTGGAAGGCCATTTGCAAAGATGCATAAAAAAACCCTTATACTCACTTCTGCTGTGGGTGAAGCTGCATCAGGAACGATTTGCACGAACATAGATGCATATGTAGATGAGAATTGGCGCTTTCATTTTAAAAACGAAAGTAATGTTAAACCACTGCGTCTTCAGCGGCTCAGATGTCGGGAGTAAATGACTACTGCTATGTTCATTATTACATCCAACAACAGAACACCTCAGACGCTCAATCTGGGACATTCTTGTTTTCCTTGAGTCGACACAATGGCGGTCGGAGTCGGGCTGTTTCAGCTCGGTGAGGGCGGGTCTAAGGTAAGCCGTTCATGTCAATCAACTATTGTGGGAGCGGCCTCTGTCTGTGTGCTGTCACAATGACAAGAAGCTGAGAATGACCTGATTTTGAAAAGGGAATATTACTTTTAAAGATTAAAAAAATACCACTGGGTGGATTTTTATCATTGTAGGGTGGTTGTGTACACAAACTGCCAACACACATTAATGTTCAAACAACATGTAAAAGTTAGTTTTGCATCCGATGACCCCTTTAAGACACAAAACAATCGGTCTGTGCAAAAAACTGAACAGTATTTATATCATTATTTACCTCCGATCCATCGCAACATTCTGCTCTCCTGAGTACGTTTACCCAGCCGGCGTTTGACGCGTCAACGTGATCTGCCAGAGTATATGCACACGTGGAAGCGATCTGTCGCGTGTATACATCACTCATTGTTTACATAGTGCATATTGGCCTCTCAAAATGGTAATTACGTGTGCTTATCCTGATTCTGGCAACCAATTACAAACTAAAAGGTTACATTTCCTTGTGCGAACTCATCTGGGAGTGTTGACTTTTCACTGACTACATTGCCAGAGCGCTTTGACGCGTCACGCACAGGCTGATGTGAACACGCTCCATATAGCTGAACGTTCCGTCGGATCAGAGGAAAATAATGATATAAATAATGTTCAGTTTCTTGTACAGACCGATCCCTATGTGTCTCAAGACCTCAGTGTATCATCACGAGCTGCAGGGTTTAATTTGGTTTTGTCTGTGTATGTTTTTTTTACTCTTAAAGATTTGGTAACCATTGACTGCCATTATATGACTGACAGACTGCAACGGTTTGAGTTAAAAATCTTCACTGTGATCTGCTGAAGAAACAAAGTCACCTACATTTTAGATGCCCTGGGGGTAAGCAGATAAACATCAAATTTTCATTTTTGGGTGAACTATCCCTTTAAGTCACTTCAGTCAGCTCCTTTGGTTAAAAAGTATATACAGTGCCTTGCGAAATTATTCATACCCCTTCATTTTTCACATTTTGTTATGTTGCTGTCGTCTTATGTTAAACTACTTTCAATTACTTTTTTCCCACATCAGTCTACACTCCCTACTCCATAATGGCAAAGCAAAAAAACATTTGTGCAAATTTATTAAAAATAAAAAAACAGAAAAGATCCCGTTGCATAAGTATTCATACCCTTTTCTGGGACACTCGAAATTTAGCTCAGGAGCATTCATATTGCTTCTAGATGTTACTACACTTCGAGTGGAGTTAAACTGTGGCAAATTCATTTGAATGAGTATGATTTAGAAAGGCACACACCTCTCAGAAAAGGTCTAACAGCTGAAAATGCATATCAGAGCAAAAACCAAGTCCTGAGGTCAAGATAACTGTAGAGCTCAGTGACAGACTTGCGTTAAGGCAGTGATCAAGGGAAGAGTTCAGAAAAAATCTGCTGCATTGAAGGTTCACAGAAGCAAGCCTCCATTATCCATAATGGAAGACGACTGGAACAACTAGGACTCTAGAAAATGTCTGCCAGCCCCCATCCAAGCTGACAGAGCTTGAGAGGTGAAAAGGTGAGGCAAAGAATGGCAGATAATTGCCAAATGCAGATGTGCAAAGTTTGTCACATCATATCCAAAAAGACTTGAGGCTGTAAAGGTGCTTCAACTATGTACTTAGTTAAGGGTATGAATACTTATGCAATGTACTTATTTCAGTGTTTTATTTTTAATAAATTTGTAAAATTAGCAAATCAGGTTTTTGCTTTGTCATTATTATGGTGTATGGAGTGTAAATTCATGTGGGGAAAAACTAATTTAAAGCAGTTTAACATAATGCTGATGAAGGGGTATCAATACTTTTGCAAGGCACTGTAAATGTTTATTTTTTTAGAAAATGAATGATCGTTTCGCTAGATAAGAACCTATTTCCGCAGCTAGGATTGTGTAGAGTCCTTTGAAGCTGCATTGAAACTACAATTTGGACATTCAACCCGTTGGTCACCACTGCAGTTCAATAACGTTTCCCTCAAAAACCATAATTTCTTTTCGACTGAAGAAAGAAAGACATGAACATCTTGGATGACATAGGGGTGAGTAAATTATGAGAAAATTTGTATTTACAAAGTGAACTAATCCTTCAAAAAACAGCCAGAAAAAGGACACAGTTTGCACCCGTAACACCCTGCTCCACAACTCCTGACCTTCTCAGATTAAACTGCACTTGTCTGATCCTGTATTTACAACTAAATTTTCCCAAACCTTTATGACGGGCCGTACGCTGACTCACGTGTGAGTGTTTTTGATTCTTTCTGATGTGCTTCAGTGACTCAGTGTGATTCACAGGTGCAGCTGTTTAATTATGTGGGTGAGGATGGAAATACCGCACATCCTGACCTATTGTGAGAGAATAAATTGATATACTTTACAGTGGTCTATGCTTGTCTTGATATTGTGGTTAGATACCTGACATCTGAGTAAAAGAAAACAGTTTTGAAGTTCAAAAACAGATGTGTACAATCTTCTAAGAAAAAAAAACAGTGTAAAACAATGCTAGTGACATCGCACTTCTGCCATCGTACATGTTTGAAGTCATGTGATTCAGCTATTGTCTAACACGTAATGAAATATGACTCAAATCGTATTTTCTTGTGTTTTGTAATGAAGAAAAATGCTTGTTCTGCTTCTATGAAAAAACGTTCGCAGTGCTTTTCGTTTTGAAATTTCTATTCAATTTCTAGTCTTTAGAACCACAAAAATTGTATCCTGGGTTCCACAAAAAAAAAATTCTAATAGTAAAAAGTTTCTTGAGCAAATCAGCATATTAGAATGATTTCTGAAGGATCATGTGACACTGAAGACTGAAGAGTAGTAATGCTGACAATTCAGCTTTGCATCACAGAAATAAATTCCATTTAAAATATATTTTAAATTGTAGTAATATTTGACTGTATTACTGTTTTTGTAATGATCGTTTCAAAAAGAAAAGAGGTGGAAACTGATAATGAAAACAGGACAAAAGCACATTTTTTTAGTAAAAAAAAGGGTTCATCTCGTTTCCTGTGAGTTAGGTCACAACCTCTTCTTGTTGTTTTGAAGCAGAGAGGAAACCGTTTGTTAAGACATCAGTTTGCAAACAACAGTGTTTTGTAATCTGTGTAATTTGTAAGATGATTCCTCTAAAATGATTCCTCTTAATCAAACAGCTGATGTTATGGTGTCAATATTTTTTTCTTCTGTTGAGTTCTTCTTTTGTTCACTTCTCAATTTTCATGAGCAAATATTTAAAACATGCTGTGCGATTTGAGTTTATTCTTACAAATGGTTTTCATAAATGTATTAATGTATAAATGAACTTATGACAAAGGTGTGCCAAGCATTTTTTCAATATCACACTTCTGAGTCTTTTGTAGTAACTCAGGCACCATAAAAATTCAGATCCTGGTCCAGTAGTGTGATAAATCTTGAAGCACAATTGGGAAATATTTAACAGGACAGCACTTCAGCCTGTTTTGTTGGATTCAAAGTACTAGAGATCACAAGGTCTGTCCCTTTTCCTTAGTTGCAGTTTTCTGCTGACCGTAGTATATATGTGTATGTCCTGCTGGAAGCACGGTTCTCCCAGTCTAACACGGACTAATAAACATGTACGGCAGCAGCAGCAGTCTCAAGATTCCCACAAGTCCTCAAGAAGAGGACAAAGGAGAAGCAAAGGTGTATGGGAATGTTTTTGCAGAACTGGAGTCAGTAGACCTGCCCCTAGGAACGACTTTAAGGTAGAGTGACTGTTATGTGTTATAAAATGTGACCCGGGACCACAAAACCAGTCATAAGGGTCATTTTTTTGAAATTGAGATTTATACATCAGCTGAAAGCTGAAATAAATAAGCTTTCCATTTATGTGTGGTTTGTTAGGATAGGACAATATTTGGCCGAGATACAACTATTTGAAAATCTGGAATCTGAGGGTGCCAAAAATCTAAATATTGAGAAAATTGCTTTTAAAGTCGTCCAAATTAAGTTCTTAGCAATGCATATTACGTGTCAAAAATTAAGATCTTTACTTAATATCCTAATTATTTTTTGCAGTGTATACAATACAGTGCAATGTTGGCTATTGCTACAAATATACCTGTGCTTACTTTTGGCTGGTTTTGTGGTGCAGGGTCACAAATAATAGTGGTTTTGATGGCATTTTCCCACATTTATATGTATACAGTATGATTTAAGTCTATTTGTTAGGCAAAAATATCAGTGTAGTATTATATTAATAAAATAACAAATACAATATAAATTAAATACATTTTTATAATTATGTTTTTTTTATAATTATGTTTATTTATTTTTATAATTATGTTTTTTTATATTTTTAAAATGTATATAATTTATTATTTTATATAAAATGCACAGCTAATTCATGAAATTATTGAATAATAACCCCATGAAATACAGTGAGCATTAAATTAAAATAATATTAATAATAATAAGCTAATATCAGGTCATTCTGGGCCTACTGTGTAAATTCTTTTTACTCCAGAGGTCTAATTTTATTTTTCAAAAAATAAAAAAGGTGATAAAAAAAATAAACGAAAAATATAAACAAACTAACAAACCCTACCAGTCAAAAAACTTTTGGACAGAAAGATTATTAATGTTTTTAAGTTACTTCTCACCAAGCCTGCACTTATTTGATCCAAAATACAACAAAAGCAGCAATATTGTCAAATAGTTTTACTATTTAAAACAACTCCTTTCTATTTGAATATATTTTAAAATGTAATTTATTCCTATGATCAAAGCTAAATTTTCAGCAGCATTACTCCAGTCTTCAGTGTCACATGATCCTTCAGAAATCATTCTTATATGCTGATTTACTATTGGCGAAACATTTATTAATATTATTATCAATATTTAAAACAGTTGAGTGCATTTTTTCAGTATTCTTTGATCCTAAGATCAGCATTTATCTGAAAATAAAAAACTTTTGTAAAATTACACACTATACCTTTCAAAAGTGTGGAATCAGTATAATTTTTTATTTAGGGCAAGGAAAGAAATGATAGAAATTAATACTTTTATTTAACAAGGATGCTTTAAAAATGATTAAAAGTGATGATAAAAACATTTATAACGTTACAACAGATTTCCATTTCAGATAAATGCAGATGTAATTATCTAAAAACATTAATAATATGTCCACCAATTTCTAATTAACGAATAAATGACAAAATTTTGCATAAACTTTACATAAAATTACATTTGTTTTTGACTGACTAAATTTTACAGCTGTTGATATTCAGATATTATCCATCTAAGATCAAGAGAAAAAACCCTTGCGCACTTTCCTGTAATATTCTACGTATTTTAGCTCTGCATAGCCTTTAGCTCACTGAAAAAGTCCCGAAACAGTGACTTTTATCCAGTGGCCTGCAAACCCCGTGAGCCGCCGGACTGCTGCAGCTCCACCTATCGGTGGACTGGAGTTCCTGCATCTCTGTCGGCATTGTCACAAATGAACACTGTGACGATTAGAGCCAACATGGCGGAGAGCGAGAGCTTGGAGACTATCACCGAACATGAGCGAATATTACAGGAGATCGAGAGCACGGACACAGCGTGCGTGGGGCCGACGCTACGGTGAGAGATGAGCATCGTCTGCTCTTATTTACCGTTCAGATGGCGATGCGATGTTTTCTCCTGTCTGATGGATGAAAAGCAGGCCTTTGTTTGCTAAAGATGCAGCTCAGCAGGACTTTATGTCATTGCTGGAGAATCTATTGAATAAAGTGGTGATCGAGGCGATGTGAATTTGTGTTCTTCTATATGAATTTATTGAATGATCGCTATATGCTGTACTGACACTGTAACCTACACTGATTTCAAACACAGTCAATGACACAGGCTGCTGCTCGCTGTTTTCCTGTCATTCATCGAGTACGATTGGAGGATGTTATGTGTGGATTATCTGTAATCATTTGCTTAGGATCTGTCTGTCTTAATAAAATAAGATGTAAACATCTGAGGTGAAGCAGCACAGGCCCAACATCGGTCTCACTGCATTATGAATATGATGGAGCTGTCGACAGGTGGAAAGCTCTGAGCAAAATAGCTTCAGTTTTGCCAAATGGACGTCCCTGTTAGGTTAAATTCTTCTGTATACTGCCCATTTCCTTTTACAAACTCATTTCAGCTGCGGAAGAATGAAAGCTGACAAAATATGAGTGGGTGTGGCGTTAGTAAATGAGTCTGGCTTGAGCTGGACATTAATATTCCGCCCTGAGCTCAGGTTTATCTCCTCATGTGATCTGTGTTGGAAGCATTTCAGTAGAAACCGTGATGGCACTCACAGTTTGATGATTTCAGCACAGCTGCATTTCATCATGCATTTCGTATTTCAGTAGAAATCATGACTTCATGATAGTGCTTTTTATTCCAGTAAAGATTTGCCATCTTTGGCTTTACTGTTTATGATGAAACAGTCACTGCTATTTTGGTAGCAGTGTTCTGTCACAAGAACTTTCATTATAAGATTTCAGATGAAATCATTTCGCTGGCGCTCATCTGCATCCCTTCATTAGAATTTTGGCTTCATGATTTCTGATCAAATCATACTTTTGGTAGCGCTTAAATATGGCCCATAATGAAGTATATTGTTTTATAGTTTCTGATAAAATCATGGATTTCTGTAGTGTTCATCTGCATCCCATTATGACATCTTTGGCTTCATGATTTCTGATAAAATCATGATTTAGGTGGAGCTCAGCCATGGCCCGTAATAAGATCTTCATTATTTATGATCATATTTCTGTTCAAATGTTGTAAGTAGCACTTAACTGTGTCATGACATTTTTGTCTCCATGATTTCTGATAAAAATCATGATTTCGGTAGTGTTCTTCTTCGTCCCATCACAACATCATTGGCTTCATGATTTCTGATGAAATCATGATTTTGGTAGCATTCATTGGTGTCCCATACCTGTCTTGACAAATCATGTTGTTGGTAGTGCTCAGCCATGTCCTGTAACAAGATCTTCAGGATTTCTGGCCATGTTTCTGTTCAAATGCTTTAGGTAGCACTCAACTGTCTCATGACATCTTTGTTTTCATGATTTCTGATAAAATCATGATTTTGGTAGCACTCTGTCATGTACTGTAACAATATCTTCATGATTTCTGATGATGTTTCTCAGCACTCAGCTGTCTCATATCATCTAAAAAAAAATTATGAATTCGGTAATATTCATCTGTGTCCCATTGTGATAGTTTCGGCTACATGTTTTCTTGATAAAAATCATGATTTTGGTCATGCTCAGTTCTCAATTTCTGAGAAAATCATGGTTTTGGTAGATATGTCAGACTTGTCCTGTAATAAGATCTTCATGATATCTGATCATATTTCTGTTAAAATGTTTTAAATAGCACTTAATTGTGTCATGACATCTTTGTCTTCATGATTTCTGATAAAATCATGATTTCGGTAGTGTTCATCTGCGTGCCATCATGACATCTTTGGCTACATGCTTTCTCGTCAAATAATGGTTTTGGTAGCGCTCAGCCATGTCCTGTAATAAGATGTTCATGATTTATAATTATGTTTCTGTTCAAATGTTTTAAGTAGCACTCAGCTGTCTCATGGCATCTTTGTTTTCATGATAAAATCATGATTTTGGTACTGCTCATCTGCGTCCCATCGTGAAATCTTTGGCTACGTAATTTTTTTTGTTTTAGTTTTGGTATGTCTCCGTCTTGTCCTGTAGCAAAATCTTCATGATTTCTGATCATGTTCCTGTTTAAATGTTTTCATGACATCTTTGTCTTCCTGATTTCTGATAAAATCTTGATTTTGGTAGTGTTCATCTGCATCCCATCGTGAGATCTTTGACTACAAGATTTCTGATAAAATCATGATTTCAGTCATGCTCAGTTGTGTCCCATACATGATGGTTTGATGTCTCTTATGATTTTTAAGAAAACACTCAGATATGTCCAATCATGACATCATTGTCTTCATGATTTCTAATAAAATCTTGATTTTTGGTAGCGCTTAACCAAGTCCTGTAATAAGATCTTTATCATTTCTGATCATGTTTCTTTTTAAATGTTTTAGGTAGCACTCATGACATAATTGGCTGTATGGCTACATGATTTCTGATAAAATCATGATTTTGATAGTGTTCATCTGCATCCCATCATGATATCTTTGTCTTTATGATTTCAGTAGTGTTAATCTGCGTCCCATCATGACATCTTTGTCTTCATGATTTCAGATAAAATCATGATTTTGGTAGTGTTCATCTGCGTCCCATCATGACATCTTTGTCTTCATGATTTCAGTAGTGTTAATCTGCGTCCCTTCATGACATCTTTGCCTTAATGATTTCAGATAAAATCATGATTTTGGAAGTGTTCATCTGCGTCCCATTATGACATCTTTGTATTCATGATTTCAGATAAAATCATGATCTTGGTAGTGTTCATCTGCGTCCCATTGTGACATCTTTGGCTACATGATTTCTGATAAAATAATGATTTGGTAGTGTTACTCTGCGTTGGGGCTGGGCAATATATCGCATGCGATTGTCATGCGTATCTCATCAGTAAAGCTGGTTCTGTGATTAGTAGTAAATCTCCATCACCTGCGTTCAGATGGTGCGGTATTTAAAAAACTGAGCCGTAGATCACTGAAAAGCTATGCAATATCGCGTTCAAAATCGTGGATGAATCACATTCGATTTTGAACGCGATGTTGCGTAGCTTTTCAGTGATATTGCCCAGCCCTACTCTGCGTCCCATTATGACATCTTTGTCTTCATGATTTCTGATAAAATCATGATTTTGAAAGTGTTCTTCTGCATCCCATCATGACATCTTTGTCTTCATGATTTCTGATAAAATCATGATTTCAGTAGTGTTAATCTGCGTCCCATCATGACATCTTTGTCTTCATGATTTCAGATAAAATCATGATTTCAGTAGTGTTAAGCCCCGTTCACACTAGATGCGACTTCTGTCGCTGCATGTCGCTAGAGGCTGGCGATGAGGTCGTGAGTGGGCGTTCTCATTACTGGTTGCTTAGTAACGACATTTAACAGACGTTTTTATCCAAAGCAACTTTGGAAACAAAGACAAGCAGGTTACAATTAATTTTAATGCAGTTAACATTATTTTTGTATGTGGGCATGGACATGTCATATAAAACAGGACAATCACTGCTGGAGCTGAAAGGAGAATGATCACAAGCGCTATCGTCTTCTTTCCTATTGGCTGTCGCTCCCGAAAGTCGCTCTTCATTTGCATAAAGTTTAGAGATTCTGAACTTTGTCGCGTCGCTGGACACGCCCACATCCGGTCGCCAACGGTCGCTGACGGCCGCTGTCGCTCTCGTCGCCGGAAATCGCCGGCTCTCCATTGAAATGAATGGGATCGCGTCGCTTAGTCGCTGCATGTCGCGTGTAGTGTGAATGGGGCTTTAATCTGCGTCCCATCATGACATCTTTGTCTTCATGATTTCAGATAAAATCATGATTTTGATAGTGTTAATCTGCGTCCCATTATGACATCTTTGTCTTCATGATTTCAGATAAAATCATGATTTTGATAGTGTTAATCTGCGTCCCATCATGACATCTTTGTCTTCATGATTTCAGATAAAATCATGATCTTGGTAGTGTTCATCTGCGTCCCATTGTGACATCTTTGGCTACATGATTTCAGTAGTGTTAATCTGCGTCCCATCATGACATCTTTGTCTTCATGATTTCAGATAAAATCATGATTTTGATAGTGTTAATCTGCGTCCCATCATGACATCTTTGTCTTCATGATTTCAGATAAAATCATGATCTTGGTAGTGTTCATCTGCGTCCCATTGTGACATCTTTGGCTACATGATTTCTGATAAAATAATGATTTGGTAGTGTTACTCTGCGTTGGGGCTGGGCAATATATCGCATGCGATTGTCATGCGTATCTCATCAGTAAAGCCGGTTCTGTGATTAGTAGTAAATCTCCATCACCTGCGTTCAGATGGCGCGGTATTTAAAACACTGAGCCGTAGATCACTGAAAAGCTACGCAATATCGCGTTCAAAATCGCGGATGAATCGCATTTGATTTTGAACGCGATATTGCGTAGCTTTTCAGTGATATTGCCCAGCCCTACTCTGCGTCCCATTATGACATCTTTGTCTTCGCGATTTCTGATAAAATCATGATTTCGGTAGCGTTTATCTGCGTCCCATTATGACATCTTTGTCTTCGTGATTTCTGATAAAATCATGATTTCGGTAGCGTTTATCTGCGTCCCATTATGACATCTTTGTCTTCGTGATTTCTGATAAAATCATGATTTCGGTAGCGTTAATCTGCGTCCCATTATGACATCTTTGTCTTTGTGATTTCTGATAAAATCATGATTTTGGTAGCGTTTATCTGCGTCCCATTATGACATCTTTGTCTTTGTGATTTCTGATAAAATCATGATTTTGGTAGCGTTTATCTGCGTCCCATTATGACATCTTTGTCTTCGTGATTTCTGATAAAATCATGATTTCGGTAGTGTTAATCTGCGTCCCATCATGACATCTTTGGCTACATGATTTCAGATAAAATCATGATTTTGATAGCGTTTATCTGCATCCTATCATGACATCTTTGTCTTAATGATTTCAGATGAAATCATGATTTCGGTTGTGCTCAGTTGTGTCCCATAATGATGTCTTTGGCTTTAAATTAAATAATTATTATTACTACTACTACTATTATTATTATCTGCATATTATTATCTGCTTATATTGTATTTCATTTGTAAGGTTGTTGGCTTGATTATTACAGTAGAAATCATGATTTCAGCAGAACTCAATATACATGCAAATATGGGAAGAAAACCATTAAATGTCAAAATGCTGCTAGCCCCTTAAGCTATAACCTAAACCTCTAGAAACCATAATTCACTTTGTCATTTGTGGATTTTTAAAAAAATGTCTTTTCTGTTATGCAACAGAAGTTCTAGATGACTCGTTTTACACAGTTGATCAGTTGATATTGAAGTGATTCCTTCATTTACACACAAACCAAACCAGCTGTTGATACAGTCCCAGAAAGCAGGTCTTCAGGACATGCAAATTTGTTGACATTCCAGCGCATACAGAATGTCCTGAGGCCACATGTTCTGTGCTGACAGTCACGCTGATGCTTACAGATATGACAGCTTTTCTCATTCCACAGATTTCAGATATGTTACCTAGCACTCAAGACATGTAGTTTACACACAGCAATGGCAGCAAGTCTTTGAAGTAAAGGCTCACCTGCTGCTTACAGTAACTGTTTCCAGGACACTTTTGATTCAGCTGACTGAAAGCAGTTTGAGAAACACAAGCAGCCTTTATGATTACATGAACATTGTGTTTTCTGCACCCAAATATACATTTAGTACAAGCAGATTTCTCTACTTTAGCTAACCTTTCCATTACTTTAGCTATGTTACTTATAGGTTATTAAAAAAAAAACACCCATTCACTTCCATAGTATGGGAAAAAAATGATGGGAGTCAATGACGACCTTCAACTGAGGTTCAGTCATCTTTTGTATTCAAAAGAAGAAAGACAGATTGAAATGACCAGATTTTTGCATGAACTATCTCTTTAATTCCTAAAACGGCATTAGGAGAACACTTCTCATTTAAATTATATTTCAGAACGCTTTTGATTTCTGCGAAAACCCTGGAATAAACCTTATTTCCTGTGCCTGTTCACTTAAGTGTATGTCAACACAGTGATTGACCCTCATTGAAGCTCATGTTACAGTAGGGTGTGGTTTGGTTTCATTTACTGCCCTGTGGTGGTTGTTAGATGTAGACGTGTAATGATCTGTGTTTTGTGTATGAGCTGTAAGAGGAGAGACTTGACTTTTACTCGCTCTGTGTTTCAGTTTCCTTCAGTACCTCCTGGCGGAACTTGCTGCTCTTTGGTCTGTTGAATTCAATAACAGGAAGGAGGAAACTCGTTGTGACATGGTCCTGCTGATAGTAGTTCTGTGTGCGTGTGTGCAGATTCGCAGAAAGGATATCCCATTATGGGGCGTAATATGACCTTCTGAAAAGCAGTGGAAGTGGGTTCTGATTTTAGAAAGCTTAGTTTTCAGGAGAAATTGGCCCTCAGCATTTTCCATTTGGGTGGCAGGAAAGGGCCGACCAGGTAACTGCACTGCAAAAAGAAAAATCATACAATACAAGCACAGTTTTTCATTTTATAGTAACGTTTTATAGTAACCCAGCTAGTTAGGGTTGTCAAATTGCATGCTTAGGAAAAGTATGCAAAGTTTTGCATTTTAATTAGGGCTGGGCAATTAAACAATATAGATTGAGATCGCTGATAAGCTGCGGACATTTTTATTCATTATGGATAAATCTAACAGCTTATCACTAGGCAGAAATAAAGTTGGTTTCCAGCAGCTGCTTTCTTACTATATGAGGACATGAACGTGCAAACTTCATCTCCAGAGCTGCCATTTGAGAAAAAGCTACAGTCAAATACACACTGAAACGCAAGATCTTCACGGCAACCCGCTAAAATAAAAGTATGGTTTGACTTAAAGAAATTATGACAGAAATATATTGCTAAATTTTACTTCTCAAAGAAATAATAATAAATCCAAAGTATGTACCGTTATGATTCACCTTGTAGTTGGTTGGCTTGGTTTATGGCTTACAAAACATTAACAAAGACTATACTTTAAGGATAAACACCACTGAAAAAGTAGACAATATGACATGATGAAATGTGGGTTTAATTTTAAAGGGGTCCTATTATGCTTTTTCGCTTTTTGAATTTTAGCCAGTGTGTGGTGTGTATGTTTGGGCATAAAAAACATCTACAAAGTTACAAATCTCAAATTCCACCCCAAATGGAGATATTTAGTTTTTTAAAAATCTATTTTCAAGAACTACAATCCTTTGGACTACAGCCTTTGTTTTCCGGATGCTATGATGTCACAACGTAAATCCCACCCAAGGAAATTCAAATCATGCTTCTGGGATGCTTCAGCGAGCCACAGGGCAGCTCCTATAAACGCGAGCATTGACTAAAGTGCCTGCGAACTGCTTCGGTAACCGTGCTGGAGCCGCGCCGTTGGCGTGTGCGGTATAGAGGGTCGAAACACATGCTGAGCCGTGGATGATGTAAACATAAACGTTGACTAGAGTGACGATCATCGGTTGCCGCGACGGAGCCCTCTCCATAGATGTGTGCAGTGTGTGGTAATAGATTTATTCATCATACAGTGTAGATGGCTTCACTAGTCTTATGCTGGTGCTGGTTTCGGGCATGTAAATTGTTAAATACAGTAGCACAATAATGATAATATCATGTATTGGCGATCTCAAAGGCTGACGATAGGACCAACACTACTGTAGCGTATTATTTACTTACCCTCCATGCATCCTAGGTGTATATGACTTCCTTCTTTCAGACAAATGCAATCAGAGTTATATTAAAAATAATCCTGGCACTTCCAAGCTTTAGAACTGAATAGCATAGACAAGTGTTTCTCTCCATCTGTCCAAAACAAGTCGATCCATAATAAAAAGTGCCTCACATGGCTCCAGGGGGGTCAGTAAAAGCCTTACAATCCGATGTGTTATTGTAAGAAAAATATCCATATTTAAAACGTAAGAATCACTTTAATCTAGTTTGCACAGTACACGGGATTTGCTACTGTGGCAGGACTGTAACACGGTCTAAGCTGTTCGCCAGTCGCAATCATAGACTGTAAAAACATAGTATCCGTGACGTCACCTGTAGGATTCTGAAGCGCTATTTTGAAGCCTGTAGTGGGCGGGTTTCGGCCGTCGCCATCTTGGAATCGTGTCACCGCTGGATAATCGAAAATGGGCAAAAAGGCGGGACGTGGGTGGAGCTGGTTGCTGAAACCACGCCCGCCTAGCGCAACAGTGGTGACAGCAGCGGCAATCCCCCTGTCACTCAAGTGGCCACATCCTTAATTATGCTGAACTTTAAGGCTTAATATAACTTAAACGGATGAGTTATAAAAAAAATCACCCCCTCACAGTTGACATGAAGGGCAAAACTAGCTATATAAACCAAAACCATTTTTTGAACCAGGCTGTAAACATACTTTTTTCTGCTGTAAAGTTGGGCATTTTAACATGGGGAGTCAACTGATTCCCTTTTGCAGCCAGTCTCTAGCGGCCAGTCGATGAATTGCAGTTTAAGACACTTCCGTGTTGGTTTCACTAGAGAGAGCGGGAGGTTGCCGCTTGGTCGCAACGCAGTGGGACTGCTTTTTGGAAGGCGGACCTTCATCAAACCCGGAACTAATCGAGCCATTTGTGCCAGCATAGGGAGAAAGCTATTGTAATAATGTAAATTATGTAAAAAATAATGCGTTTTTCGAACCACGAAGCATGAGAGCATGTTCTAGTGCACCCCCAAAACAAAATAAAGACTTTGTAAAAGAGCATAATAGGACCCCTTTAAGGATTTAATTTTATTTTCATCATGACAAACACAGAAATTAAAACAAAAAATAAACTCTGGGGCTGTTTGGTTTATATACAGTTTAGGTTTACATACATCTTGTGGAATCTGCGAAATGTTAATTATTTTACCAAAATAAGAGAGATCATACAAAATGATGTGACCTAAATAGGATATTTCACATAAAAGAAGTTTACATATAGTCCACAAACAAAAAACAATAGTTGAATTTATAAAAATGACCCTGTTCAAAAGTTTACATACACTTGTTAAAGGAACACTCCACTTTTTTTTTTTGGAAATAGGCTCATTCTCCAACTCCCCCCGAGTTAATAATTTGATTTTTACCGTTTTGAAATCCATTCAGCCGTTCTCCTGTTCTGGCGATATCACTTTTAGCATAGCTTAGCATAGATCATTGAATCCTATTAGACCAATAGCATCGCGTTCAAAAATGACCAACGAGTTTCCATATTTGTCGTATTTAAAACTTGACTCTTCTGTAGTTATATTGTGTACTAAGACCGGTGGAAATGCAAAGCTGCGAGTTTCTAGGCTGATAAGATTAGGAACTACACTCCCATTCTGGCGTAATAGTCAAGGAAGTTTGCTGTCGTAATATGGCCAAAGCAGGCGGAGTATTATCAGGAATGAGTTCCCAGCTAGTTTAGCATTTGCACATGTGCTGCGTGATATTACTGCTCCTGCTTCAGCCTTATTACGGCAGCAAACTTCCTTGACTATTACGCCGGAAGGGGAGTGTAGTTCCTAATCTTATCAGCCTAGAAAATTTAAGCTTTGCATTTCCACCGGTCTTAGTACACGATATAACTACAGAAGAGTCAAGTTTTAAATGGGACAAATATGGAAACTCGTTGGTCATTTTTGAACGCGATGCTACTGGTCTAATAGGATTCAATGATCTATGCTAAGCTATGCTAAAAGTGATATCGCCAGAACAGGAGAACGGCTGAATGGATTTCAAAACGGTAAAACTCAACTTATTAACTCGGGGGGAGTTGGAGAATGAGCCTATTTCCAAAAAAAGTGGAGTGTTCCTTTAATACTGTTGTTACCTGAATGATCCACAGCTGTTTTTTGTGTTCAGTGATAGTTGTTCATGAGTCCTTGTTTGTCCTGAACAGTTAAAATGCCTGCTGTTCTTCAGAAAAATCCTTCAGGTCCCACAAATTCTTTGGTTTTTCACCAATTTTGTGTATTTGAGCCCTTTCCAACAATGACTGTATGATTTTGAGACCCATCATTTCACACTGAGAACAACTGAGGGACTCATATGCAACTATTACAGAAGGTTCAAACACTCACTGATGCTCCAGAAGGAAACACAATGCATTAAGAGCCAGGGGGTAAATACTTTTGAACAGAATATAGAGGTTTTTCTTATTTTGCCTAAATATCATATTTTTTTCATTTAGTACTGCCCCTCAGAAGCTACAGAAGATACTTATATGTTTCCCAGAAGACAAAATAAGTTAGGTTTACCCTGATCTTCAAATTAATGCATTGTGTTTTCTTCTGGAGCTTCAGTGAGCTGTTGGACCTAGGGATGCTCATTTCGGTTAATTTTCCTGACCGACAACCGCTGCTCGTTATTCGAACATTAACCGTTAACTGCTAAAATTAGAATAATAAATTAGTTTAAAATAAAAATAGAATGCACGAGTATCTGTGATGATACATTAAAAATACAAGCAAATGTTTTATTTTAACGTGCAAACAGCAGCATACAGAGCAACAACAAAAACTGTATTGACATATATTTAAATTATCACGCATCAGCAGCGGTTCTGAGAACAGAGAAAATCTGAATGAAAAAAAAGAATAATATAAATAGGCCTAACGTTACACTAAATATGTATAAATTAAATAACTACCTAATTAAGATGACAAAACTAAAACACACTGAATCCTTTTATGTGCTTTGAAGAACTGTACCGGTCTTATTCTTCTCGTCGGACATAAAAATATATAGCAGGCCAGCCAATACCTCAGTGTGCCTAGTTTTTAACATGTCCACATGCTGTACGGATAGGCAGGACCGCTGCCAGTTAACTCTTAGATCCGCGAAAAAAACACCATCACAAAAACCCTTTCAATTTGCGATTCGGGACTTCCATCCACTGTCATATGCGTGAGGAGAAGCGCGTGTTTTACAGCGTTCAGCAATAGCCAATCACAGACATGTATGTTGATTCGATTATCACTGTGGCCAATCAGAGGAGGCTATGTTTCAATCCACCCACCAACCAAAGTGCCGGTTTCAGTTTTGCTGATTTCTACACTTTCGCGAACTCTCTTATTAAAACAAAGAAAGTGTTGGCCATAGATATATATACGTATATATATCTATGGTGTTGGCATTATATAAATAAGAGATTAATTGTGCAGTGTAAAGGTTATTTTATTACTTTTTAATAACTTTATGAGATTGCGATGAACTACTCTAGGATGAGTGATAGCTTTCCAGTGACTGTAACGGGAGCACCTATTGCACACTTTCTAGACTATAATTCATTCAGAATTTGAATAACGTACATTCACTCACGGATTCACTCTCTGATAACCCAATAACGCCACTTGCCATTGAGTTGCATATACTACATCTGTTTACTAAGTAAAGGTGAAGCGAAATATGTCTGTACAGCCACACTGCACGTGTTGACATGCGCCCGTGAGTAAACAGATAACTTACAAATAGCATTATTTCTTTCACCATGCAGCAAGCGTAAAAAAAAAGAATAGAAAAAAACCCTTTTAAACCGTTTAACTGATAGTAATAATCGGTTAAAATTCTTACTGTCGGTTAACGGTTAAACGGTCAATATGAGCATCCCTAGTTGGACCTTCTGTAATAGTTGCATATGAGTCCCTCAGTTGTCCTCAGCGTGAAAAGATGGATCTTAAAATCATACAGTCATTGTTGGAAAAGGGTTCAAATACACAAAAATGCTAAAAAACCAAAGAATTTCTGGGATCATTCAGGTAACATCGCAGTATTAATAATCAAGTGTATGTAAACTTTTGAAAAGGGTAACTTTTATAAATTCAGCTATTATTTTCTATATGTAAATGTCTTTTATGTAATATATCTTATTCAGGTCAGTGCTAAATAAAAAATAACATGGTGTGTGATCCGTGTTATTTTAATAAAATAATGAACATTTCGCAGATTCTGCAAGGAGTATGTAAACATTTGACTTCAACTCTATATTCTTTGCCACTGTGGACTGTGTATTTTTTGGAATTCTAATAGATTCTAATTTTGGATTTTTGGAAATATTTCATGAATTTCAAATTAAGCTTCCCAACCCTGCAAGCAATTGTTCAGAACATCCTAGCAGTTTTATCACAATGTGGTCAGAATCACTCAGAACTAGCAACAGCTACTTGTGCCATTTTAAAGGTTGTCATTCACAGTCTAGACGCTGAGGCTGTGTTGCCAATGGCAACCTGGATTTCATCCGAACCTTCTGCTCAGCTTCTGAAATAGAGCCAGTTGGCGGTTTCTCTAGCAGGGAGCCATCCAAGACTTTGCTACTTTGTTATTATGAATATCATTATTTTTATGCTGGTTGAATTTAATATGAAACTCAGGCTAATTGCTGTGACAGTTCAGATTGGAAGTAGCTTTACAGCAACTTCTGCCTTTGACATAAACACACCTGTGAGATTGTTTTTACAGTCGTCAAGACACAAACCATGTCTCTGTCCGAATGAGTTTTTAAACAGATGTTTAAAGTAAATCTTGGAAATTTCTAGTTGTTTATTTTCATCATGATTCATAATGCTTTATAGTGAGTTACCTTATTTTTTCAAGTATTTTGTTCACCTTTATAAAACATTGAAGCAGTACTTTGTTAGGCCAACTCACTTTGTTCTGCTAATTTAACTTGCAATTCTTAGTTGCTGTGATCTCAGTGTCGCTGCAATATTTTTCCATTGAATGGTCTACATAAGGGTTGTCAAACTGAGTTTAGGTTCAACCCTAATTAAACACACCTGATCCAGCTAATCAAGTCCTTCAGGCTTATTTGAAAACTATATGGTATGTGTGTTGAAGCAGGGTTTTAACTAAACTCTGAAAGTCTACAGCACTCCAGGAACTGAGTTATGATAGAGCCACTGCTCTATGGCTGCAGGTTTGGTTAAAATATTTGCATATGCATCTATTTCGACATGCGCTGTTCCCATGTTGGACACAAGGTGGCGCAGTTGGAGAACTATTCATGCATCTCTCCCCAACTGCAGCACATTCTGCGCTCTAGTGGTTTTGTATAGTATGCAGTATTTATTTTCATAGTCATAGTTTTGTTTCAGTTATTAATGTGAAGGACCTAATATGACTTTATTTATTTATTGTTAAGGGAACACATCCTAAAATATAGCTTTATTTCATGTATAAAATATGTGATGTGAATATAATTCAAATATACTGTGTGGAAAAATATTATTAAGTGTGGCATTGTAAAGACTACTAAATTAAACAATTGTTTAATGTGTATCTGTAACAGTTTATTTTAATATTATTGATATACACTACCAGTCAAAAGTTTAAATTGCTCACCAAGCCTGCATTTATTTGATCCAAAGTACAGCAAAAATGTTTAAGTATGTTTACTATTAAAAATAACTGTTTTCTATTTGAATATATTTTAAAATGTAATTTATTCCTGTGATTTCATCTGAATTTTTAGCATCATTACTCCAGTCACATGATCCTTTAGAAAACATTCTAATATTCGGATTTGTTGCTCAAAAACATTTATTATTATTGTTATGTTGAAAATAACCAAGCAGATAAATGCTTTGGATCCTTCTGTTCATCTGTTTTAAATATTGATAATAATAATAACAATTAAAATGTTTTTCTTGAACAGTAAATCTACATATTAGAATAATTTTTGAAGGAAAATGTGATACTGAAGACTGGAGTAATGATGCAGAAAATTTAACTTTGATCACAGGGATTACATTGTAAAATATATTCAAATAGAAAGCAGTTGTTTTAAATATTATTGTATATGTATTTTAAATTAAATAAAAACAGGCTTGGTGAGCGGAAGAGAATTCTTTAAAAAAGTCTTACTTTTCATAACCTTTAGACTGGCAGTGTACATCTACAGTTTTTAATTAATATTTTAAGTAAATGTTCACTTTTTGTATTTAAAAGTTTTAGTTGTGTAGTTGTTGTTTTTTAATATCATTAGTTTTTATTAATTTTTATTTTAGTTGTAGTTTGTTAGTTTAGTTGTACCACATATACACCGTAAAGATGTTTTGAAGAATATTGGTAACCAAACAGCTTTGGTGACCATTGACTTGCAATGTATGCACTAAAGAAAAAAAAATGTATGCACGAATTCAAAATACGTTTCATTTAAAGTCATACCGGTTTAGAAAGATATGAAGGTGAGTAAATGGTAACAGAACTATCCATTTAAGATATACAATAATAGAATTGTTTTTCTTTCTCTCAGACTTTTTCAAAGATTAGGGATGAGATTAAATTCTGTTTTATTTTTTCTCAAATTCCTTTTTATTTTATTTTTTTCCAAATTCATTTTTTTCTTCTGTTTTTCTAGATTCCATTTTTTTCCATTTAAAATTTTCTAGACTTAATGGTTAAATTAAAAATATAATTAAAAAAGAATGTCTAATTAATTTAAATCATGAAACTTACACAATTTAAGAGCAAATTTTACAATTTTACCAAAAAACACATTTTTGAGATACGTTTTAGGTTTTTTTCTCTCAAATTCAGTTTTTTTTTTTTTTTTTTTACCAAATTCTGTATTTTCCGCATTTTCTGCATTTCATTTTAATGGTTTCATTGCATTTTTAATAATCAAAAGCATTTCTGATAAATTGATTTTATAGAAATATATTATTTTATTTTATTGTAGTAGTACTATCATTACATTACAAGTGAAATATTTCTGTCACAGATTCTTCAAGTTAAACAGAACTTTTATTTTGACGGGTTGCCTTCAAGTTTCTGTTTGTATATTAAAATACTATCGTTTTTCTCAAATTAAATGTTAAAATGCCCATGAAGTGACTCTTAGAGCAGTTATGTTTATGTGTTCATGTACCCATATATTGAGGCGGCATAGGCTGAAAACACTACAAGCATCACACGCTTCAGTAATAAACAATAAATAACAAACGAAAACCGCACATCTGCACCATTCATTCACACAGAGACATGCAGGATTCATATTTAAATAGTCATTTGCAGGTTAATATTCACAGACACTAGTCCATATCACAGTTGGATTGAAGTGTACTGACTTTCTTTTGATTTATTCATCCCAAATTTGGCAAATTCCGTGACATTCCACATTATACACGTAAATTCCATTTTTATGACTGGATTTCGCTATTTCGTCTGTGTTTTTTGCATCGTTGAAATCATAGCACCCTAAAAGATGGTTCGGCAGACCTGAATGTGAAAGCCCCATATCTAGATACCACAGCTTTTACATTATGGTTCATGGCAATACCATGGCATTTTATACCATTTCCTAATTCCAATCAATAACTAAAGTCCTCAAAAATGTTTTTGAACGTCCTTTTTTTTGCTTTAAAATGCTTTATGAAACTAAAATAGTCAGTTTTATGATGATAAATAATGCAGTACAGTGTCAGCTGGTACAGTTCCCTCCACACTTCCTCTCGATGTGTGTCAGGAAGTGAGTGAAGACCCTGAATCATCTCGGACTGTTCTTCACTGAGAGAGACGGCTCTCATGGCCATCTGGAGCAGTGAGGAGGGCAACACACTCTGTGATCTCGCAACACACTGAAGAAGCAGCCCATCTGTTGGCTTCACCTCGCCAGCTCTCATTGCTGTACACAGACACCGAGGCCCACACTAGATAACACAGCTACTGATACACACATGCTCTTAGATTGATAACATTACATGGAGACACCTGCAGAGTATTGAAGTGTGTGTATGTGTGAGAAAGGAAACACAAAGTGTGTTTCCGCACAAATATAACGCTTTAAATTTTTTTGAGGCAAATGATTTTTATTATCATTAATAAATCGTTAGGTGTTCCAGATATAGCTCGGTTTGCGTTCTGTCTGCAGTGTAAACGTTTTTTGGCCTGATGAATGTTTTACACTCGTGAAGTATCTGACTAGTCTCAGCCTCAGACGTCACGCCCACGGAAACGGCTGAACGTCTGATGCATATGGTACACTTAACTGGAAACACTTCAGGAATGTCGAAGTCGTCATCTGATTAGTGGAATTTGACCGGAATTCCGGGAGACGCGAGTGTCGTGTTTATTTTCGGTCCGCCGGGAAACAAAGCGCAGACTTATTTACTCAGCGTTTTGCTAAAAGGTGCTTATGCAGACGCCATTGTTGTTATACACATTTGCGACGTTCGCGAAAAAATTCCTGACTTACTGCTTGTTCTCCCTCTTCTTCGTTATCTTTCAATGACTGACTTGTTGCACGCCAGTCTGTTGTTGTGGGGGCATTTCCACGCACCGAAACGTGACGCTGAACGAAACGAACTGTGATTGGTTGTTTGACATGTCGATCAAACGGTCTTATGGGCGGGACTAGGGCTGCACAATTAATCGAACGATGTTGTGAGGTGCGTTTAGTCAATGAAGCCGGTACTTTGATTAGTAGTAAATCTCCATCACGTGCGTTCAGCTGCGTTCAGCTGGAGCATTCAGAGGCGTAAATCACTGACAAGCTACGCCAAATCGCGCTCAAAATCGAATGCGATTTTGAACGCGATTTGGCGTAGCTTGTCAGTGATTTACGTCTCTGTGTATTAATTGCCGCTCCAGTTGAACGCACGTGATGGAGATTTACTACTAATCAAAGTACCGGCTTCATTGACTAAACGTGCCTCACAACATCGTTCGATTAATCGTGCAGCCCTAGGCGGGACTTGGCAAATGAAAGCTGCCATGAATTCCAGACCTGCAGCCGTCAGTCTGAAGGTCTGGCTACGCGAGACTACTGTTTGACTGGCCAGATGGAGGAGAAACATTTGTGGTCAGACAATTTAGAAAAGTGACCAATATTTGAAACTAATTTAATTCGGCTCTCTAAAATTACGTGTTATATGTAAATTCAAAAGTTCAAAATGTTCAGTCGTCAAGAAGTTATGTTTTTTGAGGAAAACATTTCAGGATTTCTCTCCATATAATGGATTTCTATGGCGCCCCCGAGTTTGAACTTCCAAAATGCAGTTTAAATGCAGCTTATATACCTTTTCACCTTAAATGCTCAACTTTAGTGTGTTGCAAGATATTATGGATTTCTGCAGACTGTTTGTTGTTTGAAATAATTTATTTGTATTGATTTGGCGTTTGTTTTATAGATCCGTTTACGATGATCAGCCCAACGCACACAAAAGGTTTATGGAGAAACTTGATGCCAGAATACGCAACCATGACAGAGAGATCGAGAAAATGTGCAACTTCCATCATCAGGGATTCGTGGACGCCATCACAGAACTGCTGAAGGTCCGAGCAGATGCCGAGAAACTCATGGTAAGTGGGAATCATAACTAAAAATATGTTATGCATTATTAATGCTATGATTTGAAATCCTGTTGAAAAGCTTTTCATTAAAGGGATAGTTCACCCAAAAATGACAATTCTGTCATTATTTACTCACCTTCATGTTGTTCCAAACATCTTCAGAACACAAATGAAGATATTTTTGATGAAGTCCAAGAGCTTACCGAATGTTTTCTGAACGTCGTAATACCGTTGCTGTCTATGCAGGGTCAGAAAGCTCTCTGACTTTATCAAAAATATCTTAATTTGTGTTTTCCAAAGATGAACAAAGGTCTTACGGGTTTGTAATGACATGAGGATGAGTAATTAATGGTAGAATTTTAATTTTTGGGTAAACTAATCGCCTAATCTAGAATCAATTTAGTAGAATCAGTTCAAAATGCTTTATTAGTCCCTGATCTTGTTCACTACTTTGTATTTTTTATAATGGAACATATGAAGAAAAAATATATTAAAGTATTATTCATTTTGTTAATTTAGTCAAAAACAATGTGTAAAACAGGTATTTTAACAGGTATTTTTTGTGTGTTTTCATCTAAATGTTTGGCCATTTTACAGTATATTATTGTAATTATTTTAAAATTTATTGACATGTGATTAGTATCTTCAGAAGGCTGACATAATTATCTCAATGTTCTTTGTACGTAACGTTGTTAGTGCTCACCCTAATACTAAATGATTATCATAAAAATATATCATAGTTTTTGTGTGATGCATCGGGTTACTGCAAAGAATACCATTATGCTACCATGCTACATGGTACTTTATCAATGTAGTACTTCTGGGTATTTTGCCCAATTTCGAAATAAGAGATGGTAATTTCAAATTCATGTACAGTTGAAGCCAAAAGATTACATACACCTTGCAGAATCTGCTAAATGTTCTTTATTTTACCAAAATAAGAGGGATCATACAAAATGCATGGTATTTATTATTTAGTACTGACCTGAATAAGATATTTCACATAAAAGAGGTTTACACGTAGAGAGTTATCCACAAGAAAAAGAAAATAGTTGAATTTATAAAAATGACCCTGTTCAAAAGTTAACATCCCCTTGATTCTTAATACTGTGTTGCTATCTGAATGATCAACAGCTTAGTTTTTTGTTTAGTGATAGTTGTTCATGAGTCCCTTGTTTGTCCTGAACAGTTAAACTGCCCGCAGTTCTTCAGAAAAGTCGTTCAGGTCCCACAGATTCTGTGGTTTTTCAACATTTTTGTGTATTTGAACCCTTTCCAACAATGACTGTATGATTTTCTGTCTTTTCACACTTAGGACAACTGAGGGACTCATATGCAACTATTACAGAAGGTTCAAACACTCACTAATACTTTGGAAGGAAAAGCCATGCATTAAGAGCTGTGGGGTGAAAACCTTTGAACCGAATGAGAATGTGTAAATTTTTCTCATTTTGCCTAAATATCTTATTTTGTTTATTTAGTACTGCCCTTCAGAAGCTACAGAATATACTTACATGTTCCCCAGAAGACAAAATAAGTTAAATTTACCCTGATCTTCAAATTTAAAAAGTTTTCACCCCCTGGTTCACATACATAGAAATGGGCAATTTAACATCTTTTATGTGAAATATTTGATTCAGTTCAGTACTAAATAAAAAATACCATGCATTTTGTATGATCCCTCTTATTTTGGTAAAACAATTAATATTTTGCATATTCTGCAAGGTGTATGTAAATTTTTGACTTCAACTGTACGTACAGTATCTTATTTCTAGGCCTTTAGAAAGGCTTTTGTCTGAATATACCTCAAGTGAAATCCAAAAACGAAGAACTGGTATGATGCCATTTTGTTCAAAATCAGACAAAAATGAACAGACAATTAAAATGAAGTTCATTTAGGGTTCAAACTTCGCACTGGAATCGCACGCCAATTCTCTTTAGCTCCCTTTCCACTTCCCAGAGGGAAATATGGTGACCAAACGGCACAGGAGTGGCTCACCAATCCTCGCAATTAGACCCACATTATGTAAAGCATATTCAGATAACAAGAGAGCACATACGGCATCAATGAGGTCGCTGGGCCCTCTTTGTTCGCAGATAAATGAGATTTTTAATAAACCCCAAAAGCGGTTCCTTATTACGATGACCTAATGAGACTTAATATGTGGGAAAGTCTGTGGTCATGCGGTCCCTGCACCTGGGGCACTGTACTGGCGCGGTGGTGTGGAGGTCTTCACATTTGATGTTAATCAGCCACCCAGCGTTTGTGTCCAGCCGGGAAAAAAAAGGGAAAACCAATGTTTAATTACCAGAAAATGCTATCCGCATTTTACCCCGGACAATGAATGGCACATAGAGCTCATTGAAGTTACCAACAAGGGACCAGTGGTCAATTGGGTCATTGATTTGAATTGTTTGACAGAGCCAGAGGAACAACCAAAGTTCAAAAATCCCAAGTAAAATTGAGAAGTTTGTCACAGAATCTGTTAGAAAGGGCTGTCAGAAGCGATTACTGGCCATAAAAGCTCCCCGCCGACCAAAAGTTCAAGTTCCCGCTGCACATTTAATTTGAATTTGCATGTCTTTGTTCTTGACTCCTCATGAAGTATGATCTGATTACAAGGGTGAGCAGTTACAACAGGGAATCGTGGGCTTATTTGTCTAACAAAAGTGATATTATGTTTTAAGGGCCAAGTGAGCGACACCAATCGAAGACTTCAAGACGCCGGACGGGAGGTATGGCACAGTTTGGCTTTGTTAGCATGTCTGCCGTTAGATGGGCAGAAGAAAAGAATGTCGATTATCCAACAATAGCGCAGAGAGAACTGTCTCGTTAATTGAGAGGGCTTCACACTCTTTGACCTTCCCTTATGTAAGGTGACGGCCCAAACGGAGGAGGTCATCCGCTGCCGGATTCAACAGAGGAACATGGCCACCACGGTGGAGAAGCTGCAGCTCTGCATTCCTGGTGAGATGGCGCGCTTGCGCGAAGATGTGACCTGTAACTGCTACGTTTTTGTTCTTCTTTCCCAGAGATTTCATCGAAAGACTATTAAACACAATCAAGATACCGTAAACGCCAATGTTCCCAGGTTTCTGGTTACAGTAATGAGTCCAGGTCCTCAATAAACAGTGCTCTGTGTTTATATCATACGGTCTCTCTGACTTAAAACTCGATACAACCGTTTCTAGCTGCTTGGACAAACGGAAAGAGAATTGGATGTTTTGTTTTTACAGTGGTTTAATCAAGAAACCTATTGGATGATTCTGTAGATAAATGCATTTAGATTGTGGTTTCTTTGGCCTGTTTTTTTTTCGTAAAGAAATTATAGAAATTTAGGAAGTGGTTACAGTTCACTGAATAAAGAAAATGTTTTAGTTTGATATCTTTTTAATGCATTCTCTTTTTTTACTTAAAATCACGCTGTCTTTTTTTGTTTCTGCAGTCTTGGAAATGTACAGCAAATTGAAGGAGCAGCTTGAGTCGAAAAGGTAACTTCTTACTTATTTGGACTTATGTGAGTTTTAATCTTAAAGTAAATCAGTCATATTCATTAGTGGTAAAAAATAGGTTAATTTTTTTTTTAGCCTGCAAGTTTAGTGAAAGGTGCTGATCTTTCAAACAATGTTTTTCATCCACCTCATGATATTAAACTAAATATTATGAAGTTTCAAGTTCAAAGTAGTTTAAAACTATTGTTTTGATGGTGTTCCAGCATTAACCCTTTAGAACGTACGATCACACCGGTGTGATTTGTCTTGGCTGGTCTCTGAAGCGTACGATCACACCGGTGTGATTCGAACGTTTGCCGCATCACGTAATCAGCTGCTAAATTCAAATCGGTTTTGGCACGTTGGCTGGCGCTGAGCCAGATCGGACGCGTTGAGCGCTTGTCATATTATCACAACTATTCAGTGTTTTCAACCATATAATGCTTATTTTAGGTTTCAGACAAAAATACACATAAGTACTAGCAAAACCATACATTTATAGTTTGTAAAACACACACTGATGTCTATAGAAGCAGCATTAATGATCCTACAAATATATTCTGACAACATATTTTATTGAAATCATATACAGATTATGTAGGTAACTATAACGTTCACTCTCCTCTTCTCCCAGCTCACCAGAGACTTACTTTAATGTCTTTCGGGAGGAGAGGATGAATTTGCGTGTTGGGAATCCCACAGCTCGGATTCAGCGCGAACAAACATGGCGGCGCTTATCACCCGGTATAGATTAACTAACGCGGTCATTATAAAAGTGTTTGGACTTTTAAATACATTTACTTGCACATATTTCGAAATCGGAATATCAGATATTTCATAATATAGCAAGCATGCTTGTGAATATCAATAATAATTAAAGGGAAAACAAAATAAAAGCGATCCATGTGTCCTACAGTGTTGTTGTGGATGCGGTGTGTCACATGACGCGTCGCCATGGAAACAGTAATGCGAAACATTCCAAAATAACTGTTGCCTAAAAAAACTCACTCTTTGGGGTTAGATAGAATATTTTAAACTCATGTGTGAAAAGGTTAAAGGATTTATTTCAATTTCTAGAACAAAAAATTACAGATAATGTACTCACCCCCTTGTCATCCAAGATGTCTTTCTTTCTTCAGTTATAAAGAAATTGTTTTTTGAGGAAAACATTTCAGGATTTCTCTCCATATAGTGGATATGTATGGTGCCCCTGAGTTTGAACTTCCTAAATGCAGTTTAAATGCAGCTTCAAAGGGCTCTAAACGATCCCAGCAGAAAAGAAGGGTCTCATCTAGTGAAACAATTGGTTATTTTCTACACAAATTGACAAATTCTATACTTTTTAACCTCAAATGCTCGCCTTGTCTCGTCTCTACGTTGTGCATGCGTAGTCTGTGTAATCCGGGTCAACACAGTTAGGGTATGTCGAAAAACTCCAAAAATAACTGATCGTTTCGGTAAACAAGCCTTCCTCGGCTGGGTTCATTTAGAGTCCTTTGAAGATGCATTTAAACTGTATTTTGGAAGTTCAAACTTGGGGGCACCATACATATCCACTATATGGAGAAAAAAATTCCTCAAACAACATATTTACATGACATGAACATCTTGGATGACAAGGGGGTGAGTACATTATCTGTCAATTTTTGTTCTGAAAATAAACTAATCCTTTGAAATTCAATAAACATGCAATCAATCAAATGATTTATAAAATAAATAAATTAGAAAGAATTGACTAGGTTACAATTAACAAGGTTGCAGATTTGTACTAAATGGTGTCAGTATGTTTAGGAGAAAGGTCGGTTTTTAGTTATTGACAAGCCAAAACTTTCCAAAAATTTAAAGAAAATTATTCTTATGATCATAATATCTACAGTATAATAATAATTGAATATTTGAGCTTGATCAGTGTAGTCAACATTACAGTTAGTGTAAAATATGAGAAAAAGTAATGACACAATTTACAACTTGCTGTAGAAAGTGTTGGTAGTTGGTAATTAAAAAATAAATTCTACAACGAATGAAATTGTCATTTTATGCTCTTTAATAAAGTGTGGGGATGAATGAAGGGAAGGATGGTAAGGTCACGTTGAACTTGAAAATAATGACCCTTCTTTGTCCATTACTGTCTACTTAGTCAGTCATAACACATCACGAATAAATAAACTATTCAAACGCAAAGACAATTGACCTTGTGTGTGCCCTTCTTCACAGCACTGCACTGTACCAGCAGGCCCATGACAGGCCTCCTCCAAATTGAGGCAATTAGTGTTTTTCCATTAATCTGTGTGTCGCCACTGCGCGCTAATGACTAGGCTGGGACATGGTCTAATCAGGCAGGGATTCTTTCGCAGTTCACATGTAACACTCGCTGGGAAGGGCGCCACTTTGGCCTTCCACATGGACGCACGCGCACTTCAGAGCGGTGAGGTCAGGGAGCATTCAGAGGCAACGGGTAGTGCGGTGCAAGTTAATAAGCGTAGAAGTACTTTCAATATGGACAAGCACAGGTCATGCATATATCTTGTATATACAGTTAAAGTCAAAAGTTTACATACACCTTGCAGAATCTGCAAAAATAAAATAAAAGGGATACATAAAAAATGCATGTTTTTTTTTATTTAGTACTGACCTGTTTAAGATATTTCACATAAAAGACATTTACATATAGTCCACAAGAGAAAATTATAGTTGAATTTATTCGAAAGTTTACATACACTTGATTTTTGATACTGTGTTGTTACCTGAATAATCCACAGCTGGGTTATTTTGTTTAGTGAAAGTTGTACATGAGTCCCTTGTTTGTCCTGAACTGCCCGCTGTTCTTTAGAAAAATCCTTCAGGTCCCACAAATTCTTTGGTTTTTTAGCATTTTTGTAGCAACAATGACTGTATGATTTTGAGATCTATCTTTTCACACTAAGGGTAACTGAGGGACTCATATGCAACTATTAGAGAAGGTTCGAACGCTCACTGATTTTTCAAAAGAAAAACCATGCATTAAGAGCAGGGGGGTGAAAACTTTTGGAGTTTGAAGATCAGGGTAAATTTAAGTTATTTTGTCTTCTGGGAAACACTTGTCTTCTGTAGCTTTTGAAGGGCTGTGCTAAATGAAAAAAGATATTTTGGCAAAATAAGAAAAATGTACACCTTCATTCTGTTTAAAAGTTTATAGCCCTCACTCTTGATGCATCCTGTTTCCTTCTGAAGCATCAGTGAGTGTCAGTGAACCTTCTGTAATAGTTGCATATGAGTCCCTCAGTTGTCCTCAGTGTGAAAAGATAGATCTCAAAATCATACAGTCATTGTTGGAAAGGGTTCAAATACACAAAAATGATGAAAAACCAAAGAATTTGTGGGACCTAATGGATTTTTCTGAAGAACAGCGGTCAGTTTAACTGTTCAGGACAAACAAGGGACTCATGAACAACTGTCACTAAACAAAAATTATTTAGAATAAATTTTTAATGCATTTTGAAGTTTCTTATGTCCACAAAGACGACCATACGTATTAATATAAGCAAAATATGTAATGAATTGGGTGTGAAGAGCACAGAAACACAAGCCTTTAATAAGCGCTTGTGTTTGTTGTAGTAGTATTATAGGTATTCAATGCTGATAAACTATGATATGATATGATTTTTACAGATACCTCAAAACACGCCACAATACAATTATAATTTGATTAGATTTATTATTATATGTGACCCTGGACCACAAAACCAGTCTTAAGTCGCAGGGGTATATTTGTAGCAATAGCCAAAAATACATTGCATGGGTCAAAATTATTGATTTTTCTTTTATGTCAAAAATCATTAGGAAATTAAGTAAAGATCATGTTCCATGAAGATTTTTTGTAAAATTCCTACTGTAAATATATCAAAATGTAATTTTTGATTAGTAATATGCATTGTAAAGAACCTAATTTGGACAACTTTAAAGGTGATTTTCTCAGTATTTTGATTTTTTTGCACCCTCAGATTCCAGATTTTCAAATAGATGCATCTCAGCCAAATATTGTCCTATCCTAACAAACCATACATCAATATAAAGCTTATTTATTGAGCTTTCGTATGATGTATACATCTCAGTTTTGTAAAATTTAACCTTATGACTGGTTTTGTGGTCCAGGGTCACATATTATATGCTTATTTTACACAGTTACATTTTTATCTACTCACAAATGCAACCAAAATATAACATGAATTTGAATTGAACTCCCTGAAAGCCAATGCTACATCTCAATTGTTTGTTATAACTTATCAAACATTAGATGACAGCTCTGTGAAATACGTTACAATCGATGAACATAAGTGTCAACTAAAGGTGCATCTTAAAATATATAGTTGTTTATGTGTGGCAATACATCAAATCATTAGTCATTTGATCAGTGCATCAATCCATATCAATGTTTCATTGTAGCCCTAGTAAGTGCCTCACTGATTTGAGTTTTTTCAAACTTAGCCTTTATTCAGTGATTATTAGGGGGTCTTAGGGACTAGTAAACTGGTGACTGACATGAATCTTTTCCTTTTCAGATACTACTCTGCATTGAAAACCATGGAGCAGCTAGAAAACATTTATATTCCCAGAGTGAGCCAGTACAGGTTCTGCCAAATCATGGCTGAGACGCTCCCTAAACTCAGAGAGGAGATTAAGGAGATCTCCATGTCCGACCTAAAAGACTTCTTGGAGAGTATCCGAAAGCACTCGGATAAAATTGGTGAAACCGCAATGAGACAGGTAGGATTTTGTTTAATTGTATTTTTCTTGTTGATCGCATGTTAATGCCTACATTTTGGAACAGCCTGAGCAAAACTGTAATACTTAAAAATGGTCTGTGTGGACGGCTGACTAGGTTTTTAAATGGAGATAATGTGTGCTAAATTTGTTTGCGCACGTACAGTTGAAGTCAAAAGTTTACATACACCTTGCAGAAATTGCAAAATTATTTCACCAAAATAAGAGGGATCATAGAAAATGTATTTTTTATGTAGTATTCATCTGAATATGATTTTTCACATAAAAAGATGTTTTCATATAGTCCACAAGAAAAAATAATTGTTTAATTTTTAAAAATGACCCCATTCAAAAGTTTACATACACTTGATTCTTAATACTATGTTGTTATCTGAATGATCCACAGCTGTTTTTTTTGTTTAGTGATAGTTGTTCACGAGTCCCTTGTTTGTCCTGAACAGTTAAATGCCCGCTGTTCTTCAGAAAAATCCTTCAGGTCCCGCAAATCTTTCTGCATTTTTGTGTATTTGAACCCTTTCCAACATTGACTGTATGATTTTGAGATCCATCTTTTTGCCCTTAGGACAACTAAGAAAGTCATATGCAACTATTACAGAAGGTTCAAACACTCACTGATGCTTCAGAAGGAAACACAATGCATTAAGGTGTGAAAACTTTTGAACAGAGTAAAGATGTGTACATTTGTCTTATTTTGCCTAAATATCATAATGTTTTCATTTAGTACTGCCCTTCAGAAGCTACAGAAAATGCTTACATGTTTCCCAGAAGACAAAATAAGTTAAACTTACCCTGATCTTCGAATTCAAAAACCTTTCTCCCCTGACTTTTAATGCATCGCGTATCCTTCTGGAGCATCAGTGAGTGTTTGAACCTTTTGTAATAGTCGCATATGAGTCCCTCAGTTGTCCTCAGTGTGAAAAGATAGATCTCAAAGTCATATTGTTGGAAAGGGTTCAAATACACAAAAATGCTGTAAAACCAATAAAATTGTGGGACCTGAAGTATTTTTCTGAAGAACAGCAGGCAGTTTAATTGTTAAAGACAAACAAGGAACTCATGAACAACTATCACTAAACAAAAAACAACACAGTATTAAGAACAAGTGAATGTAAACTTTTGAATGGGGTCATTTTTATAAATTCAACTATTATTTTCTCTTGTGGAATATAAGTAAACATCTTTTATGTGAAATATTTTATTCAGCCCAGTACTAAATAAAATATAACATGCATTTTGTATGATCCCTCTTATTTGGGTAAAATAATTAACATTTTGCAGATTCTGCAAGGTGTATGTAAACTTTTGACTGTATCGTATGGAAATCTAAAGTTGCGGTGTCTGGCCTTGTAAGCTGATGATGTTATTGTTGGTCTTTTCTCCCTGTTCTCTCAGGCTCAGCAGCACCGTACATTTAACAGTGCAGTCCAGAAGCAGGTGACTCTAAGCTGTGCCAAACCTCTGTACGGTCTAAACGGCCGAACACCACTCCATCACAACGGCCTCAGCACGGAGGGAGCAGATGAAGAGGAGATGGATGAGGAGGTATGACCTACAATCACAATTTGCTGAGGCTCTGTTTTATGTCTGATATAACCATCCAGGTCTTCTAGAAAATGTCCAGATTTCATCCCAAAATTATATTTGACAAAGAAAACTGCAAACGGCTGCAAAAACTGCAAACTTTCCCCCTTTAAACCAATAATAGATGTATATGCTTTAAACAGCCTGAAAACAAAACAGAAGAAATAATTTGATATTTTTGAGTCTTTGCTTGTTGTTTGATCTCTATTCAATTCAGTGATCTCTATTTAAACATCATACATATAGTTAAAGCATTACTGTTCCATTCCAATCCATTCCCAGTCCCAAGTCAAGAAATGTTACTTAAACCTTTTGGTTTTTCTTCTTAAGGTCTTGACGGCGCAGGATCTGGTGGATTTTTCGCCAGTCTACCGATGTCTTCACATCTACACTGTTTTGGTAATTCCCAGTCTCTCTTTTTTCACTACAGATGTGCCATGCACACAGTGAACAACCAATACATCAACAGCCTGTCTCCATAACATGTTATAAAAGCCTGTTTGGGTTCTGCAGTAGAATGCAATATGTGTTTTATTGAGAAACATTCCTGTTGATCTGTTTCTAATAGGCCCCAAGCCTCTGAGTTGACAGTGCGTTTTCATTGAAGCGCTTTTCTCCCTAGTGGCTCCTCAAACATTAATGGCTTATACAAGCACAGGGATTTCCAGAGTTTTGACTGCCGAGCCATCAATATTATTTTTGCTTTAAACCAAACGCAAACTGTGGAGAGGTGAGATTGAGTTTGTTAGCGCTCGGTGCCATCGCTCATCTGGTCAGAACTAATCCCGAGGCCTTCAACACACCAACAAAAGGGGTCAGACCGCAGCATCTAATGGGACTGACCGAGCAGTAACCCCCTTTTCGCCGTAAAAACAAAGCAGTGAAAAAGTTCTTTCGCTTCGGCATTCAGATTGTGCACAAACTGCGGTGCATTCACTGGCCGCTGGATGAGTCGAGGGCTTTCCCCTCAATGGTTCAGTTAATGAGAACACGAGCGCTTTTGACCGCTGTGCTACCCGAGCGTCACAGGTGCTGGCAAGGGCCGAGAGCCACTCTTCAGCCACACAGAGAGAAAGAGAGAGGGGCAACAGATGCTTTGTAGATTCAGAGGTTCTTTGGAAATACATGCTTAGCCTAAATTTCACACAAACCACAAAAATTCACCTATTAGGGTTGCGGCGTAAAATTGATGCATTGCGATTCCTGGTTCAATTCTGAGATTTTTTCGAATGCATTGCGATTCTCTCAGAAATCGATACTGAGCTTTTCAGAATCAATGCAGAATCTTTTTTCGATTTGCAATGCATTGATTTATCGTTGCAACCCTAGTTCCTAAACATACAGTTGAGGTCAAAACTTTACATACACTTTGCAGAGTCTGCAAAATGTTAATTATTTTACCAAAATTAGAGGGATCATATAAAATGCATGTTTTGTATTTAGTCCTGACCTGAATAAGATATTTCACCTGACAATGCATTTACATATTAGCCTGGAAAAATCCAGACCCTAATCTATTAAGATTAAGGGTCTGGGATCGAGCAATGAAAACTGTCTAACTCGAGGGGCGGCACCAAGCATGCATTTGAAACTCTAACTGCACGCAATTGGATAACGCCACGACCAATCACAACAATACACGCTTGGCTACCAGCAGAGCTAAATGATGTTTCATTAACAAAGTTCGGGAGAAGCGCGTCAGATGCTTAGCGTAAACATCACAAGTCAATCAGCGCCATAGGTTTAAATACAGCTGACTCACCTCAATTCACTTGATGGTTTATCAGCAAACCTCCACCACCCCATCTCATCACTCCGAGTTCTCGCTACTCCTATTGGGGGGTAACGTACTCTGGGTTCGGGCCACTCCCGAGCTCGGAGCCCTTCACCGGACAGCACGCCAAACATGCTCTAACGTTACTATTCTCCGGCTAATTATATGAAAGCGTGAACTTGTGAACTGATAGATTAAACTCTTGCCGTATCCAGTCGGCAAAACAGCAAAAACGTCCTTCTTGCAAAGGAACGATTCGAGTTTTCGGTTTTCTGTTCCTCTTTTATATGGAAAGCCAAGTCTAACTCGTTCATTGTAGCGGCCAAAGCGTTTCAAACAACTTGTTGTTCATCTGTAGCGACAGCGATCTTTCAAAGTTTACTATATGATTCGAACGTCGCAGTGCTGTCATCATCAGCTTAGCTCGCCTCTGGCCCGCCTACATCAGATACACCGATTTGATTGGTTCCCACAATTGCTTACGTATTGCAGTAACCTGCATCATTGCTCGATGCCAGAGTGTCTTGCAGAGACAATTCAAATTGTGCTCTCGCGAGACCTCTGGATTTCCAGGGTATTTACATATAGTCCACAAGAGAAAATATTTACATGCTTGTTTGTCCTGAACAGTTAAACTGCCCACTGTTCTTCAAAAATAAATCCTTCATGTCCTGCAAATTCTTTGGTTTTTCTGCATTTTTGTGTATTTGAACCCTTTCCAACAATGACAGATTGATTTTGAGATCCATTTTCATGCTGAGGACATCATATGCAACTATTACAGAAGGTTCAAACGCTCACTGATGCTCCAGAAGGAAAAACGATGCATTTAAAGCTGGGGATGTAAACTTTTGAACAGAATGAATACTTTTTTCTTATTTTGCCTAATATTCATATTTTTTTCAGTTAGAACTGCCTTTCAGAAGCTACAAAAGATACTTGCATGTTTCTCAGAAGACAAAATAAGTTAAATTTACCCTTTGCATATGAGTCCCTTAGTTGTCCTTAGTGTGAAAAGTTGGATCTCAAAATCATAGTCATTGCTGGAAGGGGTTCAAATACACAAAAATGATGAAAAACCAAATAATTTGTGGGACCTGAAAGATTTTTCTAAAGAACAACGGGCGGTTTGACCGTTTAAGACAAAAAAGGGACTCATGAACAACTATCACTAAAAAAAAAAAAACACAGCTGTGGATCATTCTGATAAAAACACAGTATTAAGAACCAAGTGTATGTAAACTTTAGTACCTCTTGTGGACTATATGTAAATGTCTTTCATGCAAAATATCTTATTCAGGTCAGTACTAAATAAAAAATAACATGCATTTTGTATGATCCCTCTTATTTTGCTAAAATAATTAACATTTTGCAGATTTTGCAATGTGCATCTAAACTTTTGACCTCAACTGTACATTTAATGGTTTCCAGCTGCACTAGATGCAGCAAAACTGCAACCAATTTTTTTCCTTTTTACACAAATTACGGTAACAGGGCAAATAATTGCTAAAATAAAGATTTCCACACAGTTCCTTGCACAATACTACATTATGACTTTAAAATATTTTTACCATGTTGCATGATTTGTAAACTTTTGATATTTGCATTACATAACCTGCTCCATATGTACGGCTTTTTAGATGTAGTAAACTTGCTCGGTAGACCACCTGATACAGCATTGCACTTGCATTGCGATTTGACTCCCATGAAACACGAGTCACAAGACGCCACGAAAGAGCTCAATAAAAAGCGGCGTTAAACAACAAAAATCTGTGAAATTGAAAATGAATTTCCCACGTCAATCAGTGATGTTACAGTTGGCTGGTTTGCATTAAAAAACGTTCTGTGTCTTGTGTGACTTAACTTGATTAATTACCAATACATTTTGCTCTGGGGAAAAATGTGCAATTACATGTTGTGCAAGTTGAATGCTCTTGTATAAATGAAATTAAATGCATATTAATTTGTTCTTAAAAACTCTTTAATACCATTTTCTGTTTCTTTATAGGGAGACAGAGAGACGTTTGAAAATTACTATCGGAAGCAAAGAAAAAAACAAGCAAGACTAGTACTGCAGCCTCAGTCTAACATGGTTGGTATGCTTTGCTCTTTGAACAATCCTGTCAGTTTTATTTGTTTTTATATTTTTTAATAATATTGTGTTTCACTCTAGCACGAGACAGTGGAGGGCTATAGGAAGTACTTTAATCAAATTGTTGGGTAAGTTAAATCTGGATTTATTGATGAAGTTATTTATGTACACTACCCAGTCAAAAGTTTTTGAACTGTAAGTTTTTTAAGTTTTTTTTTTAAAGAAGTCTCTTCTGCTCACCAAGCCTGCATTTATTTAAGCCAAAGTACAGGATAAACAGTTTGAAATATTTTTACTATTTAATATACTGTTTTCTATTTGAATATATTTTAAAATGTAATTTATTCTGGTGATTTCAAAGCTGAATTTTTAGCATAATGACTCCAGTCACATGATCCTTCAGAAATCATTCTGATATTCTGATTTGCTGCTCAAAAAACATTTATTATTATTATTTTGAAAACAGCTAAGTATATATTTTTTCAGATTTCAGATCTTTTTTCGAGTAGAAAATTTAGAAAAACAACATTTATCTCAAATAGAAAACTTTTATGACATTATAAATGTCTTTATCATTAAAGCATCCTTGCTATATAAAAGTATTAATTTCTATAATTTCTTTACCAAAAAAAAAACTGACTCCAAGCTTTTGAATAGTTTAGTGTGTTACTTTTTTTATTTCAGATAAATGCTGATATTTGTCTCTTTCTATTCATCAAAGAATCCTAAAATAAATGTACTTCACTGTTTTTATTGATAAAAACAATAATAAATGTTTCTTGAACAGCATATACAGTGTGTATATGTGTGATTTTTGAAGGATCATGTAGAGTAATGATGCTGAAAATTCAGCTTTGATCACAGAAATAAATAACATTTTTAAAATATATACAAATCGAAAGCAGTTATTTTAAATAGTAAAAATATTTCACAATATTACTGCTTTTTCTGTATTTTAGATCAAATAAATGCAGGCTTGGTGAGCAGAAGAGACTTCTTACAAAAACATAAAAAAACTTAATGTTCAAAAACTTTTGACTGGTAATGTAGTTTTGATCAAGTAATGCCATCTCCCATCATGCTTTGCAGGTTCTTTGTGGTGGAGGATCACATACTACACGCCACACAAGGCCTGGTGACCAGAGCCTTCACAGACGAGCTGTGGAACATGGCCCTGTCCAAAATCATCGCAGTTCTCCGCACACACTCCGTGAGTCCCGCACACACACGCAATCGTCTTGAGCACTGGGGGGATGCTCTAAGGTCTCATGCGAGGATTTGACATCCCCCTCTCTTTCTCTCTCTCTGCTGTGCTCTGGCCCGAGTCTCTTTTTTGTGATTGAAAGTTAGCTAGCAGTGGGAGAGAGCAGGCTTGACCCCTTTGTTCGGGCCGCAGGACTCAGGCTGTGAGCTTCAGCCGCAGGGTATTTGCATAATCCCTCGCTGATTTACAACTGACTGGCCCTCCAAACACACTCTCAGCCCCAGCAGTTTAGAATATTCACAGTTAATCTGCTGTTATTGTTGCAATCTGTCCTCATTAGGCCCAACTGACCTCTCCATTAGATCAGATTGAATGGATCGCCACTGAAAGGGCTCACCAGGAAATGCTTCCAATTATCATTCCAAATGCCTTGTTTTGAAAATAAACTTCACTGAAAGACACGACTAAAGCCCTCTTAGCTCCTGAGCTGCCTGCGCTGAAAAAAAATCTGTGTTGGGTTTACTTCGAAACAAGTTTTGTTAAGTAATTCTAGTAAAAAAAAACAGCAAGGAGCCCATTGAATGAAACATTTTGATGTGGAAATGCAGAAATGTACTGCAGTATCTGTCATATTTACAATTTTGAAAAATTGAAAAAAATTGCAATGAAAGAAAATATGAAAATCTTTATAAAAACTTTTTAAAATCTTAATAGTAATAATTATATAAGGAAAAGTTATGGTGATTCACTGATCAAAATCAGTGGGAAACTTAAGTGTGTAACTCAAAGTCAAATACATACTTTCAAGCTGCAATTATACACTCGCAAAAGCAATTTTCTTGCTTTCTTGAGTTTTTTTTTTTTTAAGCCAATAAAAAATATGACTAATGTGATTATATGAAAATATGATCAAATATGCTACTTTAACAAAAAAAATCATGTTTGTATTTCATAAGGAATAGTTTAAAATGTGTAATTTTTAGTGCTATCAAACGATTAATCGTGATTAATCACGATTAATCGCATCCAAATAAAAGTTTTTGTTTACACATTGTGTGCATGCTGTGTATATTATTTATTTATATATATATATATATATATATATATATATATATATATATATAAATACACACACATGGATGGATGTATTTAAGAAAATATGTTTATATATTAAGTATATTTATATATAATATCAATTATGTGAATATATATTAATATACATGTAAATATTTTCGTGTGTGTGTATTTATATATACATAATAAATATACACAGTACACACATATATAATATGTAAGCAAAAACTTTGTAATGCGATTAATCACGATTAATCAAACGATTAATCGTTTGACAGAGCTAGTAATTTTAATAATTAGTTTTTTGTTAATTTAATTTGAATTGTATTAACCATTGTTCTCTTCCTTGTTTATTAGATTTTGCTTAATTATATTATTTAAATAGTCAATAAATATTAATCATAGAAATATTAATAATGAGAATTATAATTAATAACAGTAGATGTATAATTTAAAATAATTCAATTTTTTTATATTTTAATATTCCAAAAGTTACATCATAACACAACATTTTAAATGATCTAAAGTAATGAAATTTAAATAGCATCCTATGAAAATATTCTACGGTCTTTAATTTAGTTTGAGGGGGATATATATTCACGGGGGTGTGTTTGTGTTCTCGTCCACATGCTTGTCAATGAAGTACATCATGTCCTGAAGTGTGGAGTGACGGCGTGTGTTGCAGCCTGACCAGTGCTTATTTAACCGTGTGATTTACGCACTCACTCCCTGCGTCTGAGAGGCAGGCCACTGCGCCCTATCTAAATGTTTAACAAGAGAATCACACTAGTGCAAGGGGCTGTAAATCAAACCTGCAGCTCCTGTACAACCACCCTCACGATAAAACCCCACCAACCTGGAAGAGACTCGTCTGGCTCATGGTTAAATGCTCTGGTGATCTCTGCAGACGCTAAAGCTGCTGCCAGCCGTATGGTAATGTTGACAGTGGTTTCTCTCATAGTGTTAGGATAAACTCACATCTGCAGTTGACCGTAAATCATTAACTAGTTAAACACTCATCTGTAATTGATTGGGAACTAGGTTGGCAAAAACTAGGTGTAGTATTATTATTAATTTCCTTTGGGTATGAGCTGTGTAAGCTAGGTGTTACCAAACTTATAATAAGACTATATAAATAAACTATACATATACTAGTGGTGTCAAATCCATTAATCCAGATTAATTGTATTAAATATATATATATATATATATATATATATATATATATATATATATATATATATATATATGCACACACACACATAAATATTTCTTAAATATATACATGTATGTGTGTGTATTTATATATAGACATGAATAGAAGGCACTAGTACATGTATAATTTTTTAATATAGTCTTTTTATTATAATTTAATAATAATAGTAGTACCCAGTTTCCCAGCTCATAACCAGAGGACCTATAAAAAATAATACATTTACTATTAATTACATAAATGCAAATTAAGTATTTAAATTGATAATTATTATTAGATTCTGAATATTATCAATATTTTTGTATATTATAATTGTTATTTTAGATTATTACTATTTTTAATGATATCATTTAAACGATTTTATGTACAACACTATTGCTGTCAAATTGATTAATCGCATCCAAAAAACTTTTAATTAGTAAATTAGTTTTAAACTAAAAGTTTGTTTAAATAATGTATGCATGTGTGCTGTGTATATTTATGTATTTATAAATGCACATTCACACGTATATATTTAAGAAATATTTGTTTAGATATATTTGATGTGATTAATCGCGATTAATCGATTTGACAGCACTAGTATATGTATAGTTTTTTTTATATAATTTTATTAATACCCATTTTACACAAATCATTACCAAAGAATCAACAATATTTAATTGAATAATTAATTTACTATTAATTACATAAATACAATTATAGAAATATTTAAATAGTTATTATTAGATAAAATAAATAAAAAATAAAATAAATATATATATATATATATATATATATATATATATATATATATATATATATATATTACACAAAATAAATGTAACGTCCATCTTTTTATTTGTGTATTATTATTGTTATTTTAGATTATTACTATTTTGTATTCTTATATAATTTAAATAATATTTTATATATTTACATGATATTAATGTAAATAATATTGAGATTTACTATTACTTAATTACTTTTTGTTTAAATAATAGAATTTGCCAAAATCGAATTAACCTTTTGCTTATTTTAAACAAGTTTGAACAATTTAAGTAAACAAGAAAGGTAATAATGAATAAAAAATATAGCACAATAATTGCATATTATAGCGAATATAGTGTTTTTCATGGTTTTAATTACAATAAATAGTGTTTCTTAAAAGAGAATAATAACAAAATTTATCAAGACATCTTTAACTTAGAGTCTGTTCTTCTTAAAGAAGTATTTTTAATGATGTAATGAAGTGTGTTTGAGTTTAAACACTTATTGCATCACAGATCCTAAAAGAGATTGGAGCGGTGCCGTACGGTGCCGCAGGCTTTCATAGGGCAGTGGGTGGGCAGGCCTGTGTGCTCAGACATTGACTAATCCTGTCAGTCATCACTCCCCTGCCTGGGTCAAGCACTGCTCTCTCCTATTTAACCTCACGGACAGGCCTCCTCCATCAGCGGCGGGGGAGGGCCGGGCGGCCTTATTTAGATGCTAATGTAACCTAAAGACTCATTAAGACACAAGTGTATTTGATCAATGAGTGACTGGCTGTGAGTTACCCATTTAGAGGGAAATGCTGAACCTAAACTAATCTGGTCCACAGAAATGTGATTCAGTGAATATTGGATTCTCTGTGTGAATCAATGGATAACACAAGGTTTTATAGTATTTGTACGGATTTCAATTGATGTAATTTTCAAATACACTTTATTCTTAATACTGTGTTGTTACCTGAATGATCCACAGCTGCGTTGTTTGGTTTAGTAATAGTTGTTCTTGAGTCCCTTGTTTGTCCTGAACAGTTAAACTGCCTGCTGTTCTTCAGAAAAGTCCTTCAGGTCCCACAAATTCTTCGGTTTTTCAGCAATTTTGTGAACTCTTTTCAACAATGACTGTACGATTTTGAGATCCATCTTTTCACACTGAGGACAACTGAGGGACTCATATGCAACTATTACAGAAGATTCAAACACTCACTGATGCTCCAGAAGGACGGAAGATGCATTAAGAGCCAGGGGTGAAAACTTTTGAACCGAATGAAGATGTGTACATTTATCATATTTTTTTTATTTTTTATTTAGTACAGCCTTTTAGAACCTACAGAAGATGTTTCCCAGAAGACAAAAAAAGTTAAATTTACCCTGAACTTCAGATTCAAAAATTTTCACCCCCATCTCTTAATGCATCATGTTTATTTCTGAAGCATAAGTGAGTGTTTGAACCTTCTGTAATAGTTGCGTATGAGTCCCTCAGCTGTCCTCAAGGTGAAAAGATGGACCTCATATTTAGTCATTGTTGGAAAGGGTTGAAAAACCAAAGAATTTGTGGGACCAAAAGGATTTTTCTTAAGAACATCAGGCAGTTTAACTGTTCATGGAATGATGAACAACTATCACTAAATATAAAAACAGCTGTGGATCATTCAGGTAACACCACAATATTAAGAATAAAACATATGCAAGCTTCTGAACAGGGTTATTTTTTATAAACTTTTATATTTCTCTTATTTTAGTAAAGTAATATACATTTTGCAGATTCTGCGAAGTGTATGTAAACTTTTGACCTCAGTTGTATATATTTAAATTATATTTTGATCTATTTTTATTTTTGTGTGTTGTGGTAAAATTAACTTTAATCTTACACATTTGTTTGAGAAATTCACTCATAGGTGCTTATGTTCTAGACACATTTGTGAAGAATGCTAATTTGTTGTCTTTCTTATCATTATTATTGTTGTTTTGTTTTTTACCCCACTAGTCGTACTGCAATGATCCTGACCTGGTCCTGGAACTGAAGAACCTGATAGTTATATTTGCAGACACTTTACAGGTATTCTCCAGCTATGTTTTGTTTAAAGCATATCCATGTTGTTTTCCAATGACGTTTGTATTCTATTAATATTTATATTAAGCATATCAAGATCTATATGCTGTAAATTTTATAGACTTGGGCTATAATTTATGCTGCTTACACACTGTATCTCCTTTGGTTTTGTAGGGTTATGGCTTCCCTGTGAACAGACTTTTTGACCTTTTGTTTGAGGTTAGAGATCAGTACAATGAAACATTGCTCAAGAAATGGGCCCTGGTGTTCAGGTAGGCTCAACAACAACTGCATTGTTGCTGGTGTAAGTGAATTAATGCAAGTAGTTTCTGCATTATACCTTGACATATGGGTTTTTCTTTTGCGGACACAGGGATATTTTTGAGCAGGACAACTACAGCCCTATTCCAGTGGAAAATGAAGAAGAGTATAAGGCCGTGGTCAGTCGCTTCCCCTTCCATGATGCAGAGATAGAAAAGGTTGGTCAAACACATTAACTGGTGCTCATATTTTGGAATATTTGTATGTTTTTGAAAGAAGCCTCTTACGTTAAAATTGTGAAAGATTATTGCAATTTAAGCAAACTGTTTTCTATTTAAATATACACTACGAGTCAAAAGTTTTTGGACAGTAAGATTTGTAATATTTTCAAAGAAGTCTCTTCTGCTCACCAAACCTGCATTTATTTGATCCAAAGTGCAGCAAAAACAGTCAAATTTAGAAATATTTATACTATTTAAAATCAGTGTTGTTTTTGACAACCATCTTAGATTTAGTCTTAGTCTTAGTCTTTTGGACTAAAATGCTTCTTAGTTTTAGTCAAATTTTAGTCACTTCTATATGTGATAGTTTTAGTCCAATTTTAGTCGACGAAAAGTCAAAAAGGTTTTAGTCTAGTTTTAGTCGACGAAAAGTCAAAAAGGTTTTAGTCTAGTTTTAGTCAAAAAAAGGGAAAAAAGTAGTCTTTTAACAAATTAATGTAGGTCAGTAAGTATTTTGCTGTTGGGTAGTGTCACTTGTAAGTTCTGAAAATAGCAGATCTATAGTTCAACACAATGTGAGCTTCCGGATCGACTATTTTCACCAATAATTACAATAATGAAGGAATGTTTTAGAACATAAAAGACAAAAAAGGATGGAATGCTAAAACGGCTTGCCATAGTAGTATAGCAAAGAGTATTTAATGCTAAAACGGCTTGCCATAGCGTCAGATACTTTTTAAGTTTTAATTGGCATGCACAATAAGCGGAAATGTCATGCATTTTAAACGTCTGACGGACCACCCACTAACATTTTCGTCTATTCTCGTCTCGTCAACGAAAACTCACACACGTCTCGTCATGTTTTAGTCATCAACGAGTCATTTTTATCTCGTCATCGTCTCGTTATCGTCATGAAAAAAAGTGGCGTCAACGAAATGATTTCGTCATCGTCATCGTTGACGAAAACAACACTGTTTAAAATAACTGTTTTCTATTTGAATATATTTTAAAATGTAATTTATTTTTGTGATTTCAAAGCTGAATTTTAGCATCATTACTCCAGTCACATGACCCTTAAGAAATCATTATAGTATTCTGATTTGCTGTTCAAAAACATTAATTATTATTAATGTTACAAAAGCTTTTTATCTTTATCTTTGAATCTTTCTATTCATCAAAGAATCCTGAAAAAATGTACTTAACTGTTTTAAATATTAATAACAATAATAATAATAAATGTTTCTTGAACAGCAAATCAGCATATTAGAATGATTTCTGAAGGATCATGTGACATTGAAGACTGGAGTAATGATGCCAAAATTGTAGCTTTGATCTCAGGAATAAATTACATTTTAAACTATATTCAAGTACAATGCAGTTATTTTAAATAGTAAAAATATTTCACAATATTACTGCTTTTGCCATATTTTCGATCAAATCAAATGCAGGCTTGGCGAGCATAAGAGACTTTTAAAAAATCTTGCTGTCCAAAATGTTTTGTCCGGTAGTGTATTTTAAAAAGTAATTTATTTCTGCGATGGCAAAGCTGAATTTTAATTCAGTAAATCAGAAATCAGTCTAAAATGCTAATGGATATTCTAAAAAAAGCCTTTTTGGCCAATCAGTTGAAATAATTAGTGCCTTGTATGGTGTCAGAATAGCCTCTGAAAAAAAATATATATCAGTGTGATTCACAAGTGAACAATATGATTCACAAAAATAAGTGTAAGTATTTCTCGGAAAATGGTTTGTGAATGTCTTTTCCTGATGTGAATCACCTTTTATTGTCTTTCTTTCTTTGATTAAACAGCAACAATTTCCAAAGAAGCTGCCCATGTCCCAGTCAGTGCCTCAAATCTACTCTCAAGTGAAGGAGTTTATTTACGCCAGCTTGAAGTTCTCAGAGTCACTCCATCGCAGGTAAGCAGAACCCAAAACACCCATGAAGCACCCATCACCCATCAGCAGACAATCAGCTTTGGATGCAAAATCACTCTTGTTAGCAAAACAACCAAATAGAAGACATCTAGAAACAGAATTTGTCAACGTGTCAGCTTGGCTTGTGAAGCTGTTATCGTGACATGACCTTCTCCGTGGGAAGCCCGTATTTACGGGTCTGAACTGTCTTTAAAACCAGCACCCTCCCCTCCACTCCGGCCATCTCTTCTGCCAATATTTGTTCTCTTTAAGCTCTGTGGCATTCGGCTGGTCGTTGTGAGGGGTCTGTGTTGTGCTTGTCACTGGCACCCCAAATTCTTTCCCAGAGGGTTAGGAGTGCACATAGCTGGAGGATTTTACCTCCCACCATCCCTCCGAGGCAAGATTAGTGGTTGACCAGTGTATCGCTAGTGCTAATATATTCAGCCATTATTTGAAAAATGTTTTCATATTTATAAGCATTTTCAAATTATTTTTAATTTAGTAAATACAATTTAATATACACATACACTGACGCTCAAAAGTTTGAGATTACTTAGATTTTAATGCTTTTTAAAGGACTTTTCTGCTCATCATAGCTGAGTTTATTTGATTACGAATACAGAAATTTTTTTTAATATTGTTAATGCAATTTAAGATTGTTTTCTATTTTAATATTTTTTTAAATGTAATTTATTTCTTTGATGCAAAGCTGAATTTTCCGTCAAATGATACTTCAGAAATCATTCTAATATGCTGATTTATTATCAGTGTTGGAAACAGTTTTGCTGTTTAATTTTTTTTTGGTACCTGTGAGATTTTTTCAGGATTCTTTGATAAATAAAATGTTAAAAAGAACAATATTTATTTAAAACAAAACTTCTGTAACAATAAACACCTCGTTCAAAGTTTGGGGTCAGTTATTTTTTTCTTTCTTTCTCTCTTTGGAAGAAATTACTATTTTTATTCACCAAGGATGTGTTAAATTGCTAAAAAGTGATAGTAAAGACTTCTTTAAAAGATTTCTGTTTTGAATAAATGCTCTTCTTTTTAAGGTTTTATTCATCAAAGAATCCTGAAAAAGTATCACAGGTTCCAAAAAATATTAAGCAGCGCAACTGTTTCTAACATTGATAATAAAAGTAATAAATCAGTATATTAGAATGATTTCTGAAGGATCATGTAACACTGAAGACTGGAGTAATGGCTGATGAAAATTCAGCTTTGCATCACAGAAATAAATAAAATTTTAAAGTATATTAAAATAAAAAACTGTTATTTTGAATTGCTATTATATCATCAAATAAATGGAACTTTGCAAAAAACATTTTATGTTATTTTATGTTACATTGTTATTTTCTATCTTTAAAGTGAGTCGTCATATCATTCAAATAAATCATTTTTTTTCATATTGATACCCATTTTCAAATAATTTTTAATTTAGTAAATAATTAAATGTCAATAAAGTAAAATAAATGTCAATTTTAATGCGAAATGTTGTTTTCTATCTTTAAAATAATAATAATAAATATAAATAATAAAATTAAAATCAATTCACCGTTAGTCATATCTTTCAAATAAATCTTAATTTTTTTTCATATTGATACACATTTTCAAATTATATCTAATTTTGTAAATATTATTTAATATAAATTGAAATTTCAATGCAACGTTAAATATCATGTATCAATTTTTTATATTCATTTTCAAATGATTTCTAGTTTGGAAATCAATTTAGAAATAATATATTTACCAAATGTGTAAGTGTTTATTGGAAAATGGGTTATAAATATTATGTGAAAGAAATATATTTCACTGCAGCATGCGTTATTGACTGGTGTGATATATATCGCATATCAGAAAAAATGCATTTCAGCCGACTGTCTTCTCCTTGCCCCTTTTTCCACTAAAGCATCCTCGCCCAGGCATTTTCACAGACTACTAGCCAAACTGTTTTTGCTTTGAGCACAAGAAGAGTGTGAGTAGACCCACATGAGGCTGTCAGAGCACTTATGGATTGATCTAACACAGTCTTTTCCCCTCCTGTCCCTGGGCTAATCAATGCAAACGACTGCAGATTTCACACTCCTCTCTAATGGTTTCTTTGTTATTTAAGCAAGCGATAATGAGCGACCTCTGCACCTCTTCATGGAGCGTTTCCCACCTGATCACTCCCTCCTAATCAACACCTCACACTGAGACACACAGTCCCCAACCGCAAAATCAACACCAACCAGCAGTGTCCTGTAAACACTCACACCTTACAAGCGTGCTGGGCAGCAGTAGGGCTAGTCGTGGACCCGGTCAGTACTAATGGGTGCAGACAGCAAGCATACTATGCTTGGCTAAAGAGTTAGTACACCCCAAAAATGGAAATTCTGTCATCATTTACACACCTTTACTCAGCAAGTGTTTCTGTCCATACAATGAAAGTAAACCGTGTCGAATGTTGTTTTAACATTCTTTAAAATAAATTATTTTGCATTCTGCAGGAGAAAGATCGTTTTGGGGGCATAATGTACCAAAAATAGAGATGCAAATACATTTTTAATGTTACTTAGTGCCTTAGTTGTTTTCAAAACAGTGTAGCTTTCTGCTAATAAGCTAAGTTTTTGCACTTTTTTTGTTCATGTAAAATGTACTTCTAATTATTAGAATGGCGTTTTAGTGCCACATAAAAATAAATTCTAAAATTACGAGATTAAAATCATTATATTTCGAGAATAATCAAAATTACGAGAATTAACTTGGAAATTCGAGAAAAAAGTCAATGTAAACTAAACTTTTTTTTAATGTAAAATGTACTGCTAAATATTACGACACCGTTTTAGTGCCACATTAAAAATAAAAATAAAATAAAATTGCGAGATTAAAGTTAAAAATATTTTGAGAATAGTTAAATATTTTAAGAATAATGTCAAAATTTTGAGAATAAAGTCGAAATGTAAAGTCGAAATGTTTCGAGAGTAGTCAAAATTCCGAGAATAAAGTTGAAATTCCGAGAATAGTCAAAAAAATTTTGACAATAAAGTCGAAATTCCGAGAATAAAGTTGAAATTCCGTGAATAAAGTTGAAATTCCGTGAATAAAGTCAAAAATGTTTTGAGAATAAGGTCGAAATGTTTCGAGAATACAGTTTAAATGTTTGAGAATACAGTAGAAATGTTTCAAGAATAAAGTCTAAATTACAAGAATGAAAATTGAAATATCTCAGGAATAAGGTCTAAATGTTTAAAAAATAAAATTTAAATGTTTCAAGAATGCAGTCGAAATGTTTTGAGAATACAGGTGAAATGTTTAAAGAATACAGTCAAAATATTTGAGAATACAGTACAAATGTTTAGTCTAAATATTTTGAGAATAAAGTCAAAATTACGAGAATAAAGTCGAAAAGTTTCAAGAATGAATTCAAACTGTTTTGAGAATAAAGTTACAATGTTTTAAAAATAAAGTCTAAATTACGAGAATGAAAGTCGAAATGTTTTGAGAATAAAGTAGAAATATTTTGAGAATAAAGTCAAAATTACGATAATGAAAGACAAAATGTTTCGAGAATACAGGTTAAATGTTTCGAGAATACAATCAAAATATTTGATAATACAGAACAAATCTTTAGTCTAAATATTTTGAGAATAAAGTAAAAATTAAGAGAATAAAGTTGAAATGTTTCAAGAATGAATTCAAACTGTTTTGAGAATAAGTCAAAATTACTTTTTTTTTACTTTATTTTCAAAATATTTTGACTTTATTCTTATAATATTTTGACTATTCTTATAATATTTTCACTTTATTCTCAAAATATTTTGACTTTATTCTTGTAATTTTGACTTCTCAAAAAATTTTCGACTTTATTCTCAAAACATTTTGACTTTATTCTCAAAACATTTTGATTTTATTGTCATATTTCGACTTTATTCTCATAATATATCGACTTTATTCTCAAAATATTTTGACTTTATTCTCAAAATATTTTGACTTTATTTTCTTAAAACATTTTGACTTTGTTCTCAAAACATTTTGACTTTATTCTCAAAACATTTTGACTTTGTCATATTTCGACTTTATTCTCATAATATATCGACTTTATTCTCAAAATATTTTGACTTTGTTCTCAAAACATTTTGACTTTATTCTCAAAATATTTTGACTTTATTCTCAAACCATTTTGACTTTGTTCTCAAAACATTTTGACTTTATTCTCAAAACATTTTGACTTTATTGTCATATTTTGACTTTATTCTCATAATAAATCGACTTTATTCTCAAAATATTTTGACTTTATTCTTATATTTTGATTTTATTCTCATAATATATTGACATAATATTCTCAAACTTTAAATTTTATTCTCGTTTTAATCCTTTAATCTAGTAATCTTAGATTTTTTTTTACGTGGCAATAAAACGGCATCATTAAATATAGTATGAGACTTAAATAAGAAAGTAAGTCTTTGTTCAAAGATTAACCCCATTTCTTGGTTTATTTATTTTCCAGCTCAACCGAGATTGACGACATGCTCCGTAAATCCACCAACCTGCTGCTGACGAGGACGTTGAGCAGCTGCTTACAGAATCTCATTAAAAAGCCCCACATAGGATTAACTGAGGTAACGTTAATTTGACCAGTCGCCTCATTCTGTCTACAAAGCTTATTTAAAAAATAACGTACACCTTCCTTCCTGTTATGTTTTTCAGCTAGTTCAAATTATCATCAACACCACCCATTTAGAGCACGCGTGTAAATACCTGGAGGATTTTATCACGAACATCACCAATGTTTCCCCGGAAACGGTTCATACCACAAGACTCTACGGGCTTTCCACCTTCAAGGTAAAAGTCATTCACAGACATGTTCTTTAATTACACATTTCACTCAGTTGTATAACCGCCGCAGGCACACTATGATCAGAGATCAGCCGTCTGGAGTGGTTCCCTCAAAGCAAAGCTGTCATCGACAGCATAGGACAGGAGCTGCCTCGGGCTTCACGAACTCCATCCAGAGCTTGTTTTGATGCCACTGTGGTAATCTAAACGGGGGTTTTTATTGGATAACCTTTTTTTTTGAGTCAATAAACATGCAGCAGCGTGTTAACATTGCTCAAGTTTGATTACAATGCATTGCATAAGTATTCACCCCTCCACATTTTGTTGTTTTACAGTGTGAAGTGGCATTTGAAAAGGTTCTTTAACCATTAAGGATCCAATACATGTTTACCATTTGACATGCATGGAAAATATTTTGAAATGTTGCCTGAAAAGTTAGCATAGATCCCAGATGTGACCTCTTTTTGACTCATTAAACACGAACAAGTTCTCAAGTTTTATTACAGTGCATTGCATAAGTATGAATCCTTGCCCTTTTTCGTATTTTGTTGTTTTGCAACTTGGAATTGCATTTGGTAGATAATTATTACCATTTGATAATTATTATTTGATTGTTGCATGATGATTTAATGGTTGCAAAATGTATTGATTTACATTTGATAGGAAATTTTTACCATTAAAATACAAAAAATGCTTGCCATTTGATATGCAAGTTAATATGTTTGATTTTAGTGCTAAAAGTAAAACATAACAGATATTGGTTGCAAAATTTGTTTCAGTACTGTTTAAACATCCCAGTTTTCAGTTGGCAGTTGGTCGTACCAGTGTTTGTTTTCCAAATATTGTTTTCCAATTTGTTATTCCAATTCCAATTTCCAGTTAGAAGTTAACCAAAAAAGCAGACGTTCATATATATATAATATATTACTATTCAATACATTTTAACAATTAAAACATCCCAAAAAAATTTAGCAGTAGGTTGTAGTAGTGTTTGTACATTTCTAGAGGTATGTTATTTTATTTTTGTTGCACAATTTTTTTTTAATTGCAAAATTTATTGTTTCAATACTATTTAAATACATCTCAAAAATAATTTAGCAGTTGTTCATAACAATGTTCGTACACTTCTGGAGGAATTTATTTTATTTATTTATTTATTTTTGCCAAATGTATTGTTTCAGTACTATTTAAAAACATCCCAAAAATCATTTAGCAGTTGGTTGGACCAGTGTTTGTACATTTCAGGAGAATCTTTTTTTTTTTATAAAAATGTTTTATTAAATTTTTATTTTATTTTACTTTTTTGTATTATTTATTGTTTCAATATAATTTAGAAACTTCCCAAAATCATTTAGCAGTTGGTTGTACAAATGTTTGTACACTTCTGGATGAATTTAATTTTATGTTTGTAACATGTATTATTTCAATACTATTTAAAAACATCCAAAAATCATTTAGCATTTTGTTGTACAAGTGTTTGTACATTTTAGGTTTTATTTTATTTTGTTTTTTTTATTATTATTATTTATTTGTTTATTTTTTTGTTCCAAAATGTACCAATGTTCTTACACTTCTGCAGGAATTTTCCAAATTTAGTTGTTTTACAACTTGAAATTACATTTGGATTTATGTACGTATGTATTTATTTATTAAATACTCTGAATGCATGATTTCTTATTTTTAGGATGCCAGACATGCAGCTGAAGGAGAAATATACACCAAACTCAACCAGAAGATTGATGAATTCATTCAGCTGGCTGATTACGAATGGGGCATGTCAGAGTCAGACGGCAGGGCCAGCGGCTACCTCATGGACCTCATTAACTTCCTGCGTAGCACCTTCCAGGTCTTCACACACCTTCCGGTAAGTTCCACACTGTCCTATTCATACACTGTTTACTGTCTCGCCATGATTTTGTGATCATTCTTCACCTGCGGGTTCATGTAATGTGTGTTATTGCATGTGTGGCGTCAATCAGTGTTGCATTTATAGGTGTTTAGATGGTCAGAAGTTCTAGGAGCCAACACGTTTTCCTAGCTTACGCCTATCTTTTGACCTTCACTGTTTGTTGTTAGTGGTAAATCAACACGTAAGTGGACAGAAATGTCGTGTTTGGTGTTATAGGTGTCATAAAACATAAACATAAGACGTCCGTTCCTAAAACCAGTCAAATCTCATCAAAATGTCTATTCCTGCACATAATCAACACAGATAACTCCCAAGCCATTCATTCACTGAAAACAATACAGCTTGCTTGCATTTCTCTTTAGCCGCCCTGTCCTCTTAAACAAATTACTTTAACCTCCAGTTTAAGTTGGTTATGCTTTGGTTTCTCAACAATGTAACATCTTTCCTGTAAGTGAATGTATCCTTTGATTTATTTTCTGCCAGGCATGCTTGGTTTTTCTGATTTTCCTTTGTCTGTCCATTTATTATCGCTATACTTTCTTTCCCTGTCCGTGTTTTATTTTCTTGGGTTTCCGCTCAGAATAACAACAATGATCATGCTGCAATGTCGGTAAGTAAAACCTCTTCAAACCCTAGAGGAGGAAGAGAAAAATTACGATCATTTAAAAGCAATCAAAGATATTAAATCTGCATGTTCATGTCAGCTCTGTGGACTTGCTGCCAGCCTTGTTTTGCTTCCCTTTTCACGTGTAATGCAGAATGTAAACCAGATCGATTGGCATGCTGCCCCTGATTTGCTGCCCACGATTGTCTGACGCTGAAACCAGTATCTGCAGAACACACGTGCCATTCTTACTTGAGATTCACTAGCAGTAGTCACAACATTTAAAGAGACAGTTCACCCAAAAATGAAAATTCTGTCACCTCATGTTGTTCCAAACCTGTTGTTCGGAACTCAAAAGCAATTATTTTGATGAACATTCTTGCCCATGAAATAAATGTTAACTCAGTTCACTCAAAAAAAAAAAAAAGAATTCGATGTTTATCTGCTTACCCCCAGGGCATCCAAGATGTAGTTTCTCCAGTAGAACACAAACAAAGACTTTTAAATCAAACCGTTGCAGTTTGTCAGTCGTATAATGGCAGTCAATGGTTACCAAATCTTTAAGAGTAAAAAAAACATACACAGACAAAACCAAATTAAACCCTGCAGCTCGTGACCATACATTGAGGTCTTAACACATGAAACAATTGGCCTGTGCAAAAAAACTGAACAGTATTTATATAATTTTGCATCTCTGATTCACAGCAGTGTCCAACTGTCCTGAGTGTGTTCACTGTGAGTGACGAAGAGCAAGCAACCATAACTTCAGTCGATCAGGCTCAAAAGTTGAGAGTCGGTGAAAAGTCAACACTCTAGGATGAGTTTGCGCGAGCAAATGTAATCTTTTAGTTTTTAATCAGTTGCAACAATCAATGCCAGAGGACACACTCAGGACAGTTGGACATTGCGGTGGATCAGAGGTAAAAAATGATATGAGTACTGTTCACTGTACTGTACTCTGCTGTTTCTTGCACAGACTATTTGTTTCATGTGTTAAGACCTCAATGTATCGCCACAAGCCGCAAGGTTTAATTTGGTTTTGTCTGTGTATGTTTTATTGACTCTCAAAGCCGTGGAGCCCATTAACTGCCATTATACGACTGACAGACTGCAACGGTTTGAGTTAAAAATCTTCGTTTGTGTTCTACTGAAGAAACAAAGTCACCTACATCTTGGATGCCCTGGGGGTAAGCAGATAAATATATTAATTTAATAATGAATAAATAATTTTCATTTTTGGGTGAACTATCCCTTTAATGGGGTTCAAAACCTCAATGACTTTTATCATTTTTAGATGATTTTTGGGTAATCTGTCTCTTAAAGATGGTAGTCTCAATATTAGTGTCTCTCAATTCAGAATGCTGCTTTATTAATGCTGCATATTGACACATTCTAACCTACCACCCTATCAGGACAGCTATATGTCATTATATACTCAGATGTTATATAATCTGTATTTTAGTGCAGCTAACTCACTTCACACCAATTCATTTAATATAAACTGACTTAGTATAAACATAGGCTATTAAAAATTGTATTTCTGGTTGAAAAAAAATGTGAGCACAAAAAAGCTAATGACACCTGCACGTTTTTGTAACACAATGGGATGAGACAAATGGCAAGCCATTTTGTAATTCACTATTTCCGGTTCCGTTTATGTTTTTGGTGTTACGATGGGTCCTGAATACAATCAAATCTCATTGGTCCAATAGTCTGCTTCACATCAGTGTTATTTCAGTATTATGGAGATGCTATTATAGTTGTTATTAATATTTGATTTTGTTTTTATAGTTTTATTTTCCGTTTCCATTTTAATTTAAAAGTTAAACTAAAGTTTTAATAATTTGGTGTTTTTGCCATTTTTATTAACTTAAGTTTTTCTTTTTTTCTTTTTGTCTATATGTGACCCTGGACCACAAAACCAACCTTAAGTAGCACGGGTAGATTTGTAGAAATTGCCAACAATACATTGTATGGATCAAAATTATCGATTTTTCTTTTTTTTTTTTTTTTTTGCCAAAAATCATTAGGATATAAAGTAAAGATCATGTTCCATGAAGAATTTTGTAAATTTCCTACCATTAATATATCAAAACTGTTTTATTAGTAATATGCATTGCTTAAAGTTGCATTGACAACTTTAAAGTTTTAGATTTTTTTCCACCCTCAGATTCCACATTTTTTAATAATTGTCTACGAATATTGTGTAATTTTTCTTAAATTGTATTTTAGTTTTAGTTCTACTTCAAATTAAACTTATTGAAACTGAGAAATGTTGCTTTGGAAGCTAGATGGGGAAATTGTTTCTTTTTATTTTTTTAATTTGAGGTAACATTTTATTTTAAGTTAACATATTTGTGGTTTAAGTTGAATTTTTCTTATTAAATATAATAACCTGTGCCTCTTGCCTGGTTAGACACAATGTTACCCTCTATTTGTGGTGCAACATTTTAGGGGTCAACCGATATGTGTTTTTCAGCACCGATACCAATTATTACAGATCACGTAGATCGATAACCGATATTTTGAACCGATATATATGTTTGCTGTAAAAATTCAAATTAGTGTCACAATGAAGAATAACAATGGCTCTGACATTTTTTTAAAAATGCTTTTAAATTATTTTATCAAGCAAATCAGTTTTGAAAATAACCGATAACCATAAAAATGCTTAATATCGGTGCTGATAATCGGTCAACCCCTGCAACATTTACACTTTTTGTTCAAAATAGTTACATAGTCAAACCAAACATTATTCAGACACCAGATATCATTTTTGATATTTTTTTTTTTTGCTAGTGGGTACATTAGGGACCAAAAATGATTCAGACACTTTGACCTGACCATGTTTTGCTTAAGTGTTTTTTCTTTAATTGCTAATGCGACCTTTTCACACCACAGACTGAACAAAATTAAGCATTGCTTGGCAATTGGTCAACAGAGTATTGATAGTTGTGTAAATATTGTCATACTAACAGTTGTCTGAATTTTTGGTTGATTGTAATCAAGCAATAGTTTTAAAAAAAATGCATACGATCGGCCAATCAACTATTGGTGCCGATTAATCGGCAAAACCGATACATCGTCGACCTCTGATATAAGCATCTTTTTAAGGGTGAAATAGATTTTATTTTATTTTATTTTTGAAAGAGCATCTCAAAGGTTTTATATATGTGACTTTTTTTAGGGCCCTGCTTTTATAGTCCCAATTTTCAAAATGTTTTTACATCTCTAGAAATGAAGAAGAATGTCAATGCTTTCTGAATATAATTGGCTTTTTGTTTTTTTAATTATGCATATGCTTGTTACACAGGATTGGTTGTGGTGCTTGAGTGTTTTATGTTGCTTACACATAAAATAATACAAGTGAAATATTTAGCCTTGTTTATAGCAAACTGTAATGTATCTAATGGATGTCAACACTGATAATGACAGGGGTGTTTTTTGTGAAGAGCTTTGTTTGCATTTTTTTGCTTTGGATAGAATAACCAAAAGGAATTGTTTATTCCCTTCTTTGCTAGTTGTCAGCATGTACTGGTGGAGCAGCTGCATGAGTTTTACGTGTGTTTGAGTGTGTTTGGTGTATGGTATTGCTGGGTTTGACTGGTCTTTCACCTTTTTCCTCTTTACAACCCTGCTCATTTTGAGCGTGTCAGCTTGCATGAGTGTCTGCTGTAGATATGAGACTAGATGTTACTGTGTGTCTGTGTCTGAATTGAAATCCATCAGATGGGGGATTTTCAAGAGTTGGAAGACCTTTGTCATCTCCATGTTGCATCATTACTTCAATTGATTTAGTTTTGAGGTGTTGTTTAAGGATGTTTTTTTATAATTTACGGTTATATATTTGGAAATGACTCAACATACACTTCAAAAGGTATCTCTGTGCTTTTACTTTCATACATTCACCCAGAAGTAGTTCACCTTTTCTGTTATTATTTACTCACTCTCATGTTGTCTCAAACCCATATGTTTTTTTTGCCCTAGGTGGAACATAAAAGAGGAATTTTTAAATAATAACCAGAATAAAATAAAGTGTATGACTCAATTTATTCTCGTAATTTCGACTTTATTCTACAAATATTTCAGCTTTACTTTTGTAATATTTCAACTTTTTTCTCATTTAACGTGGCACTAAAACGGCATTGTAATTTCAACTTTATTCTACAAATATTTCCACTTTTTTCTTTTTCAAAATATTTTCTCATAATATATAGACTTTATTCTCATAATATTTAGACTTTATTCTCATAAATTCTAGTAATTTTGACTTTATTCTCAAAATATTTTGACTTTATTCTCAAAATATTTCCACTTTATTCTCAAAATATTTCCACTTTATTCTCGTAATATTACAAATTATTCTCATAATATTACGACTTTATTCTTGTAATTGTGACTTTATTCTCAAAATATTTTGACTTTATTCTCAAAATATTTCCACTTTATTCTCAAAATATTTCCACTTTATTCTCGTAATATTACAAATTATTCTCATAATATTACGACTTTATTCTTGTAATTTTGACTTTATTCTCAAAATATTTCCACTTTATTCTCATAATATTTAGACATTATTCTCAAAATATTTTGACTTTATTCTGGAAATATTTAGACTTTATTCCCATAATTTCGACTTTATTCTTGTAATATTACAGCTTTATTCTCGTAAATTCAAGTAATTTTAACTTTATTCTCAAAATATTTTTACTTTATTCTCATAATATTTAGACTATTCTGTTAATTTCGACTTTATTCTCGTAATATTTCGACTTTATTCTCATAATATTTCGACTTCATTCTCATAAATTTGAGTAATTCCGACTTTATTCTCAAAATATTTAGACTTTATTCTCATAAATTTGAGTAATTCCGACTTTATTCTCATAATATTTTGACTTTATTCTCATAAATTTGAGTAATTCCGACTTTATTCTCATAATATTTTGACTTTATTCTCATAAATTTGAGTAATTCCGCCTTTATTCTCATAATATTTCGACTTTATTCTCATAAATTTGAGTAATTCCGACTTTATTCTCAAAATATTTAGACTTTATTCTCATAAATTTGAGTAATTCCGACTTTATTCTCAAAATATTTAGGCTATTCTGTTAATTTCGACTTTATTCTCGTAATATTCCGACTTTATTCTCAAAATATTTAGACTTTATTCTCATAAATTTGAGTAATTCCGACTTTATTCTCATAATATTTAGACTATTCTGTTAATTTTGACTTTATTCTCGTAATATTTCGACTTTATTCTCATAAATTTGAGTAATTCCGACTTTATTCTCAAAATATTTAGACTTTATTCTCATAAATTTGAGTAATTCCGACTTTATTCTCATAATATTTCGACTTTATTCTCATAAATTTGAGTAATTCCGACTTTATTCTCATAATATTTTGACTTTATTCTCATAAATTTGAGTAATTTCGGCTTTATTCTCATAATATTTCGACTTTATTCTCATAAATTTGAGTAATTCCGACTTTATTCTCAAAATATTTTTACTTTATTCTCATAATATTTAGACTATTCTGTTAATTTCGACTTTATTCTCGTAATATTCCGACTTTATTCTCATAATATTTCGACTTTATTCTCATAAATTTGAGTAATTCCGACTTTATTCTCGAAATATTTAGACTTTATTCTCATAAATTTGAGTAATTCCGACTTTATTCTCATAATATTTCGACTTTATTCTCATAAATTTGAGTAATTCCGACTTTATTCTCATAATATTTTGACTTTATTCTCATAAATTTGAGTAATTTCGACTTTATTCTCATAATATTTCGACTTTATTCTCATAAATTTGAGTAATTTCCGACTTTATTCTCATAATATTTTGACTTTATTCTCATAAATTTGAGTAATTTCGACATTATTCTCATAATATTTCGACTTTATTCTCATAAATTTGAGTAATTCCGTCTTTATTCTCATAATATTTCGACTTTATTCTCATAAATTTGAGTAATTCCGACTTTATTCTCAAAATATTTAGACTTTATTCTCATAAATTTGAGTAATTCCGACTTTATTCTCAAAATATTTAGACTATTCTGTTAATTTCGACTTTATTCTCATAATATTCCGACTTTATTCTCAAAATATTTAGACTTTATTCTCATAAATTTGAGTAATTCCGACTTTATTCTCATAATATTTAGACTATTCTGTTAATTTCGACTTTATTCTCGTAATATTTTAACTTTATTCTCATAATATTTAGACTTTATTCTCATAAATTTGAGTAATTCCGACTTTATTCTCATAATATTTCGACTTTATTCTCATAAATTTGAGTAATTTCGACTTTATTCTCATAATATTTAGACTTTATTCTCATAAATTTGAGTAATTCCGACTTTATTCTCATAATATTTCGACTTTATTCTCATAAATTTGAGTAATTTCGACTTTATTCTCATAATATTTAGACTTTATTCTCATAAATTTGAGTAATTCCGACTTTATTCTCATAATATTTCGACTTTATTCTCATAAATTTGAGTAATTTCGACTTTATTCTCATAATATTTCGACTTTATTCTCATAAATTTGAGTAATTTCGACTTTATTCTCATAATATTTCGACTTTATTCTCATAAATTTGAGTAATTCCGACTTTATTCTCAAAATATTTTTACTTTATTCTCGTAATATTTAGACTATTCTGTTAATTTCGACTTTATTCTCGTAATATTTCGACTTTATTCTCATAATATTTCGACTTTATTCTCATAAATTTGAGTAATTCCGACTTTATTCTCAAAATATTTAGACTTTATTCTCGTAATATTTAGACTTTATTATCATAATATTTAGACTTTATTCTGATAATATTTAAACTTAATTCTCGTAATTTCAACTTTATTCTCAAAATATTACGACTTTAATCTTTTAATCTGAGATTTTTACAATCTTTTAATTTTTCAACGTTGCTAAAAAATGCCGTTGTTATCTTATGAAATATTGCGAGAATACATTACATACATAATACATAGTCGAAATTACAAAAATAAAGTCATAATATCACGATATATATATTATATATATATATATATATATATATATATATATATATATATTATATATATATATATATATATATATATATTATATATATATTATATATATATATATATATATATATATATATATATATATATATATATATATATATATATATATATATATATATATATATATATATATATATATATATATATATATATATATATATATATATATATATATATATATATATATATATATATATATATATATATATATATATATATATATATATATATATATATTATATATATATATATATATATATATATATATATATATATTATATATATATATATAATATATATATATATATATATATATATATATATATATATATATATATATATATATATATATATATATATATATATAT